>NC_133433.1:21855670-22171920 GCF_011762505.2 Arvicanthis niloticus | reverse complement strand
CCATTTCCCCTCCCACCTCCCCTCAAGTTGATGGCCTCTTATTATTATTGTTATATATATCTGCATAAATATGCAGATATAACCTGTTAAATCCATGTGGCTTGGATGTATATGATTTCATGATTGACTCACTGTGTATTGGATAACTCAGTAGGGAGCTCATCTCAGAAAGCGGTTAATTCTCTCTCTCTGCACAGTCATGAGTTGGCTGGAGTTCTTTGTCTAGGGGTGAGACAGATTCTCCCCCCCCCCCCCCCCCACTTACCGGGTCTATTGACATCTATCCTTCTTTGGATCTCATTTTTATAGCCATATTGTTGAGGTATCATTATGAAGCTTCCGTGCCATTTCTAAGAGGCACGAGCTCACAGCAGACTTTCTGGTCCTGTGGACCTAATAATACCCAGGGATTAAGCTCTACAGAGAACAGTCCAGTGCATGGCAGTGACCACAGCTGTATTTTGGCCAGCCCTGGATTCTAGCCTTTTGATCCATGTTTACGCTAGAGCTTTGCCCTGGTGCTGGAGTGGCCCCAAGACCACACTAGACAAAAAGCAAGTTGGAGCAGGACGAGGGGGGAGGGGTGAATGAGGGGTGTGGGTGTGGGGGATGGGGGGCAATGGTGCTTTTTTTTTTCCTCACTCAGAACATAATAAGAAGAAAGAATGGACTTTGGTTTGATTTTCAGAGACTTTTTTTTTTTTTAAATCTTGTTCTGACACAAAACAAAAAAAGAGACAAAACAAAAGCACAGAGACGAAGAGATTCACCTTCAATGCAAATGTTACTTATCTTAAAAGAAATGGATACAAGGCAGACATTAAAAAACACTAAGGCAGTAAACTGATTCCGCTGAAAGTAGCCAGAAGAATGGCTTTCCCCTGGGGCTACCTTTCCACATTTAAATCTTCATAAAATAACAACAAAACACTGACCCTCTGTCACCGACTAAGTTTTAAAACAATGATTCTAACTAAAACAGTGAATGCACAATCACAATGCAACCTCATAGATTACAGGACCTGTGCTGATGTGTGGAGCAGGGTGAGCTGTCTGTCGGTAGTCCTTGTCTGACTGGTCATGACTGCTGTTCATTGTCTTAAAAGACAGCCAGTTCCTGTCTGGACATGGACTTCTTTGCTTGCACATGGAACATGCTATGTTCACATATCTGATCAAACTTAATTGTTTTTATCTTTTAAAAATCATTGTTTTTAACCATTGATCTTTTTTTATTTTTTTCTCCTAAATGTGTCTGTTTTCTCTAGGATTCCAGACTACAGTGAATTAATTTTGTTTATGGAGCTCCTTTCATGAACACCCAGACTCTGGAATATAAAATGTGCCCCCCACCCCCAAGTAAGCAGGACTTGAATGAGAGACAAGGGGAGCTTCAGCAAAACCAACAGCTTACAGTGGCAGGTGTGGGTGAAGTGCTGGCTCACTGTGACAGCAGCAGTGTGCGGAGAGCTTCAGGGACACTGCATCTCCGTTCTCCAGCATGCCTCTCGGCAGCTAACATCACAGCTCCAAATTGATGACAATGTGGATGAGGAAGCCTACAGAGACCAGGCAACCCTCAAGGGGTCATAGGGTCAAAGGACAACCTGGGCCAAAAGAAAGCCATGGCTCTCTCTGCTGCTGCCTTCTCCTTCCTGCTTATAAAAAGCAGTCAGTTTAGTATGGAAGTGACCCTCGTGGTTGTCAGAGGTGCTGGGGACAGAGTGGGAGCAGGACATGTCCTGACAGCTGGGCTCAGAGAGTCCCACACAAAAAGACTTATGCATAAAGGGTTAGCTAGCTGTTCAGTCCCACATTTTGACTTGTTTGTTTCAGATGTATTACTTTCCTCACTACGTTCTAATGGAAAGAGACATCACTGAGCTTTTCTCTTAAATCCCTTTAGAAGTCCAACATCCCATGTATAATAGGTCTCAAAACAAAGGCAAAAGCCTCTCCTTGTTGGGGGGGTGGTGGCTGAAATAAACAGTCAGCCATTTTTTAGCACTTGTTTAATTTAGTCCAGAGGAATTTTTTTTTTTTCCTAATGAGAAAGACTTCATTGGCTCCTTGTTTTATTTCAGGGTCAAAACAAGTTCCTACTTAGTATCCACGACGTTTGCTAGGAGGGACTCTTAACAGGGAATATGCAAATACAGTGCAGAGATTAATAGTAAAAGGGCCACACAAGATGAAATTAGGTGACAGATAATATATTTCAGTTTGAATTTTCAACATTATATACATGTTCTTAATTAATATTAAAACAACAATTAATGAAAAATAACCCTATTGGCTTGATAAATGGAGCAGTGTGTTTTTCAAGGGCATGAGGTTTTTACCCCCTCTTATTCCAAACGTAATACAGATTACGATTCAGCCACGAATTTCAGTAAGAATACAAGGAGTTAGAGATTACCTGTGAACCCTGTGGAGGTTTGCCCTCCCATACTGACAGAGACTATCTTACATTTTCATCTTTTCCTTTTCTTTATCCCTCTCTCTTATGAGAGCACACATCACCAGCACATAGCAAATAGTCAGTGAATTATCAATATTGTCCAAATTGTTATATACAGCATCATTTTTTCCCATATTGGGACCATAGATGATAACTGGTTTTGTGTCCAGTGAAATTGATAGTTCTTAGAAGCAGTGAAGTAGAGCAGTCATATAACAATCATATAACCTGTATTGATTTTTGCATTTATAATACCCAGAAACACAACTTAAAATAACTTTAGGATGGTAGAGGTCTTGCTGATGGCTCTAGCTTGAAGTCCAGAGGAAGGTTCACTCTTCTGCTCATCCTATGCAAGTGGTTAGAACATAGCATCACCTGCTACAGCATCCCTCTCCTGTCTGTCTCCTCCTTCCATTTCTCATGCTACTTGCTTTGGTGTCTTTGTTTTACTTGTTAGATGAATCCTTCCATGCTTCCCTTTCTCTCTCCATTGCTGAGCAATCTTGGGCTGATAGTTGTGCCTACCAGGAGCCAACAAGAGAAAAGGCAACTTGCTAGCAATAGAATGCTGATGAGCTGAAGTCGCACATCCACTTTGAACTAATTCCTGCTTCCTGAGTGTGGCTCTGACATTAGCTGGAGACACCTCCTCCTGATGGGCAGTCATGGGGCTGCTGTTGGTCCTCCATTTCCTGGCAGTGACTTTGCCACAGTAGAAGTTCTCTCCACCGGAACCAAGAGAGAAGACTTTCAGGTTCATGGGTTAAACAGTAAAGTGGGGCCCAAAGAGTTTTCTCCACCAGTGTTTTTCTTAAATGGGTTCAATTTAGGATTAAGTCTCAGGTTGACCTGCTTTAAAAATAGAAAGATGTTTACGAAGTGAAGAGAAACAGAATGACTTCTAATTGTGGAACACTGCCTCTCGTCTATCCGCTTGATAATCCACTGATTACTATCAGCTGAATTGGTAACTTATTAAGCTATGTTACACTGGCAATTTTATACCCAGTCCAACTGGCTATTCATTTTCAGAAAGTACCTTTGCCCAGTTCAGACAATCACAGCTTCTTCTCACCAGCTTTTCTGTAAGCCATGGTAGCCAAGGTAGCTATGAAACCTTGCTTGTGGAAGCCTTTCCTTGCTTGTTGTGTCGTTTTTCACAATTGTCCATTGTCCTCATCTGTTCATCAAGCTAGGAGACACTTGTCCTTTAGGGTCTCAACATCAGGGTGTCCTTTAGGGTCTCAACATCAGGATCAACTGACTGCCCATTGGGTGGGTTTCACTGCCCTTGGAACAGACAGAAAGAAGCAACGGGGAAAGAATGTTAGAATGTTTTTTTTTTTTTTTCTTTAGACACTAACCAGCTGCCATGGACTGTTCATTCACATGATTGATTTCACTATGTTTTTAAAAAATTCTTATTTAGCCATTGACACCATTTTTGGTGTCAACGTGGCCAGTCTCGAACATTTTGTGTTCCTGCTGCATGACATTTCAAGTCGTGCATTCTGAAAGCTATTCCCTGGTAGTGATACCAGTAAACACATCTGGTCTGGAAATTATGGCAACCTCATTTGCTACAACATCACTTGGGCACAGAGGGCTGAGGCCGAAGCTGACCCATAGCCCTGTGAAGGTGCCCACTTGCCATGGATGGACTTTCATATTCTTTCAAATGGATGATAGATGCTCCTGGATTTATGCTGGGGTTAAATCCCCATAGACCCATTGTAACATGAAAATATCTTACCTTGAGAAGAAAACGCGTGTAGTTTACTTAGTCAATTGTGCATCCTGGCTTTGCCTAGCCTGTCTTAAACACTCTCAGAACACTTTCTGCTTGTGAACAGCTAGGCCGAATCATGTGACACAGAGCCTGCATCATAATGAAGTGTGGCTATCTTAATCAATTGCTGGACGGAACTCAAAAGAATGGCGGCATGGGTGTGTGGTTACATCACAGACGAGTGAAAAGCCGTGTGTTGAACTCTGACACGTGAGGGAGCATCTGTACTTTATAATGTCTCACAGTTGGAACTGGTTCCTTAGATTGCTTCGGCTCCCTTTCATCATCTCTGCCTTTTATTTTCCTTGAAAATCTGTCTCCCACACGAGGCTACTGTTCTGTGTATCCTCTTTGCCTTAGCTATTGTTAGTCTGTTGTAGGTTTCTGCAGTAAGAAGCCCCGATTAGTCAGTTATGTAACATGGCATGAAATCCAAGGCTCTGGACAAGATCAGCACAGGCTTCCTGCCAGGGCAGGGGCTGGAGTGGCCTTCTCCATCTGTGTTTCTCAGACTGTTCCAATGCTTAGGTTAGGCTGGACATTTTGAAGCTTCACTTGGACACAAATATGCTTTGAGATTCTGCAACGTGGCCCTTTCTTTTCATTCTCCAGCCCAACCACTGAAAATAGCAGCGCCAAACCAGTGCTTTTCCTGTTAAGCTGCTTGGTGGGCTCCTTTGTTTACTACTGCAGCAAGTTGGTTTGCTTCTAGAATCATTGCAAAAGACAGGCCTTTAGTCTTCCCATGCTCTATGTTTTAGAGACTAAGCCCACAGCTCTCCCCATTAGTTGTTAATGGTATTTTTGATGCCTTTGAGACTTTTTAAAAAAAAATTGCACTGGACGTGGTTCTAGCCTTTTCCAGGACACTCCTTATCCATTTGTATCTCCGAACCAAAAAGTTTCCATTTCTGAAGCACATCAGATTTCCCAAGAATGATGGCCCTCAGCCGATTCATTTGTTGGGAGGCACGCCACGGGCAAGTCATCTGGTGAGATGGAATTGTCTCCAGCTAAATGGAACGACACTGATAGTAAGTCATGGTGGTTGTTGCTCAGACACCTTTAACAGCCATTTGTCAAGTCAGTCACTTTGTCTTTGAAAAGGAGAGGCAGATCTGAAGTGTTTCCTGTGGGGGGGAGAGAATGAAGGTTGGCCAGGAAGGTTGTGCAGTGATTAGTGAGCATTGATTTATGTGTCTGCTCTCACTCCAGACTCTCTATTCTCTCTCTCTCTCTCTCTCTCTCTCTCTCTCTCTCTCTCTCTCTCTCTCTCCTTCCCTCCCTCCCTTTCTCTCTCCCTCCCTCTCTCTCTGTTCTGGTCTGGTAGAAACCTGCTGGCCAGAATTGCAGTTACTGCTTCTTCCTCCCAGTCTGTCTCTCCTTAAAATACAAGCAGGTTGGAGCCTGCCTGGGCTCATCTAGTTGCTACGATAATCTTCTAGACTCAGAATTGAGTGGCTTGTAAAGACACAGAAACAATTTCCTCCCAGTTCTGGAGGCTGGAAGTCCAGGATCACAGCACCAAGAGGGTGTGTGCCCTGTGAGGGTCTGCTCTTCATAGAGGGAGGGCACTTTTGCCCAACAGCCTTACTGTCAAGGTCAACCAACACTCGTTGGACATTTTATAGGGTATTAACTCTGTGCACCGAGGCCCCACCCTGGTGACTTCACTTTCTGAAGGTCCCACCTCTTCTTACCATCATCCCAGGCATCGGGTTTCAGCATGTGAATTTAAGGACAATCTAAGCATATAGACCTTAGCAGAGTCTCTCCCTGCGGTGAATATTTTTCTTAGTTTCAAAAATTAATAGAGGTCCCGTGTTACCTAAGGAGCAAGGAACATTACTCAGAAAAGAGTGGGTCAAATATTAGAAGAGAAAGGTGGTAGGTTTTGTTGCAGTTAAGAGAAAACATTTTCTAGATTAATCCTGAAGATCCCAGGAAAGATTTATAGTTACCCCACCCCCTTCCTACTGTCTAGTGTAGATTTCTATGAGATAAGCCACTCCCAAACTTAATGGCTTCTGACAATAATCACTTTATAAGCAATCACCATTCATGCAGGTCAAGGTTCAGGATGACTCAGTTAGGTAAATCTGACCCAGGGCCCCAGTAGCCACTGGTAGACCAAAGCTGGAGCTAGAGCAGCAGGGAGCTGGAAGGTGGGGCCCGCCGGGGCTGGCCTCTTTTGTCTCTTTCCCTTTGGGCAATTTCAGAGACTCCCAAGTAGCCTTCCTGTATAGGCCAGCTTGAATCTGCCTCATAGCACAGTGGCTTTTGGGTTGCTGGAACTATTAGGTGTCCCATTGTGACTGCTCCAGGGATCACCTAGAACTCAACTGCTTTCTAAGCCTCTGAAGCCCACGTGCTATCTCCGCCACAACCTATTGGCCAGCCATGCAAACCAACAATGGGTCAGGCTGTGGGGGGAACTGTCTATCTCTCAGTTCTCAGTCTCAGAAAGAGTTTGCAAAGATATTTGAAAAGTACCCAATCCCTCTCACACAATGTTAATATGTGTCTTAGTTAGGGTCCCTATTGCTGTGACTTAAAACATCATGACCAAAAAGCAAAATGGGGAGGAAAGGGTTTATTTGGCTTGCACTTCCACATTGCTGTTCATCACTGAAGGAATTCAGGACTGGAACTCACACAGAGCAGGAACCCTTACTTCCCTGGCTTGCTCAGCCTGCATTCTTATAGAACCCAGGTCCACCAGCCCAGGGACCGCACCGCTCACAATGGGCTGGGCCCTCTTCTATTGATCACTAATTGAGAAATTCCTTGCACCTGGACCTCATGGAGAGATTTTCCTCAACTGAGGCTCCTTCCTCTCTGATGACTATAATTTACCAGTGTCAAGTTGACACACAAAACCATCCAGTACAATAATCTTTATTCTTTAATTTAATTAGCTAGTTAGTGTGTGTGTGTGTGTGTTTCTGTGTGTGTGTGAGTGTGTGTTTCTGTGTGTGTGTGACCGTGTAGGTTCAGGTGTAGGTGCTGGTGCCTATGGCCAAGGTGCATATGTGGAGATCTGAGGAGAATGCTGGAGAGCCTGTTCTCTCCTGCCACCTTGTGGGGTGCAGGGATTGAACTCAGGTTGTCAGGCTTACTTGCTCATGCTGTTGTGAATACCCACGGAGCCACCTCACTGGTCGTATTCTTTCTATATTAGAATAAATGTCCACAGCTTCTCCTTAAAAAAAAAAAAATTATCCCAGTGGATTGGTTGATTTAAAGAGTTAAAAAAAAAAAAAGCACATGCTTACTCTAAGACTCCATTGTAGGTTGATGGATCAGGGGCATGGTATGAGGAGCACGAATCCTTTGTGAATATATCACACAGGCACCGTTCAGTCAGGCATTCTGTGGACAGTGAAAAGTAACTGAATGAATGAATGAATGAATGAATGAATATATAATGAATTAGTTCACAAACCTGCCATCAATCAAAGGCGCTTTAAAGCTGAATAGATTAGAAGCCAACAGAATGAATTATAACTTGGCATCTTGGGTGAAAAAATGTGTCTCTAAAATATAATTAGTATAGCATTTGTTTTACTTTGTTTTGTTTTATTTGTATATGTAATTTAGTTAAAAGGTAGCTAAATATACATATTTAAGTAGCTGTCTGGTTTGATGAGAGACACGAGGGTAGAGAATATTCTCTGAAGAGCATTTGGAGGCCCCCTGGTAAGGATCTGTAGCATGCAGGCTGCAGCTCTCCCCCTGTTAGGGAGGGGAGTTTGGAACACTGATAATGCTGTAGGTTTCATGGGGTTCCCCATGGGCTTCTTCCTTCTCTGCAAAATTGATGTCAGAGCAGAGGACTACAGAGTTATTAAGTTTCTAGACATATGACATCCTATTTTCATTGGCCCTAAGGTTCAAGCGGGGGTTTAGAGGATCTTTCTTAAGTCTGGCCTTTATTTACACATCATTGTCTTGGGTTCTTTTCTACACTGAGGTTATCCTTAGGATTCCAAAGTGGCACACCAAGGAATGTTCTATGCATGAAAGGGTCCTGTGTCTGGGCTCCCAATGGCTGGTCCTTACCATTATGCTCCTGTCTGAAGACACCAACATTGTCCTCTAGGGTATCTTCCTAACTGGGTTCACAACTTAGGTTCCAGTCCTATATATGAAGAGATTTTGCCACCAAAGATGTTTGAGCTGAGTACATGCACCTTTCTGGTGTATTTCTCTGGAAGCAGAAGGGGAGGCTTGGAGATGGGAGGAATGATACGCTGTCACCGCCCTAGTGTCCCGGTGTCATTGGTTCTGAAGGTGGCCAGTAGTGCACATATCCAAGTTTGTGGGAAAAAAATTGAAGTGATATCAATTACATGGAGCCTAGGGACAATGCTAGGTTGGGAGAGATCTTATATCTGAGAGGGTTTCTCTCTGGGTGGGGCAGAGTGTGGCCAACTGAAACAGATACCAGACAAAGAATGAAAGAGCTTAGGGTGGGGGAGACCAAAGGGTTTCCTTAAACGGTTATTACTGACAGAGAAGAGATGGAGGGTCACGAAGGCATTTACTCATTGCTAAGAAGTTTCTTTCTTGTGCATCTGAGAAGATTCAGTGTCTAACCATTGTTCCTTGTGTGACAAGAATGAAGGAGAGCCGCTTGTTTAGACCCATAGATGATTCTTTTAAAAAACAGGGTTTCATTGCGGCCATGCCTGGCCTAGAACTCACTATGTAGACTGATCTGGCTTTGGACACACAAAGTTCTTACTTCCTCTGTCTCACAAGTGCTGGGATTAAAGATGTGCCCCATCTTACCTGACCTGGTTTTTAAAAAGTTACTTCTTTTATTTTTTGAGATTATAATATAATTACTTTATTATTTTTCTTCCCTTTCCTCCTTTCAAATCCTTTTACATACCCCTCATTGCTCTTTCAAATTCATAGCCCCGTTTTTTTTTAAAGAGTTATTTATTTTATTTATATGAATAAACTGTAGCTGTCTTCAGACACACCAGAAGAGGGCATCAGATTTCATTACAGATGGTTGTGAGTTACCATGTGGTTGCTGGGAATTGAACTCAGGACCTCTGGAAGAGCAGTCAGTGCTCTTAACCACTGAGCCCGAGCCATTTCTCCAGCTCTCATAGCCTCTTTTTAAGTTAATTGTTTACACACACACACACACACACACACACACACACACACCCTACTCAGTCTGTAGAATGTTTACTGTATATACGTTTTCAGGGCTGACCATTTGGTGTTGGATAACCCACTGGTGTGCTCTTCCTTGGGGAAGGTTATTTCTCCTACTCTCAGGGCTCCTTAGTTGCCTGTAATTCTTTGTGTAGGATTTTGTGGTTTTTTTTTTTTTTTTTTTTTTTTCAACCATCTAAGTTAACATGATGATTGCTGTTGTTCTTGTTCAGCTCATGTTTGGGCAGTCATGCTGGTGAGACTTTATGGGTGTAGCGTCTGACATTGCTAGAAGATATAATCTTATAGAAAATTCCCTGATCCTCAGGCTCATACAAGTTTTTCCATCCTCACTCCCAAAATGTTCCCTGAGCTTTAGGTGTGGGAGTGTTTGGCAGGTAAATACATTAGGACTGGGGCCCATCACTCTGCATTTAGACTGGTTATGGTTTTCTGTGACGATTTCTGTCTATTGCAAAGAGAAGTTTCTTTTATGAGGGTTAAGGAGTACACTTATTTCTGGGTATAAGGACAAATATTTAGAATGCGGTTATGGATTATGCTGGGTTAGTATAGCAGTGGGGGTAGGGTCTCCTTCAGGATATTTGACTTCATTAGTCCTGGGCAGGTGGTTGGGTTTCCAATACCATACATAGTTTCCTTCTTGGTGGTCTTAACTCCATTTACAGGGCTATAGGTTACTGCCAAGATGTGACTATTGCTAGTGTACCATTGGAATTATTGTGTTAGGCTGGTTGTTGTTGTGGTTCATAGACATCATATTGGGGTAGGACTGTTAGTTGCTGCCTTCTTTTGGAAGTTTGCATAGTGCCTTTTGGTAACATAAAAGCTAGTCCTTAGCAAAGTGACTTTCAGAGCAGGCCTAGTTTATGGGCCTTTGGGCTCTGCTTCTGAAGTGAGTAGTGTCTTTAGCAATAGGGTCTTAACTTCCACCTCTGAGGGGCAATAACAATAGTTTATAATGATTTTAGGAGTTTCTTGGACAACCCACCAAGAATTCAGAAGAAGGCTTCTCATGCCTAGTGTCAGGGGTTTTATTAAATAGTCTTTTTCTGGTCCTGGTATTTTCCTTTTAAAATGAAGACTTTATGAGGTGGTAGAGAAGAAAGATAGAAAGTGAGTGATTCAACTTCAGCACAAACTTTAGTTTGGGGAAAACTGCTGACTTCATCTCTGACGAAAGAATCAGCATGCCAAGCTCTTCTTACAGACAAAGGCCTGTTCTCTGTATTGCAGAATGGGTGTGGTGGTATAAGGAGATGGGAAGGTGTCTTTTGGTGTGCAGTTGGCTGTTGCCAGGGAAGACTAGGGAACAGTGAGTTCAAGCGTGTTGGGTGATGGGTAAGCATTTCTCCTGGCTGCTGTTACTGGCAGCTGAGATGAAGCAAAGACAATAGGTTGTAAAAACCAAATCAATTTCGCTTTGGGAATTGACACAGCGTATGCAAAGTGGAGGGACTTTACAAACATGGTGTGGCCCTGGTTAACCACCTTAGAAGGTGAGAGCAAAGGCTGTTCATGGTAGATTAAATTTTGCTCAGCCAGAAGAAATGCCTGTGAATATGACCTGCGGGTTTCAAAACCATGTGGGCTTCATTTTAAGGAAGGGGACTTCCTCCAGCACCCTACAGGGTACCTGGGGAAGTGAATGGGTGAGGGTGTTGTCAGCTTATCCTAGATAGTAAGTGATCTGGCCACTCATGAAGATCCATTGCATTTACCAACGGAGAAAGAACAGGGCAGACATGACCAAATGAACTCACCCTTAGAACCATTGTTGGGATTTCTTAAATAATAGAGTTATTGTAAACTTTTTTTGAATTAGCAAGACCAAGACATAAAAACCCTGAAGTGGTCCAATCTTAGCTAATATTCTTTTTTTTTTTTTTTTTTCTTTTTTTTTTTTTTTTTTTGGAGGGATGGGGATTAAAACGTGGCCAGGAAGGAGATTCAGTGTTCGAGAGGAAACATTGACAATGGGCACGAGAGTAGGTCACCAGGAAACCAGAGATGATATAGGAATTGTAGACAAGAAGCAAGGCTTGGAGGGATTTCCAAGAACTCCTTTGGCCAGAAGTATGCTCCCCAGGGATACCTAGGCTGAGGATAAGGGTAGGATGGACCTTCAGGGCTGTTAGTACCTTCCTCCAAGATACACTTCCCAAGATTCACAAAATTGGAAGAAGAACTCTGTCTAATGTCCCCCCCTTCAGCCATATATTTCAGCTCCTGTAGCATTTGCCCTTCTGTGTCTCAGAGTTCATTTTTTTTCTTTTCTGTTTTCTTCAGAACAGCCTTTCTCTTGGGATTAATGAGTAATGAGCCTTGTGTGACTGACTCAGTGCTGCCCTGAAGCTCGAAGCTGTTCAGTCCTGCAGAACCTCAGATGCCCTTAAAGCAGGGTGTGGGCTGATTTAGCTGGTGAGTGATGGGGGCTCTGGTGTCCCTCCTGGGACCCTTTGCCCAAGTTCATGAGTAAGCAATACCAAAGGGAAGGTTTAGAATGCACACAGCATGTCATCGTGTAAGGTGACACAGGGTGTTTGGTTCCATCTGTCTGACAGGCCCCAGGCATCAGCCTGCTGCTTCATTGTAACCAAGCATGATTTGGAGGATTCAATGAGGAAGGCCCCATAGGGAGAACCTTCCCTTATCTGCAAACCTGGCCAACAGTTGTCCCTTCATGATGCAAAACAGCAGGGATCTGGATAGAGGACATTATGTGACAGTGTCTGAGACATGCAATATCCAGAGTTCTTCCCTGACCCTATCGAGGGCACTTTTGTGAGTCCACAGCTTACATCATCAAAACATGTCAGAGAAGCATTTTTGAAAGGGCAGGTCTTTGATAACCCTGGGACGACCACCATACACAGTCCTCAGGAGTCTCATAGCCTACTGGGAAGGCAGACAGAAGAGAAAACCATTTCAGTGGAGCCAAACACTAAGTATAATATATAAGTTAGATAAACACGCAGGCTAGGTAAGAGTTTCCCCACTGAGCTGTATCCACAGGCCTCTCCACAAGGTGTTGAAGAACAAGCATAAATTACCCACATAGGCAACGATCTGCCAAAGTCCAGGAAGAGGCCACGGTGTAGATAATAAAGCAGATGGTAGAATACTACATGTGTTGAAGTGGTGAGTGTCATGGTACCTTCACATGCAAGGTTCCACATACCTGGATTCAACCATTAGGGCAAAAAAATATTTTAAGACATGCACCTATACTGAAGACATAGAGACATTCTCCTCCTTAATCAGCACAGTGCAATAACTGGAATGCATTTACACTGTATTAAACATTATAAGTAGCTTATAGGTGATTGAAAGCCTGTAGGAGGGTGTGTGCAGGTCATTTGCAAACACTGTACAGTTTTACATAAGGGTTGGAGCACCTGCACAGTTGTTTGTGGAGGTCTTGGGGCTAAGCACCCATGCTTAGCAAGAGCAACCATAGCCCCTTACTAGTCATAGACTGTGAGGAGGGAGCTGTAGGACTTGGCCAGCCAGGCATGGCTAGGTCCTGGGGGGATTTTGGTGCCTCAAGCAGCTGGAAAAACTACCTCGAAGGCAGCAGGGTAAAGAACAACCTCTATTAGACCCACGCTAGTGCTAGAAAATGGGACGGAAAAATTGGCGATTTGCACGGTTGGTTTGGGAGCCACCTCGGTTGACACTTTCGCTGATGAAGGCAGGATTGAGGTTCGGGCCATAGGTCTGTGGTAACTTGAAGGACTATATGGCTAGTTCTGACATACGTGAAGAAAAGAGAAAAAGTTGCTTTAGAGATCTGGAGCCCTGGACCGGCAGCCTCAGCATCACTTGGGAACTGCTCCGAAAGGAGAAGTTTTGTCAAGAGACCCAGCAGTCTGTGGTTTTAATGGGGCCCCTTCGAGCTGTGCTGTGCTCAAAAGCATGAGAGCCGTGGCTCTAGGCTGCCGTTTCTGACTATTTCCAGATAAAGGAAATATTAACACCGTTAATAAAAGGCACTATTAACAGGGTTTATCGGATGCTCGTGGAATTGAGTGTATTTTGAGGTCAGGATGGAGCTGAGATGTAAAAACTGCAAACACTCTCGAATTCATAGTTTCCAGTGCTTGTTTCACCCAGCAATTGAAAGAACAAGATACACGCGCCCCCACTTTTCCTCCTAGAAGTTAAAATTGTCTGTCAGGTTTCCCTAATCACTACTGTGCACAGTGGGACAGAACAACGACGCTCATCACTTGTGCCAGCAGAAGGTGGCGAGGCTGGGATGTGAAGGGTGGGAAGCAAAGCTCTTTGTCTCCTTATTCTGACTATGACCCAGTGAGGCTGGAAGCTCTAAGGGATCTGGATTATGGGGGGGGGATGGGTGTCTCAGTATTAATGCAACATGTTTGAGAGATGGGCTATCCACCAGGACCCCCAGTGAGGAAATGCAAGCTCATTTATCTAGCAGTAGCCAGAGCCAGAGTATCCAGTCTTTGGATCTCTTTTCACAGCAGAGGAAGCTTTCTAGTGAAGAAACAGGAGCGGGAGACGTCAGAGGCTGAGTTTGAGTCTTGGGCGTGTTCTCAGAGGTGGGACCTCAGATGCACACTGAGGTTCATCTGAGCCGCTGTGTTCACACTTAGAAGCTGCCTGTCTTTCTAGTTTGTCACAAGGCCTTAGGAGGAATACATGCTAGCTGGACTTTGTCTTCCAAAGGTCAAGTGTTGGAAACTCACTACCTAAATTCACATGTGGATATTCTTTAGATGTGGGGTCTTTGGGAGGGAATTAAGGCAAAAAGAGGACAAAAAGAAGGATCCTGTGATGGGAGTCCACAGGGAAGATCCTCCAGGAAAGATCGCTCGCTCTTTCTTTCTTTTTCCTTTTTCTTTTTCTCTTTTTCTTTTTTCTTTCTGTGTGTGTGTGTGTGTGTGTGTGTGTGTGTGTGTGTGTGTGTGTGTGATTTCCTCTACCATGTTGGAAGCAAGACAGCCCTTGCCAAATGCTGGCACTCTGACATTGGACTTCCTAGTTTCTGGAACCTCAAGAATCTTTTTTTTTTCTTTCTGTTTATCAATTACCCACTTTGTCCTAGTCTGTCATACAACAAAATGAGTCTGAAGCAGAATGCAAGAAGTCAATACACAAAATACACTCAGTTAAATTTTCGTTTTCCTGAGCTATCCATTAACTTCTGCAGTTTCCCTTTGTTGTGTGCCCAGTGCACCGATGTGGCCCTCCTGGGTCTTCAGTACTACTGACCTGTCAGCCTGAATCTCTGCTGTGTTTCCAAGCCTCTGGAACTGCTTTTCCCTCTCCTCCAATGATAGCCTCCTCTTTCAGGGCTAAGCTCAACGCTACCCTGCCATCTAATTAAAGTTTGATGCTCTAGGTGAACCTGACAGGCCAGAGACTTCCAAGTTTAATTGCTTTGCCCCTTCCAACTCCCAGAGGAGCCCAGTAAGCTTCAGCTGGCAGGTGGAGGCAGACGGCCGGGGCTCGTAGGTACATCCCATCCGAGGCTTCCTCCTATAAAACATTTCCCTGCTTTTATTTACTCTAGCGACGAAGAAGTAGGAATTACTCAAGTATGACTCATGTTCTGTGCCAGTGACAGGAGATATGAAGGTGAATCAGATGGTGCTGACACTAAAGAAACTCAGAGGAGGAGAGCAGATGGACACAGAAACAGACTATTAAGCAGCTCCAGAAAGTTATAAGGAAGAATCGGGTATCTGGGATGTGCAGAATAGACATCTAAATCAATGGGACTACTAGAGAAGATGCTTTGGGGGAAGTCTGAGTCCTGAAAGAGAACCTAATATGTGAGGTAAGGGGGTCAGCTTGATGCAAGGGCAGCATTACTAACAGCAGCGATTCAGACCCAGGCATATTTTGGAAACTCAGAAACCCATAGTGCCGGCCTGCTGCTATGAGTGGGAATTTTCCCGGTTGCCTGGGATATTTGAACACTTGGTCCCCAGTTGACAATGCTATTTAGGGAGGTGTGGCCTTGCTGGAGGAAGTATGTCATTGGGGGCAGGTGGTGAGTATTTATAGCCTTGCCCCACTTACAGTTTGCTTTCTCTGGCCCGTGCTTGTGGTTGAAAATGTCATCTATCCAGATTGCTGGCTACCTGCAGCCATGCCTCCCCACCCTGAGGAACTGATATCCCTCTGGAACTATATAAACTGAAATAAACCCTTTCTTCCATTGGTTTTTTCAGCTCTTTGGCGCTATCACAGCAATAGAGATGAATGTGGTGATGCATGTCTTTAATCCTAGCCACTGGGAAACAGATACAGACAGATCTTCATGAGTTCAAGGCCAGCCTGGACTACAGAGCAGGTTCCAGGATAGCCAGGGCTACAACTTGAAACCTTACAGAAGCAAAATGAAACAAACCAAAACAAGGCATTAGAACAGAAAAATACTTGATTTGTAGAATTTGGAGAGTGTTTAAGATGAGGCTGACGTCATATCACTCAGAGGTATGATTTTCATTTGTAATTGTTGTTTTCTTCCTTGTTAGACAGGTTTACAACTAGCCTAGGCTGGCCTCTAAATTGCTACGAAACTGTGTCAAGCTTGAGTTGTCTCAGGCCTCTACTACCCAAGTTCTGGGGTTACAGGCATGAGCCGCCACACTCCATTGATATCCGATAGTTTTACTCAGTTTATTAGGAATCTGTAGAAGTACTCACTGGGTAACCAGAGTTAGTTGAGTGTATAAGGCTTTTTCCAATGTCATATTAAGAACATCATGTTAGTTCACTTGTTCAGCTCAGATCTCTTTGTCAGAATGTGGAGGATGGACCTGAGAAGGGACAGACTGAAGGCAAGGACACCTGGCAGCTATTAGATGAGGCTATGATTGGATATGAAATGGAGGGGGAGGGGCTGTGATCTTCCCACAGCCCAGCTCCAATGGAGGCAGGTAGAATAGAGTATCCCCCCTTATTAATGAAGGGTACATTCTAAGACCCTCAGAGTATACTTGAAATATTCATCATACTGATACATATATCCTTATGTATAGTTAATATATTTTGATATATACACACCTATGGCAGAATCTAATTTATAAATTAGTAAGTTAAATCTATAAATGAACCTATAGTAAGGTTCAGTAATAATAAGATAGAAAATTACAAAAAACTATAATAGTCACTTTCTCTTTTTTCTAAATGTTTCGTGGAAAGTGTAAATCTTAACAATGTTACTAGGTATTTTGTTCTTTTCTTATTAAGCCAAGAATGTGCGCCTTTTTACTTACCAAAAGCATTTTACAGCTTGTCTTTGGTATGACCAAATTTCTAGCATCGCCTCCCTTGCTGGAAGGGGCTGTCATAGAAGGAAACTTGGTTTACTCGAGCACAAACGTTATGATACTGAAACAGTCAATTTAATGGTCACGTGACTAACGGGAAGGTAGCATATACAGTGTGGATTCACAGAACAAAGGTGTGATTCTCATTCTAGGCAGGATGGGACTGGATACTGTGAAATTTCATTGCCCCTCTTAGAACAGCATGCAATACAAAATTTACAACTTCCTTATGTCCAGAATTTTCCATGTAACGTTTTCAGAATGTGGTTGAGGGCAGATAATTGAAACCTGGAAAAGAATTGGAGTGGAGGGAATGGAACCATTGTGAGGATTTTATGGGGCTGGTGGCTGGTGGCTGGTGGCTGGTGACATTTGTATTTTATTCTCAAGGTCGGCCTGTCCTCCCTATGCACCTTCGCCTTTTTCTACTTGGCCTCATTTGAGCTTGTCAGGCATCTTTCTTCCACATCCATCAGTCCTGGGAGGAAAGCCGTTGGACACATGGCTTCTCTCCATTGTTGGTGTTTAGACAACTTGAACATTGGAAAGGAATCCATGCTGCCTAAAGAGCAGTTGAATGAGCCACAAAAGAGGTCGGGATGCCCTCGGAGGAGGTAGAAAACTTCATTTGTGCAACGTTTCACACAGCAACGCTGGGTTCCTGTGGCTTGCAGGGTGGTGTCTCATTTCTAGGCTATGCCGGTGCGCCATTCGCCAGCAGAGGGCAGCATTGAGACATCAACGAAGGCGTACTTGGGCGCGCATCAGCCAGGAAGCAGAGCCTCAGGACGGTTGCTTGTCGGAAGCTTTAACCTTTTAAGCAATTCTCCGGGGAGCCCTTCCTGTCATGTGTGGGCTGCCCTAAAATGAGCAGGTGATAGAAATGAAATATTAAACAATTCTGCTCTGCAAAATGAAAATGAGTTGTCATTTAGCATTTTTATCTGTCGATGACACGTTCTTCCAGCTTCAGAAGGATTTTGTGAAAATGCCGGAGCCTGTGAACTCATTCGCTACTAAATCCTCAAGAGTCACACGTGGGGCCGCCGCCAGCAGCGGTAGGGGTGCAGAGAAGGCCAAGGCTGAGCCTGCAGGGCCGAGGGGCTGGAATCTGGAACCTGTGAGGCAGGCCAAGGATGCAGCTGTCTTGGATAGGGATAGGGATAGCAAGGCTGTGTGTGGCCAGGCAGAAGGCAAGTCAGCTCACAGAATAATGAAAGGAGCTGAGGGCGGCGAAGTGAGGGCGATGGGCAAGCTTGCTGGTCGCAAGAATGTCCTCTACACGGCTTCCGTTTATCAGAAACACTAGCAGCGATGCTAAGAGGTTTTGTTGTTGTTGTTGTTTTGTCTTTCACTGTCTCGGTGGACATGTGTGGCCTCCCCTGCGGCCCTTATGCTGGGTCAGATACCCTGGAGCAGCTGAAAGCTGAGAATGGACCTGCTCCTTTCTTGTGTGGCCCGAGAGAGGGAATGAGCCTTTTGCGCGCTCTCTCTCTCTCTCTCTCTCTCTCTCTCTCTCTCTCTCTCTCTCTCTCTCTCTCTATAAAACTCTCTCTCTTCCTCTCTCTCTCTCTCTCTCTCTCTCTCTCTCTCTCTCTCTCTCTCTCTCTCTCTCTCTCTCTCTCTCTCTCTCTCTCTCTCTCTCTCTCTCTCTCTCTCTCCTTTCGTGGCAGGGATGTCCATTCTGAGCTCAAGCTATCAAAAGGGAGCTCTGCAGGAACCGGACAGGGCAGTTAGCAGAACTGCAAGTAGGGCTGGGCCCCAGGCTTCCCTGGGAAGGTCTTTAGCAGATTAAAGAATGTTGTCTTTGGTAGAGGATTCCTGGCTGCCACACAAACAGTCCCTCCCCCCACTCCCCACCCTTCCCAGTGCGATTTATTTCTCTACAGACAGTATTGATTCTTTCCTCTAACAGATCGCTCCTAGGCCTGTGTAAATGAAAGCTCTCTTGTGTAATAATCGTGCCTATAGCTGGGTGATTTGGGCAGGCGGTCGCGTGTTTCCTCCACCCTGTGAGAAGCGATGCAATTTGCTGGATAGGTACCTGTGAAGCAAATGTTTGTAACTCGTCTACGAGTCCAACCTGTATCTAGGAAATATTCACCCTGATTTTTTTTCTTTGAGTCAAAATACCTCAAAATGATTTCTGTTTTAATATGCATTTGAAGGAGCTCACCGCAGCATGAGGTTAAACTGTTAAGCCAGGTGCCACCCTCCTGGTCACTGAGGGAAACAACCCTGACTTGCAAAGTACAGAAGTGCTCTGTTTGAGTTCATTTGAACTCATCCAGATGGGAATAACAATAATACTTATTTCAAATAGATAAAAACACATATGAAATAAGACGTACAGAAAACATCTGTAGCCTAAGGGTCCTCCATAGTGTGAGTCCTATTTTCCATTCGTCCCCCCTTTTTCCTCTCCTCTTCCCTCCTTGGTCTCTCCCTTTGATTCAGTGAAGTGATCTATCTCACTGAGACACTGAGGTAAGAAATACTGATACCAAGAGAGCCTTGACCTCTCTTGGATATTTATTACTTAAGAAAGGTCAGCGCAATCAAAAAAGGCATTAAACATATTTCTGTTTTTTTTTTTTACTATTTTATTTCTGCATTTATTTGTATAGTGGATATTGACACATTTCTGTTTTTTAATATTTTATTTCTGTATTTGTTTGTATAGTGGACACACACACACATAAACACCCCCCCACATTCCCTTTGTCTCCCCCACACCCTTATAACATGTATGTTATAAGTATGTATGTATATTATAAGTATAAGGGTGTATGTTAGTTGGGCACTACCCACACTTCAACCCTTTTTGTAAAGCCCAAGTCTTAATGAACACTGACTGACAAGCTGCTTATCTTTGTTTTTCTGTTTGTACATAGTATCTGGATTATATGGGACATTGTTCACTTCTTTCTACAACTGATTTGATAATTTAAACCAAACGGAACTGAACTGAACCAAACCGAACAGAACCGAACCAAACCGAACGGAACCGAACCGAACGGAACCGAACCAAACCAAACACAACCAAACTATCTACTTGGTCCTTGCCTTCCCTCCACAGTGAGGTAGAAGTCAGCTGTTGCTGTGAGGACCCAGCTCAGCCACCGTGTGATGATCAGAACAAAGGTCTTATTTCCAGCTGAGTTCCCCTGGGCCTTAACTCATTTTCTAGACGACTTGAGGATCTTAAAGTGCTCATCTCATTTTAACCTTTTAATTTCATTAGCTTTTAATTTTATTACAGTTTTTATGTTTTAGGGCTCCTCACAGGCCACATGTGTTCAGTGTCTCACGTGTCTAGGTCTCCTCTGGGTCATAGACTTGTGTGTTCTTCTATGCCAGCTCTCACAGTGGCCGTGACATAAGCCCGGAGCAGAAGGCCCATGTAGAGCCAGTGATTGAGAGTTATCACAGGAAGGAAAGGGTGGGGAAAATGCCTGTCTCTGGCCAGGCAAATGAGAGGTTCATAGGTCACTAGGTCACTATGTTGTCTCTCTTTCCTTCTGACTATCGGTTGTGTCTGGCCCTGGCCTTGTGGGAAGGTATGGGACTACCATCTGCCTTCTCATTACTAAATTAGAAAATGAAACTTTCATGAGAGGTAAAGAGGTGGGGACCTCTTTAATGTCAGGAAGGCTTGGTCTCTATGCACGTTTGGATCTAGCAATGCTTTCTCAAATCAAGTGAATTCATTCTTTAGATTACGGACATTTCCAAACGGACACACTTGTCATTAAAGTGAGGAGCATGAGGCAGTCTGCTCACGCATGCCACACGACACTGAAACACTTTACTGAAAGACTGGAATCCGTTGCCTTCTTTGTGTGAATGCCTAACTAGTTGAGCTAACTGGAGGCTTATATTTTTCTCTAAGCTTACTTTTTTAAAAAAAAGGGGTTTTGAATGTTTTAACCTCTCTTCTAGCCCACTAACCAGAGAGGAAAAAGAAGGTTTCTAGGAAAAGGAGGTTGTATGCCTGTTTAGAAGTTGTTCTCTGGCACACACAGGCTGGACTTGGACCTCCCTGCACATGTGTAGCAGATGTGCTTGACCTTCATGTGGGTCCTGAACAGCTGGAGCGGGGGCTATCCATTGCCTGCCCCGTGCGGATATGTTCTTCTAGCTGGGCTGCCTTGTCTGCCTCAGTGGTGGAGGAAGCACCTAGACTCTCAGACACTTGAAGTGCAAGTTGGGAGGGGGTGCGGGGCGGGGATACTCAGGAGAGCCCCAACCTGGTCAGAGGGGAAGGGAAGTGGGGATGGGGGAAGGATTGTGGGAGGAAGTGACCAGAAACGGACAGGCAGCAGGATGTAAAGTGAATAAGTTAAAGAAAAAAAAATGTGATTCCTTGGGGCAATTCCATTCTTTGTTGTTAGGATGCCAGCAGTTCAGCCCAATAGCAGACACCAACCGCGAATCAGTAACAGCGGCTCAGTCCAGCAGAAACCACAAGGCTCTGCTGAATCAGTGTGAGTCAGTGGAAGTGGCGAGAATCACCTGGAATACTGTGAGAAGTCCTAAAGCAGTGGGGCAGCTGAGTTTCTAAAACAATGGGAAGCAGAGCTTCAAGTCTGGTGAGTGCAAAGACTCATCAACTCATCTCAAAGCACCTTTAAACCCACAGCTTTTAACATCTGTGGGAAATACAGAGAACCATCCCTGGCTTGCTACATTGTCAGCGGCCAGACCAGGTCCTAAGAGGCATGTCCTGTTTGTTCTTTCACCCTTCACTACCCCCAACATATCTAGGGTTTCCAGAAATCAGCTTCTTGCCTCAGAAAAGCCCCTAAAGTCACCCCACTCCTGGAAAAAAAAATGACTAGTAGACATGGTTAATGTTGTGATACATTTTCCAGATGGGGCACTTCACAGAATGAAATGGAGCCCACTGGGGTTTCTTTGTTCTTTTTTATCTCCTGATACACTTTGTAGTTGATATCCACTAGTTGATATCTTCTCGAGGAAGTTGAGGCAGAAAACCCAATAATTCCCAAAGTTTCTGTTCAGGGTTGGTGGAAGGGCTTTTGATGTAGGTCCAGGTCTTCCCTGCCTCACCTGGTTTCCTGAGATCTGTTGCTATTATTGTGAATGAAAACATTTGTTGCCATGGTTTTAACGTAAAGTTTCAGTGTTGCTCTGGAGAAGGGTGGGTTGGTTACATACTGGAGGGCATCTTCTGTGAGAGCGTGTCCAGCTTCTTTACCTCAGAGAACAAAGCAGGACACAGAGCAGTAGTAGTGGAGTGTAGATTCACACAGAAGAGCGTGAAGGCAGAGAGCACACTTCACAGACAGGGACACAGGCACACAAGTGGCTCAAAGCCCCATTCAGACCCAGGACCTTTCAGTTCCAAAAGGAAAAGAGAAGTTCTCCAAAGGTTGGGGGTCTGTCTCAGGCTGTGAGGAGTTTTCGTTTCTTGGAGGGTGTTTACACCCTGTGGAGTTCTGGGGCTGTCCAATGGAAAGTCTTTCTCAGTTGTGGGGGTCCCAAAGTTAACTTTCCTAGGCATCACATTCACAGATTCCAGCTTTCCAATTCAAAATGATAGTGTGAGGTGGGCCTCAACCTCCAGGAAAGAGCTTTGAGTGACCGTAGACACTGGAAAGAAAGTCCTTGGAAATGTGAGTTACTCATGATACACCCTCCTCACCCCCCATACACATGGAAAAACACCCTGGACACTCACTCTCTTGCTAGAGAAAGCAAAAATTCCCAGCTAGGGCACCAGAGATTTGTGAGTAGCGATCAAGAGAACCCCAAGCACGCAGTCTGCATAGACCCTTAACATCAGCTCCTCAGTGGTTCCTTGTAAGTCCAAGGAAGGCCTGTTTCTTAGGTTCCTATTGCTGTGCTAAAACACTATTACCAAAAATAATCTCTCTGAGGAAAAGGATTATTTCTTCTCATAGTTTCAGTTCATCATCCAGGGAAGTCAGGCCAATAACCCAGTCAGGAATGGAGGAGCAACCACCAGCACAGAGGCCACCGGGAAGGTGCTGCTCACTGCCCTGTTCTCAGCATGGTCTTCCAAGTGCCCCCCAGAACCGCCCAGTAAGTTCCGAGCTCTCACTGGCTAATAGTTGCTGACTTTACCATAGCAACAGGAATCTAGTTAAAACAGTTTGCCCAGGCTCCGAGAAAATCAAGGCCATTTGGGCAACATAGTGACATCCTGTCTCAACATAAAACACATAAACAGACTGGACATGTAATTCAGCTGTAGTGTTCCTGCGTAGTATGTGTGAGATTCAGAAAAACCGAGATGGCAAAAGGAGAAAACAGGAGAAGAAACTCTACCCAGCATGGCGAAACGTGCTATACTCCTGTTTAAGTGAAAAACTATCCCTGAAGGGCCACAGCTTCAGCAGGTGGAAGGTAAATGGGGTTCTGTGTTTGTTTGCACAAGCACACATGTAATAAATGCATTCGTTATAAAGTACAGATGTCACATAGGTCCTGGTACCTGTGAACTCATGTGTAACCATCAGTATGACTCTGTGTGGGGGTTCATTATGGACCTAGTTCAAAACCTTTGAAACACTTAATTCACATGTAAGGTTACTCTTGGGGTGATGGGTGTGATCAGATCATGTTCACAGGAGTCCCAGCCTTGCCTATATCAGAACTAGGACCTATTTCTACTGGGCAGAGCCCTCTTTGAGGTGGAGACCTTATCAGAGAACATGCAAAGAGGAAACAGAGATTGTAAGTGTGGGATGCAGGGGATTGTGTCTTCAGTGGAAGTCTGTGATCCAGTGTGAGGAAAGCTTTGAGTCTGAGCAACGGCTGAAAACCCCATCCTTATGGCACTCAGCAGCTCACAGGCTTTTTCTTGTTTGAAGAACAGTTCGATGTCTCAGAAGTCACAGGGAAGCACCGCTGCTATGGCTATCAGGACCTGATAGGAAACCCTGAGAAGAAACCTGTCACCTGAGCTGTGGCAAAGTGTCTGGTCTTGGGGTACAGAGGAGTGAACTAAGAGATTTAAAAATACTTAAAGATAATAGAAGGTAGGAAGAGAGGGAAAGAAGCAGACAGGATAGATCCTGATGGTATTTGAGCTGATACATCTGGAAACTGCACCTTCTGTTGCTGTTTTGTTTACCTTTTAAATTCTTTCTTTCTTTTTTTCTTTCTTTCTTTCCTTCCTCCTTCCTTCCCTCCCTCCCTTCCTTCCCTCCCTCCCTTCCTCCCTCCTTCCCTCCCTCCCTCTCTCCCTCCCTCCCCTTTCCTTCCTCCCTTTTTAAAAAGTGTTTATTGATTCCTTGTGAGAAGAATCACACTTCTAGGTGTCTTCAGTGTCAGGCACTCTGATCCCATTCATCTTTCTGTCTCTCCATATTCACTCTCCACCCTTGCAGCTTCCCATGCCAAAAGGAAACAAATATGTGTTGTTGAAGCAGTGTCCCCTTTTGTCTGAACAGCTTTTTTTCTTTTTGCAAAGGTTCCTGCAATGAGTCATTGATCTAGTTAGAAACCTCTGGATTCTGCTATACTCTCAACTCCAGATCCCCAGTGAGACTCGGATATACTGTTGTCCTGTGTCTTGGATACCTTGCAGCTTTGGTTCTGGAGGACTGGCTCTTCACGTGTTCCTAGGTGTTGGGGTGGGCCAATTCAAAGCCCTGGATCTGGGCCTGGGTGGTAGCTGAGCTGGTCAGCCTGACAGATATTCCATGCCCACGCTGTCTGGGTCAGCTCTCTCACACTTATCCAGGCAGCAGCTCAGACTGGGAACATCCACGTGGCCTTTGGTGGTAACAGACCCCTGCTGCTTCAGGGCCAAGGACCCAAACATGGAATCATGGCAGCACAGACCAGGGCCCCACCAAGGCCTCAGATTACATCACTGGCTACTAGCATAGGGCTATTCCTCACTGCCTGGAGTCTGCAGTCTGACCTCTCCTCATGGTACACACATCCTGTTTCCCTTTCCTTTCCATCTCTCCACCACACCCTTGCTCATCTTAGTGGCTCCTGGCCTCTGGGTGTCTTCAGTGATGCCAGGTAGGGATGGTCTCTGGCGGGTTCAGCCTGCCCAGGCCGGTTTTGCTTAGTTTTTAAGGCAGGGTTTCATTCTTTAGAGTGCTCACACCAGCACATTCCCAGTGCTGGCGTCCCC
Organism: Arvicanthis niloticus; assembly: GCF_011762505.2. Classification (NCBI taxonomy): domain Eukaryota; kingdom Metazoa; phylum Chordata; class Mammalia; order Rodentia; family Muridae; genus Arvicanthis; species Arvicanthis niloticus. The sequence continues at coordinate 22,147,021 of NC_133433.1, read as the reverse complement.
GTTACAGGCATCGCCTGGCTCGCTGGCAGCTCTCTCTAACTGCCACCAAGTGCAAATAATACTGTAAAAGAGAGTGCTGCAGTTTGAGACTAGACTGAAAAGAGCATCAAATGACCTTTACAGTTTATCATAACCTTGAGCTTAAGCCGTGTTTTATGTTTCAAATTTCTCCTTCTCCATACGAATTTAACATGCCACAGCGCACTGGAGCCTTATCAGCAGAAGCCATGTGGGCTCGGTGCTGGCTGTTTAGGAAGGGGTTGCTTGCAGGTGCAGGAGAGGACCTGTGGCTGCCACACTGCTAATGACTAATTTCTGAGGAGCTTAGGAAAAGCCATTTTACCTTTTTGTTTTCGTTCATATTTTATAGATGCAAACCCTAGCGTCTTCCTTGCAGACACGTTTTGAGAGCTAATTAAATATTTTCAAAGTATTCCTGTGATCCAAGATAAAAGGTACCTAATACAAGCTCAAATACCCAGAAGCTGAGCGTGGAGCTGCATGCTTGAAATTGCCGTGCTTAGAAGGCTAAGGCAGGAAGATTGCCAGGAGTTTAAGACCAGCCCAACCTGGGCATCCAGTGAACAGCAAATCCGACAGGATTATGGTGTGAGGCGCCTCAAAACAAAACATGCCACATAACTCTGGCATTCTCTTTAATACCTGTGATAACTGTCCGCATTACTTGGTAACGAGTGTGTATCGATGTGTGGTGCACGCGCCTATGGGAAAAGAGAAGCGGTCCACTGAGTGAAAGCGAAGGGTGCAAGCCAGGGCGCCCCTGCTGGTGACACGGAAATACTTGCAAGACGGGGCTGAGTTTCTGGCATTCCACTTCCACTCATCGCGGACCCCAGCAAGCTGCATTTCCCAACTGGAGAAAGCACGGTCTTTGACTCAAGAAAACAGCAGATAGAACCAGAGTCATGGTGATTAATCCAGGTATTAGAGTGGGCTCTGGTGGTTTAGTTTTCCTTTCATGGCTCTCTCAGCTCTACCCCCTCAGGCTAGATGCTGCGTTGGCCCACAGTTCGTGGGGAGCATGTGGGAAGCCCGGCCTCCTTTGGTTCTATTCCCAGCCCAGAGCAGACCTGAGCAAGCCACTTATATTTCAGTGCAGATCTCCAAGGCAGCAAGGCCTCCTTGGTGATGTCATCGTGAGGCTATGCGTGGCTGTGGCTTATGTTCTGGCATGGGCATGTGTTCTCTTGCCTACGTGACTTCTGCCCTCTGGGATGTCACAACAGCTCCTTCTTTTGCTGTGGTACTACGGGAAGCCCCTTCACCACCCAGGTCCACAGAGAAGTGGTTCCGCTCTGTCAGTCAGACACACTGCGGAGGCTGTGGTGAGATCACGCTGGGCTCTGTTGTCAGTGACTCCTCACTGTAAGTCAGTAATTGTTCAGTATATGACTTGCCCCAAGAGACTCCATTTTGCAAGGAGCATTTTCTCCTTTTTTACAATCAATGTTTTACTCCATTTTGAGGACAGAGGACTTTATCTACGTGGACATATGAAGGGCACTGTCTGTTTGGTACCATGCAGTACAGATTGATAAATAGCTTACACCTGGGAGTAGAAAGGGTCTCATAAATTCTGTAGGAGAAATGGGACTGTAGGACATGTGGGTGCATTAAAACCGTATCAGAAAAAGCAGGCTTGAGAACTTGGCAAGCATACAGGCTGAGGGAAGGAACAACTCCTTCATCTGGGTCCTATTAGGAGGAGGACACCAATCACCATGATGACAACAGTGTCACTGACCTGCTCCCTGACCACCTGGTGTGTGCATCAAGGAATGGACAGGGAGGAAACTCCAGGCTGTCTCAGGAGTTTCAGGTCAGTTGGGTTGCTTCTGTCCAAGTGACCCACTTGATGTGTCTGCCTGTCCTCCTGTTTGCTTGTCTGTCTGCTGTCCATCTGTCTGTCCATTCATCAGTCTGCTGTCCCTCTGTCTGCCCATTCATGATCATGCTATTCATCCACTTGGCCGTTGACAAGCTTGGATGCAGTGCTGTTCTGTTCTGTGTTTCATGCCTGCAGGTCAGCTTTAACTCTGTAGCTTGACTAGAAGACCAGCAGCAACAGCTTCCCCAGCTGGCTGGCTTTGTCATCTTACCTACACTCAGATCTCTTTAAAACACCTCCAAGGTCTTTGCCTCTTTAATAACACACACACACACACACACACACACACACACACACACACACACACACACACAGAGAGAGAGAGAGAGAGAGAGAGAGAGAGAGAGAGAGAGAGAGTAATATATTACTATATATAGTGTTTAGTATGTGATTTGAGAATTTATATTTGTAATTAAGATTGAAATAAATAAACCTGCGTTTGCCTCAGCCTTGACTATCAAGGAAATCATCTGACAAACTGCTGCCATTGAAGCTGCTGTACCTTGGGAATTTTTTGTTATTCAAGAAAATCTGACATTGTAGAAAGACAAACGTGTTTGTCTACGTTTTGACATCTGACATGTAGACTTTAAGAGAGACTGCTTCTCTTTGTATGGAGGTCTCTGTGCTGGGAGGATGTGAATCTGGGGCTTCTAGAAGCCTTCTTTTCTGACCATCAGCAAAAAGCTGTCTCTAGGAGGGGAAGGAGGCCAGTCCACAGAGGAAGTCAGAAACAAGAAACTGAGGCACAATGCATGGATAATTAATGTGAGGGGTGGCCTGGACTTTTTAAGTCATAATCTCAACTCTCTGTCTTGAACTGCCAGGTGGTGTTGGAGCAATCAGATGGCTGTCACTGGAGAGAGAGCACTCCTGACCAGTGAACTCACTGGTTGCTGCTGGTGGCAGGGACTAGCTCTTGGATGTTTATGTAGACAATGGGGGAGGGGCAGTGATGAAATGATGGGAAGTGAGAGTCAGCTTCAGAGAGAACATTGCATAGCCCGGGCAGCTTAGAACAACCACTTGGAGGGAAGGGGTGGTACAACCAGAAGATGCTGAAGAATACCCAGAGCAACTAGTCTTTACAAGTATACTGTTCTTCAAATGTCCATGTGTTAAGGGCATGGCCACTAGATGTTGGTGTATTGGGGATGTGAAGAACCTTTAAGACTCTGGTACCCCCTTGGGGTATGATAGGTCTATGGAGTGTTCTCTTGGGGAGATTATTGGGATTCTAGAGCCTTCCTCAATGTTTTTGGCTGTCACAAGGAGAGCATCCTTGCCTACCACATGCTCCTACCTGGATGTGCTACATAGCCCACGCCCGGGGCAACATGGTCAAACAGCCATGGACTGACACCTCCAAAAACTGTGAGCCTAAAGGTTTCCTCTTTTAAAACTGATTTTTTTTCCTGTGCTTTTATCATACCAATGAAAAGCATAGATTATTAATAATTCTATTGTTAATTATTAATGTATGTATATTAATATTTCACACACACGTATAGTCAGGATCTAAATTGTTTGCCTGTCCTCTTGTGTCCTTGTCTGGACCCACTGTCCATCTGTCTGCCTGTTCATTATTCATTATTACGCTGTTTATTCACCTGCCCATTCACTAGCTTGGAACCAGTGCTGTACTCCACTTTATTTAATGCCTGCAGGTCAGCTTTAACTCTGTAGCCCAATGTGTGTGTGTGTGTGTGTGCGCGTACACATTTCTGTGTTTCTGCCCCACCTCACCACTGTGGTGTCAGGTGTCAGGATATCACTTGGGGAGGCAAAACATAGAGGGGCTAGGCTACATTCCTTTTTCCTGGTTGGGGTGCCAGGCTTGTGGGATGGCAACACCTGCTCAGGGGGGATGAAACACAGCCTAAGATAGGGGCCCCAGCTCATTTTTTCTCTGGGTGAGAAATGGCAGGGGTTGGGGCAGAGGCTGTGGTTCTCAAGCTTCTGGGCACCCAAAAGCTGCTGGGAACCTCAAAGAGTTGAGAATGGGCTGGGGTCCTGAGATGAGCCAGGGCGTGGAGGGGGGGATCCAGCTTAGCTCAGGGTGAGTGTCAGGAGTTTGGAGGGGCCATCTGTAGGAGACTTAGGCATAGCTCAGTTTGACGAAGGACTCCACGGTGGTCCTTGAAGAGAGGAGACAGTTCTTGCTTGTGCCAACTGTTTATTCACAGTGGATGAAGATGCATACGACTTACCCATGGTGGATCAGATATTAAATACCTTTTGCAGGAAGGGATGCCTGGGAAGGGCAGCTCATTGGCTAAACCCTCGGGCCCATCTAGATACCTCATTAGCATGGAGAACTCTGGGCTGTATGCTAAGTGACCGGTTGTCATGGTCCTCTTAGTGGGGTGTCATGGTCACGTGCTCCAGGACAGGAATGTGGTCTGGAGCATGTTCCATCTATTCGACCTTACCAGATTCTGTCTGGTGACACGGTTCCACTTGCCCGACAACTCCTCCTTTTTCTTTTTTAAAAGGGGAGGTGTCATTGGAGTGACTGTCTCCTATGTTGTTTGTAATTAAATTGGGGTGTAAGTATTAAAACTCAATGTAAGCCAGAGGGATAGTGGTAGGAGGCTGGGAAGACAAGGGATTATTAAACCAACTTAATTGCTCAGTGGATTGAAATTGAGAGCTAGTTTGTACAGTTTGTAAGGGCATTAACATTGGTCTTAAGCAACATTTGATGTATCTACATAGACATAGCTTTTTCCTTACTATCATGCAAGTTTCTTAAGTTTAGTAGCTAGTAGGCTCCACCAAGAGAGTTCATCTGCTGCTGGAAGGACCCAAGGCTGCCAAAGAGAAAAGGGAAGACTTCAAGGCCTGGATGTGACTCTCACAGGGCAAAAAGGAGTGAATGAGTGATGATGAATCCAGTAATGCACACCCTGGGTTTGAGGCTGTCTGGTAGCTGGCCTAAGGGCCTCCTGCAGTATTATTGTTTATTGAACTCAGTAGCTGCAGGAAGGGGTTGAGCCTCATAGTTCTGGAGATAAATCCATCAAACTATGAGTAGGTTGGGTAAGAGAGGACCTGCTTCCTGGTAGTGGATGCCAGTCTTCTGAGAGGGATGGGGATAGAGAGGGAGGGAGGTAGAGAAGGAGGGCAGATAGAGGGAAAGAGGGAAGGAGGGCCAGTCTCTTTTTCCTTCTACGGGTATTAATTCCATTATGAAGGCCTCACTCTTAAAACACCATTTAAATCTAATTACCTCACGTGCATCTATAACAAAACACCACAGAGCAAGTAATTGTAAATGACAGGAATTCAGGTCTCCCAGTTCTGAGGACTGGCAGTCTAATATTAAGGCCCCCAGAGAACTCAGGGTGTGGCAAGGGTTGATTCTGTTCTCCCCTCAGTCCTTCCACACAGGGGAAAAGGGAGGAGTCAGTCCTTACAGAGTGGGAAGTGGGTAAAGAACTATCTCGGTGGCTCTGCCCTTTCATAAGGGGCTGATCCAAGGTGCAGAAACCAATTGCTCCCCGAAGGCCCCTGTTCCTAGTCCAGTTGCCTTGGGATTAAGTTCCAAAGTGAATTCTGGGGCATAACGGATCTGCAGCATCCCCCAAAGGCCCCACCTCCACACACCGTGACAGGTCCTCTCTTATTAACTGTACAGGGATCAAGTTAGCTTCCGCAGGTAACTGAAAACATCTAGACTAACCACCACCCAAGACGCGGAGCTCTGCATAGTGTAAGTAAATCTCCAAACGGACAGTAACAAACTCAGTTAGTCCAACTGCCCAAGATAAGCCCCCGAAAGTGACAGATGTGCACTTTAGAATTGCCAGTTTGAATGCTCCGATTTGAATTTCTGATCCCAAATCAAGGAGCCACAGTTAAAATGTGAAATCTCAATGTTCGCAGATCAGCAGTCACAGCGCTGTGGCCAACGGCTGCCTTCAGAGTATTTCTGACAGTGTTTACAAGCCAGGCGAAGAAAAACGGCTTTCCCAGATGTTGGCTGTATGCAAGGCATTTCTCCAGGGTCAGAAGGTGTGAAGAAAATCAGGAGTGCTGTTTGGTTTGTTTTGGGCAGCTGGCAAGGTAGATGGAAAATAAAACCTATACTTAACAGGAAGAAGAAGCAAACAGGAGAGCCGGGTTGCACCACTGCGGAGAAGCTGGGAGGCTGAGCCAAGATGCCGCAGGTGCTCAGGGCTCCCAGTCAGCTCTAGTGAAGGTGCCCTGTGGCCTCCGGGCTTTGGAAAAAGTCTGGGGTTGCCTGGAAACTGAGAGCTGCCTACCGCATTCATCATCCATCTGTCCCGGTAATTCCATGGTTTCATACTTTGTCTTGTGATTCAGGTTACTCTCAAGGATATTGGGAGGAGGGGCTCATTCGAGCCACCTGGCGCGGTTCTGAGACTGGTCCTGCAGAACTGCACCCGTACCTGTGAGAAGGGGTCACACGAAGAGGCAGAGCTAGATCTTTCTAGGCATTTCTGAAGTCTGTTTTGTTTTTCTTTAAAGAGTAAATATCTGGGAGCCAAAAGACAAATCTATAAATCAAACACGACTTTCTTCTTCCCCACAAAGAAAAGAAAGCCCAAAAAGCAAAGGGAAGCCAGGAGCACAGGGACCTAGCTTTGCTTGTGTTTGCTGTTTATCTTGCATTGGGATTTTCTTCCCCTTGGTCATCTGTGCTGCAGACCATACTAACATGAAACCAAGGTGATTTTTGCTTTGTTATGGTTTTGTTTCCCAAAGGAACTAGCCTTCCCCCTACCAGCTGAAATTTATTTTTGTCTGCTCCACTTAAAGGTAAAGTTGAAGTGGTACTCTTCAAACACAAAATCAAAATCAGTGGAGTTAACACGTTAAAAAAATCAAAAACGTTCCAATTCAAACACCACAAATGACCATGGCATTATTCCTGTCTGAGAACTTGCAGTCACTGCTGCTTTGAGAGGGGTGGAGACTGCAGGAGGGTGTGCAGAGAAGAAGGCTCCTCTCTGCTTAACTTGTGGTTTGAGCTGGATGCAAAGTAAAGAAAATGTAGAGTCGTGGTCCAGAGTTTGCTCTGAAGCCTAGACTGCAAGGATCCCAGACAACCTGCAAGCCCTGTCCGTCCTTTGTGGGAGCTCACCATCGAGCCGTTCCATAGGACACGCTAGGGACATGGTTGCTGTTCTTTATCTCCCTCCTAGAGCCTCTTTTCTTGATGACTGTGAGAACTAAGGTTGTCTTTCTTTAAGAACCATGACAACATACTTGCATGACACACAAGTTAGCTCTGAGCCACCTCCCCAGCCCAAGTTTTCATTCCTTAAGAGGATGCAGGTCAGTTAGTAGACAGAGTGCCTTCCTCACAGGCATGAAGCCCTGAGCTCAGTCCCAAGCTCCACAGGAAGTGGGTTGGTGATCCGTGCTTAGGCTCCTAGTACTTAGGAGGTGGAGGATCGGAAGGACAAGGTCATCCTCGGCTATGTCAAAGTTAGAGGGCAGTCTGGGTTAGAGATCTTGCCTTAATAGACAGCACAAGTTTAATTTATTTCTCCTATAGCAGAATCTTAGCTGTCCTTCAATTTAAATATATAAACTGTGGAAAAAAAAAGAACCATGACAACAGCCAGACATAAGGTGGACCTCAGGGAGTTCTGCAAAAGAGGGCAGCTGGAGGCATCAAGGACACCACGATCTTGAAAACCCACAGAATCAACTAACCTGGGCCCATAGGTAATCACAGAAACTGAATGGACAGCCAGGGCCCTCTGCATATATGGTACATTTGTATAGCTTGATCTTCTTGTGGAAATCCTAAGAGTGGGCGCAAAGGCTCTCTCTCACTCTATTGTTGGCTTTTGGGGACCTTTCCCTCATACTGAGTTGTTCAACAAAATGCAAAGAGGAGATATGTTCTGTCCTGTTTTGGTTTGGAGAGCTACTTCTCACATTACTCAACATGCTTTTATAAAGCCCATGCACTATAACTTTGACAATTCACATTACTGCCAAAACCAAAACAAAACCCCAAAACATCAGAATGATGTATTTGCCATGGATTAAAGAGGTTCGTACACACATTAAAGTGTCAGCTTACTCATGATGAGAAATCACTTCAGAATTTATGAAAGGGAAATAGAGCAAAAGTTAGGCTATTAATTTATTTTTTAAATTAAAAAATTCCGTGTGCATTAACATGGGTGGTGCAGGCATGGGTGCAGTACTCTCTGAGGCCAGAAGGGGGCAGTTGTTTCTCTGGAGCTGTAGATGGTTGTGAGCTACCCAATGCGGGTACTGGGAGTTGAACTTGGGTCGCTTGGAAGAGCAGCATGTGCTCATACCCACTGGTTCGTCTCTCCAGCCTTGCTACTTACTTCTTATTCCAGGGCAGTAGTGATGAGGTTTGGAGCAATTCCCTAGATATGTTCCCAGAAACAATCCTGTTTCTGATCAGAAGGACCCATGCTTCACAGCTTTTCTTTGACAAGGGGAAGAAGACAGTGACCTGGGTGCACCTACCATGCAAATGCCAATAACTCTGCTGGTTTGACTGTTCTCACCAGAGACCTCGGCCACTGTGGAAATCAGGCATCGGCTGATTAAGATCTTCTTTGCACCATCAATTTCCTGATTGAGCACTTCTGGCACTTTGGTTGCTGGCTTCTTCCTTTGGTAACTGAGCTTCCAGATTATGTCAGTTTACAGTGGACCAGGCACACATTTTTTTATGCCTTTCCTCCCATCATGTCTCCACTTGATGATCCACCCTTGTGGAAGTGGACACTTTTTTCCCATAAACAAAAGTAATGCTAACTCCACAGGCAATATGCAGTCCATATGCAGCCTAGTGATTGTTTAAAAAGGCACCCTAACAACCCCACTTGCTGGACACAGAAAAGAACTGAATTGGAAGCTTGCTTTTTATTGGCTATATACTACCCCAAGGTGCTATGCAGGCTGTTGGACGAGAGCGAGTTGTTAACAATCACACCTAGCTGCAGATCCTGCCTGCTACAAAACTGACCTGCCTTGACCAATATGTCCACTAGTGCAATAGAGGCATAGATGTTATAAGTGATACCCAGCAACTTCTTGATTGCATTTGAGGCATGCTTCCTGGGAGAGAATACATATCTGCTATCATAGATTGGTTGAAATCTTAGGTTGAACAGGCAAGATGGCTCAGTGGATAAAGGCACTAACTACATAGGCCTGATGACTTGAGTTTCATTCCTGGAAGCCATGATGGAAGGAGAAGGCCACATTTATGCAAGTAAAGACCACAGATGTGCATGATGCATGATCACACATGGACATATCTACAATTATAAATAAAACAAAAAACTTAAATTGAATGCTGATGTGTAGCTGGCTTTAAAAAACAAACAAACAAACAAACAAACAAACATCCCCAAAAGCCTATTGCTAAGGAGGTCACAGGCCCTATAGAGACCCCTACTTCTCCAAACAGGCATATATTAATTGCCTTCTAAATATTTATTTATGTTTCCATACACTCAGTAGCACAGTCTTGGTCAGAAATCCTCTTGTGGGAGTGGATGATGGTAAAGCAGGGACTATAATGGCTAAGTACCAAGACTAAGTGATTGCTGAGTGTCTGGTTCCAAACTGGATGTACATGTCATTCTCTCTGAGGCTACAGGAGCCCAAAGATGGTGAAGAGGTGCCGTCTTCTGGATAGACCTTGGCTGCTCTAGTTACAAACACACAGGGGAGTGGGAGGAGTATCCTGGAGGCTGAATGTGATCACGATGCCTTGAATAGAAGTATAATACTGTCAAAATGATCTGTTTGAAAAACTCAACAAATTGGTTCATGTAATGCAACATGCATACAAAGAATAAAGAAACCAATTATCTGACATCATCTACCATTTAAAGGCAGATCAAAGACCCACATAAAAAAGTAAAATGGTAAAGCTGCAGTTCTCAACAGAGGGGCATCTTCATTATAAGACACATATTTTCTGTTCAGGACCACAGGAACCACAAATTGCTAGAGAACACACATGGATAAATTAAGCTGTCAAAATAAAAAAAAAAGTGAATCAAACACCAGTATAAAATTAATATAGGAAATGCAGAGATTTGAAAAATAACCCACGACTCACATAGTGACAAATGTTTGGTACTTGGTGTATAAAAAATTGCAGTGTAACAATAAAGCAGGACCAAAAAGAAAATATAAATAAGAGGGCGAATGACTCAAAGGCTTCTGGAAAAAGAGTGTTCAAGTAGCAAAACGGGGAAAGCAGCATAGCATCCTTCAGGGGAGGCGAAGGAACGACACACAGATAAACCACACACGTCTAGGAGGCTGGATGAGAGACCTCTGGGCTGGGCATTCATGCTATAGGGACAGCAGGGTATACACCTCTCTTAGCCCTTCCCTTTTCTGCCCCCTGCTCATCCTCCCCTCCTGTCTTCTTCTTCCTTCTCCTCCACTTCCTGTTTCCTTGTTTGTGAGCTTTTATGACATAGGGTCCCTTTATATAGCTCAGGCTAGCCTCAAACTCACAAAATCATTCTCCTTCTGAATGCTAGGATTGCCAGAATGAACCAACTCACCTGGAATGTTCAGCACATTGCTAGAAGTTTAACATATGCCTAACCTACATGATCTAGGTATTTATCTAAAATCAACTTTACACAGTTTCCTCCAACCTAAAACTTCTGGGGTGCCCATCAGTGGAATAAGTAAAGAACTGTAGAGAATGAAATGTCACTTGCCAATGAAAAGGGACAAGCAAGTTTTCTCACAAGCTTATGAAGCTGGCCTAGTGGCCCTGGTTTGTAATCTGATACTTTGGAAGCTGAAACAGGAGGATCATAAGTTCAAGGTCAGCCTGGGTTACTTAGTTATCTGTAGTCTCAAAATAAAAAGTAAAGAGAGGTAAGGACGTGGCTCATAGCTGGGGGGCTTGTGTTGAGTGTGGTAACCCTGAGTTCTCAATCCAGCCAACAGACCAGCCAACAGAAGAACCACAACAAAACCAGCCAAACAAAAGAAGTAAACAAAAACCTTGCCAAGTGAAAAACTACATTTATTGTTCTTCTTTATACCATTAATTCTGCCTATGTAAATTTCTACATGAGGCCAGATAGCTTCCATGATGAAAATCAGGTCAGAGGTAAGGTCTGGAGGATTGAAGAGGAAGGGACACAGACTCCAGGGCAACAGAAATGTGTCATTCTTTCATATGTGCTCATTAAGACCCACAAGACTGAAATGTGACTTCTACTGTTAGTAAGTTCAACCTCAGTTAAAGGATATGAAAAGCCCTGCCAGAAGGATTGATGAAGGATCACCGATAGTAAAATAGAGTATTTGAAGTGCTTCTGCACAAGGTTATGAATACCAAAGGAGTAAAGACAGATGGACGGGCTACAGGACAGTGTCAAGGAGTCTGTTGGTGATAAGGGAGAATATAAGATGGCATCCAAAACAGGTTTGGATAGAGTGAGTGATGATGCTGTCTTGGTCTGTTTCATGTTGCTATAATAAACTATTTGAGGCCGTGTGACTTATGTGACTTATGTTTCTGGTACTAAATAGCACAAGCACTGGTGTTCTGGCTCATCAGTGCCCTCCGGATACATTACACTAAGTTAGGAAAGTGGCAACAGAGCCAAGCAAAAGGAGAAGCAACCAAAGTGTAGGGTGGCCTTAACTTATAGACTCTCCTCTCATGGGAAACAACCCATTCATGTAATAGCTGCATTGGTTCTTTCACAAAGGAGGGGTCCCTGTGGCCGTAAGCTTCTACTGGACTCCACTTTTAAAGGTCCCACCAAGTTAACACTGTCACACTGGGGCCTTTGAAAAGGTAAGCCAAGATAGCTGACAGACAGGCACACTTTGTATTCCACATTGTAAGAGCACGCTTATACTTCATATTGTAATGTTAGATACACCTGAATGTACTGTTAATGGTTTGTTTGTTATGAGGTAACCTTTGTGTGGGAGGGTGTGAATTGTGGTACTTGCTGTATGTGGGTGTGTGCTTGTGCATGTACAAGTAGAGGCCAGAGGTTCATGTTGGTGGTCCTCCTCCATGGAGCTCTTCCTTTGTTTTTTGACAAAGGATGTCTCTCTAACCCAGAATTCACCAATGTAAGGCTTACATTCCCATGGCTTTGAAGAGACACCATGACCAAGACAACTCAGAAACTAAAAACATTTAGTTGGGGTAAACAGAGTTTCAGAGGTTCAGCCCATTATCATCCTGGTGAGAATCATGGCATCTTACAGGCAGACTTGATGCTAGAGGAGCTGAGAGTTCTACATTTTGATCTGAATGCAGTCGGGAGGGGACTCTTTTATACTGGATGGAGCTTGGGTCCTAGGAGTCCTCAAAGGCCACCTACACAATGACACACTTTCTCCAACAAGACCACACTTCCTAATAGTGCCACTTCCCATGGGCCAAGCACATTCAAACCACCACAGCTAGACTAGCTGATCAGTAAGACCCCGGGATGCTCCTGCCTCTGCTTCCCAGCACTTGATTGGTAGGCTCGCTCTGCCATGCTTGGTCTTTTTTCATGGATTGTAGGGGTTGACCTCAGGCCTTCATTCATATACAGCAAGCACTTTACCCACAGGGCCATTTCCTCGGCCGCTGAGGTGTATGGGAAGTTGTTGTATACAGAGATGAGAGGAGCTGACAGGGAACGGGACAAATGCCATCAATCACTGACTGAGAAATTAAAGTTTGTCATCACTGATCTCCTTTGCTTAGTCTTCCCGTGTCATCTGCTGGCTGAAGATGACAGAATTTGACACACACACACAAAAAAATGGGTCTGCCCTTAGAGGGAAGGAGTTTATTCTAGAGCCAGTGGGAATGATCCTGGCCTGGGAACACAGATTCAGGCCGTCATGGTTTTATGTTCTGAATGGTAACAGGTTTTTTGTTGTTGTTGTTGGTTTTTTTTTTTTTTTTTTTTTTTTTTGGTTTTTCGAGACAGGGTTTCTCTGTGTCCTGGCTGTCCTGGAACTCACTCTGTAGACCAGGCTGGCCTCGAACTCAGAAATCCGCCTGTCTCTAATGGTAACAGTTTTATGAGATTGTTTTTATAGTAACAGAAAAGAAAACAAAAAGTAGATCCAGGCTTTTTTCAAACACAGGAGTGGAACAATCAGGCAGGTAAATAATGACGAAGCTGGGAAGCCTCTGTTCAAAGCCTTCCTGACTATTTGACTTGATTGAAGCTTAGGGTTGGTTTATACATTCCAATTACGAGGCACAGGGGTGTCAGTTCACACAAGAAGGTGAACCACCAGAGGGGCTAAACACAGCCGCGATAACTTTGCCTCCCAATTTGTAACTACTATTGCCTCCCAATTTGCAGTCCCCACTATGTAGGTCCAATCAGCACTGTAGAAGTATTTTTCTTTGAAACCTCAGTCCACACTGGCGAGAAGGAGATCCACCCATTGTCCACTCAGACCACCAGTTGTCCGAATAAAAGACATCGTTAGCATTCAGTGGCTCTGGCTGCTCATTGGCTTCTGTGACAGGTTGCATGGACAGAATTCTGTTTTCAAAGTCACATGGAAACCCTATCAGATGACGAGGATACTAAAGCAGCAGATAATACGGTGTGGCCATGATGTGCTGATAATAGATGTGCTTTGCATTTCTAGGCTATGCTTACAGATGAATGGTTGCCTAGGAGAAGGGATGCTCTGGAAGGGTCTTTGCTTCCCTTAACCTACCTTACTCCCCACTTAAACGCCTCTTGAGTTAGTTAGTTCTGGGGCCGGTATGGTTAATTCCAAGCTGCAAAGAAATGACAAGGGAGGTGTCTCTGGCAAACAAGGTCAAAATCACTCCTGCTGGAGAGAAACCACTTAGAGGATGGCTGGGTGTGGGGGAGATTGACTCCTCCTTGGTGAATGATTTGGACAATGGCTTGCTGTCTCCATTAGCCAAATTGCATTTGAACCAGAGAAAAGGACTTTTATTTCCCCAGCCTCCAGAACCATCTAGTCCTTCCCACCAGGTCTCTTCCTGGCCAGGCACTGTGGTCATTTGTCATGAAGGAAATAGCTTGCTGAGGATATGAAATGGTGGCAGTCCAGGCCCAGGCCTAAATCAATTAGAGAAAAACTAGGCCTTCATGCTCTTGATTTATTGCCAGGAGGAGAGACTACTGGTGTGACATGCCTCTGGGGCTTTGTCTATGCCCATCAGAAAGTGAGCTGTGTCCACAGCAAAACCCAGAGGACACAAGAATGAGGGCACACAAGACCCTTGTCCTCAGAGCGGGAGTACAGGGTCATTAGGGAGCCCCTTGCTTCCCTGTGTTTTCTCACAGAACCTACAGTCTTACAAAGGCTGCTGTTCTTGCTTTCCACATAGACTTAGGTTTTTACAGACACCAGGACTGGCTGGCAGTCAGTAAGTTCCTGTGAATGAACTGGTTTTTTTTTTTTTTTTTTTTTTTTTTTTTTTTTAATTTTATGTATGACTACACTGTAACTGTCTTCAGACACACCGAAAGAGGGCATCAGATCCCATTACAGGTGGTTGTGAGCCACCATGGGGTTGCCGAGAACCGAACTAAGGACCTCTGGAAGAGCAACCAGTGCTCTTAACCTCTGAGCCGTCTCTTCAGCCCTGTGTTGGATAAACTTTTGATTCAGGAGTTGGAAAGGCAGGCACATTTCTCTTTTCTTTCTAGTCTAGGCTACTTGACAGAAAGTGCAGAGGGCAGACTGAGCATCAGACAGCTGGGCCTGGAGGATTCTGTTGGAATGATTTCTCAGATTCAGCTGGATTTTAACTCTCACTTGTTTGTTGATGATGGGGATTAACAGCGTCATCAGAACTACTGTCAATAGCCATTAGACTGACAGATGACAGTGTGTGAAAAATGCTTTCTTTTTTTAGCTTTTACTTTCTCGTTATGATTACTTCCCATGCAAAGAAATCTACATTTAGTCAGCAAATAAAATGAACAGTATTCCTAAATAAAAATAATTCTAATAGGACCCTCCTGGCTGCCTGTCAAGGAGAATAGCCCAGGAGAGTTTTGCAGGCCAGATCCCAGGAGCATCAGCAATATGGGAGAGGGAAGAGGCTTGAGTACCACCATTTACTGTCCTGAGGGCTCCTGTTCATCTCCCAACCTCTGTCACCTTTCCACCTCAGATGAATTAGAAACCCAAAACAACCCAAACAATAACAACAACCCCTCATTAGAAACCAGGTACAAGAGACAGAAATATCCTTTTAGTGGAGGTTTGACTAGGAGATAAAGTATGGTAAAATGTCCATACTAATCAAAGTGGCAACTTCTGTCAAAAAGCCAATGGTGCTTTACAGACACTGAAAAAAAAAAAAAATCCCAAAACTTTTATATTGAACCACAAAAGACCCAAAATCTCCAACTCAAAATATGAAACAAAACTACCCAAACAACAACCTAAAACCTGGAGACATCTGAGTATCTGCTCTCAGTATATATCATGAAACTATAGTAATTCAAATAGTATAGTACCAGATAAAATCAGATGTGTAGATTAATGGAATAAAGTATGAGCATAGAATTAAACCAATGTGTTGTCAGCCATGGTGCATAGGGCACACAGTGGGACAGGAAGATGGAAATGCTAAAAAGCCAACAGTGGCTAAAAGACGGCATCCCTGTGAGGAAGAATGAAACTGTACCATATCTTACACCTACATCACCTCTGGAGGGTGGAAGGGTTAAGCCATGACCAGACGTTGAAAAGAGCTCAGAAGAAACTGTAGGGAAACTATTCTTGATATTATTGTGAGCAGTGTCTTGGCTAGAAACACAAACCTCCTATCCACCCCCCATCCCCCACCCCCAGGTAAACAGATAAAAAACAAACAGAAGAGTTTCAAGCCGAAATGTTTATGTAGAGCAAAGAAGATACTATACCGAGCAAACAGACACTGTGTGTGTGTGTGTGTGTGTGTGTGTGTGTGTGTGTGTGTGTACTTGTAAGCCAAACATCTGAGAGTGGGTTATTTGAAAAATGTATGAATAACTCAACTCAATAGTAAGGAAAAAAAATATAGCCTGATTAAAAACACACAAAAGATCTCAGTAACCGTTCCTGCAAAGAGATATTTTAAAAACACCGCCAGTGGTATTCAATATTACTAATTATCAGGTGGTGTAAATCTGTACACAAAGAGACACCACATATTTAGGGGACTGTCATAAAAACCAAAACAAATCCTGATGAGGCTATGGAGAGGGAGCCCTGGGTATTATTGGAAAACAATCAGCAGTCTTCTCAAAATCTTAGAAATGGAACTACCGCGTGATCAAACCATCAGAGACTGTGAAATCAGTGTCTCAAACACGTACCTATTCCTTATTGTCTTTGCAGCATTATTTACAAAGGACAAGATTTGGAATCAACCTTCGAATCCATGAAGAAATCAATGAACCGTATTACAAAATGCCCTAAAAGAAGAAAATCCTGTCATTTTATTTTTTTAAATTTAAAAAAAATTCTATTTTTTATATATTTATTTTTAATCATTTAAAATTATGTGTGTGGTATATTATGTGATGTGTGTGTGTTGTGTGTGTGTGAGAGAGAGAGAAAGAGAGAGAGAGAGAGAGAGAGAGAGAGAGAGAGAGAGAGAGAACGTGTATGTGTGTGTAGGGGTATCTGCATGTGAGTGCAGGTACCTTTGGAGGACAGAAGATTTGGTCCCTCTGGAGCTGGAGTTATAGATGGTTGTAAGCCACTCAGTGTGGATGCTAAGTATTGAATTTGAATTTCTTGTAAGAACAGTATGTGATTTTAACTGCTGAGCTGTCTCTACAGCTCCTAATTCTGTCATTTAATAACATAGATGAACTTCCAGAAATGTATGTTAAGTGAAATAAGGCAGGTACCAAAAGACAAACACTGCGTGATCTTTCTCACTCATATTGGGAAGCTAAAGAATCATATGTCATAGAATGCGAGGGTAGGATGTTGCTTGCCAGGCGCTTGCGGTGGTCAGTGCTGGGTAGTGGGAACATGACACATAAAGAATGTGACATCTATTGCTCAATATTACATTCTGGATCCAATGTCCAGCACTGTGATTACAAGTAATTTTACTGAATTGTGTTGGAAATTCAGTAAGAGGCCAGACTGTGCACACATACCCACAGAGGTGACTATCTGATGTGATAGATACACTAATTCACTTGATGATGCCCAGCACTTTACTTTGTATACACACAACAAAACATCAGTTCCTGTACCTGAAAGATACCAAGCTTATTTGTCAATTGTTCTTCTGCAAACCTAAAAAGTCTTGAAAGAAAATAAAATTTTTATAGTCAAAGTATTTTTTGATTAAAAAAAAAGGGAAAGGTAGGACACAAGAAGATAGAGAAAGGAGAAAGAGGAGGGAAGGAGGAAGGAAGGAAAGGGAGAGAGGAGGAGGGAAGGAGGGAAGAAGGGAAGGAGGAAAGGGAGAAAGAGGAAAGGAGAGAGGGAGGGAGGAAAGGGAAAGAGAAGGAGGGGAGAAGGGAGGGAAGGAGGGAGGAAAGGGAGAAAGAAAGCAGGAAGGAGGGAGGGAGAGAGAGAGAGGGAGAGATAGAGGAGGAGAGAGAGTAGATGGAGATAAACATTGAAGAAACCTTCCAAAAAACAGCATGTGTACTTTCTGACAGCTTCCTTCATGTGAGCATCTAAGTGCTTATTCACTCTGTCCTGTTGGTTTCTTAAAGACGGCTGGGCTTTTGCAGTGCTTACTGTTTTGATAGCTTTATTGAAGTGTAATTAACACACAACAAACTGCACCCATGAAGAGTGCATTTGTAAATTTTGACATGTGTAATACACGTGTGAAATATCTCTACAATCAAGGTAATGAGAGTGCCATTGTTCCCCGAAGTAGCTATTGTTATTAGTCACATCAATTTTACAGGAAAATACTTGCTTTCATTTGTTTGCCATGGAACGGGTGTACAGAAGGGAGGATGGGGAGGATGTGAAACTGGCTCTGTTACAAGATCAGCCTGTTGATCTGTCTATCTGCCTGTCTGTCTGCTCGTCTGTTCTGCCCCATTTTCTTCCACCCTCTCCACTTCTGCTTTACGTTCATGGAACTGGCCACCCACTGGATGTTGAAGGGCGTATATTTGTGTTACAATTACTCTCCTAAGCCAACAGGAGAGTGACAGCTACAAACAATGTGTGACAAATCAGTCTCAGAAGCTCTTTATACGGCGCTGTACAGAAATAATGTGACTGAAAAATTTGGCCTTGCACACACACTGAGCCAGGTTGGAACCCTAGTCCTCGGATTGACAACATGACCCTGAGTAAACTAAGCCCTTCCCCCTAACCCTGGCATCCTTGCTGGCCAAAAGAGAATAACGACACCAACTCAGAAGTATAAGAACCTCACTGGACAGTCTACATAGCATAACAATTAAAACAGCCATTGCTCTGAAAGCAGCTATGACATTAAATACTTCCTAACAATTTTGCAAAATGGTATATCTCCCCAAATAATTTTTTTCTGCTACGAGAGTAGAGCTGGTATGCACATCTGTGTGCATGTGTGTGCATGTTTGTGGGCATCATCATTAAGAGATAAACTAATTCATCTCTTTATTAGTTTTAATTTTTGGACAAAAATATGACTCCTTAGATATTAGTTATTTGAACCGAGAAAAGAGAGAAAGTGGCCAGCACAGCACTGAGGGTGACTTTGTGGCCTCCTATCGGCTGATTCACTCATTTCAGGGACATGTTTCAGCATGGCACAGTCATCACTGAACAGATCAACAAGAAATTAAAACATTCCTTTTTCTGAGTCTTGTGTTCAATACAAAAATCCCATTGAGGAGCTACTGTTGTAATCAACAGTGAGGTGGAATGTTGAGGAGACCATGGGGAGAAGTGAATCAGCACCAAACCTGCATTAGAGGAGAGCTAATTTACATAGATTCCCTCCCTCTCCCTTCTCCTTTCTTCTGTTCTTCCTTCCAAGTGAGGAATAAATGCTGCCAGGGTTCCTCATCTCTGTCGGATGTAGCTGAAATGCCATCTTGGAAATCTTGGTTTTGTAGACATGCTGCAGGCACTGAGCGGAATGTAAATAGCCCTACTTTGGAGACCTGGTCAGTTGCTGTCCGTTGAAGAGAGAAAAGGTTTTAGATGTGCTTCCAATAGCAGCTGCTCCTGAAGCTTCCCAGATGCTTCCCAGAGAGGCTCTGGCCACTTCTTCTGTTCTCAAACAAGCATGCTAAGGAGCAGGCACTGTACCAACCTCTGAGTGCACAAAGGGATAAAGGCCACATTCTGAGTCTTTCCAGAGCTATGCTGTGCTAACTAGTACAATGTCACATGTTGAAGATAAATACTAGTGTGTCGCTGAAGATAACTCTACCACATGAATGCTATTGTATGAATATGAAGCACTCATTCAAGGGAGAGATTATTGTGTTTCAGTCAGATTGCTGCGGCACGGAAGTTGAGCATGACTTGACAGAAGAGGTTGATTTTGAGCTTGGCCTAGGGTTGGAGTCCGGTTGGGAATCGTATGAGAAATACTCAAAGTGAACATACAGAGAGTGAGAGCCTACTACACATACACGTTCTTAATGACCACGCCCTCTGCTCCTCTGTCATGACTCCTTTCAAGCTACACCTATTCTAGGACAGGGGTATTAGATTTCACTCTTGATCTGACTCATCAGAGGGTTTGTAGGCTTTATGTATTGCTTTTAATTTATAAAAATATCCCTTACATTCTAAGAGACTGGAACTTTTGCTGGACCTCACAGCCAGAATTAATAATACACCTTGAGATCACTTAAGACTCAAGATGGCTCTCTTCCTCAGATTCTTTGTTTAGCCTGTGTTTAAAGGAACAACGTAACAACCAACCTCACTTGGCTTGGATTTCCCATGTAATCAAGTTTTACAACCTAAGCCAATGGACAGCAGCCATTTTAAGTTATGTGCTCTTCCTTTTCTGTGATGCACACAATACATGCATGTTCTGATAATCATTTGCCGAAAGCAGCAGCAATAAAGGTTGGAAACAATCTTATAAAACATACCCACAGTAATTGTTAAAAACATCCTTTAGCTATTGGTTGATAAGCAATGATATTTGTTTTCTTTAATGTTTTATTGATTCTTTGTGAATTTCACATCTTGTACCCTAATCCCACTCATCTCCCTGTCTCTTCATATCTGACCTCTGCCCTTGTGACCTCCCCTGCAAAACAAAATGAAAATTAAAAATTAAAAAAAAGAAAAATAAGTAAAAAAAAAAACCCGAAATATCTTCCTGTGGAAGCTGTGGTGTGTTGTGGTGTATCCTACGGTATACCCTTTTGCCAAACAGCTTTTCTTGCAAATGATCATTTCAGTGAGTCATTGTTCTGGTACTCGGTTTCTGGCTTCTGTTATACTATCAAACTGGATCCTCACTGGGACTTCTCTCAAGTATTGTTGCCCTATGCTAAGGAAATCTTGCAATTTTGGATCCGTAGAACTGACCCTTTCATATGCTCCACCAGTTCCTAGATGCTGTACCTGTTGGAGTGGGCCAACTCAAAGCTATGGGTCTTGACCTGGGTGGTAGCTGAGTTGGTGAGCCTGACAGATATCCCACACATACACCACATGGGCCAGCTCTTCAGCACGGCCCAGTTGAGAGATGGGGCTAGCTCTTTCACTTCACTTTCTCATCCCTGGGTTAGCTCTCCCACGACCATGACACTAAGGCCATCTCTACTGTGCTGCTCAGGTTAGATTCAGGGCCATCTCCCAAGTACTACAGCTGTCGAGGGTCAGGGCCAGCTCACCCATACTGCCCAGGCAAAGAGTAGGGCCAGCTCTCCCAAGTGCCACAGAGGATGAGGAGTGGGACCAGCTTTTCTCAGTCCTCAGACATCAATATGGCACCAGGCAGCAGTCAAGACCAGTGACATCCACATAGCCTTTGGTCATAACATGGGCTATGGACATAGAAACAGGCCTCTGTTGGTACAGGGTCATGGACCTAGACATTGCAGGACCTCACTATGGACTCAGATGGCAACCTAGGCTATTCACATCAGGCTGTTCCACACTACCTTTTAGTCTCTAGTTCTGCCTCTCTTCATTGTAATCACACTGTTCTCATTCTCTTCATCTTTCCACTACTTACTTGCTTATCTTAGTGGCATCTGGGTCCTCTGGGTGTCTTTTGAGTGACACTGGGCATGCTCTGACCCAACTATGAGGTTTATGATACCGTTTGCTGTTTGGGTCAGTAAGTTAATCCCTTGTAAAACTGTTGAAGATTTCTGTAAAGAATCTCATTCCTTACCGATGTGATGCTTTCTGTTCTGTTCAATAAATACAGAGCAAATCCCTTTGTTGGACACAGACCACACTCAGCCACCCAGCTACACAGACACACAGAGACATACAGGATCAGACAAAGGAACACATTCACAAGATGGCTTTTAGGTAGACACAGATTCACACACATACACCAGATACTAGATGGAAGACAAAGGGAGAAGGAAGTAAAGAATTTAAATTTGGACTTGCTCTTGTTTAAATGACTCCCAGAAGAAGTACTTTTATTTCTTCCCTTAGGTGACACCAGTATATTATTGTTGACTTAGAGTTAATCAGTAACACACTTAACCTATAAATAGGTGTATATGATTCAAGGTGCATAACTGTTCTTAGTTTTCTTTTAAAAGTTCTCTCTCTCTCTCTCTCTCTCTCGTGTGTGTGTGTGTGTGTGTGTGTGTGTGTGTGTGTGTGTGTGTGTGTGTGTGTTGGCACTCATGTGGAAGTCAGAGGACAACTGTATGGTGTCAGTTCACTATTTCTATCTTTAAGGAGGTGATGAACTGAAAAATCAGGATGCCAAACTTGCACAGTAAGCCTCTCCCAGATGAGCCATCTTGTTGTCTCTACAAGAGTTCTTCATGTTTATAATTCACACTAACTTTTGGCTACAAACAGAAATAATGACTCATAGATACAAATGCCACTATTTTACAAATATATAAGCCTGCACACAGTGATGAGATAAACAAAATGTAAATTTACTTTAAGGATCGATGAGCTTACAACAGCTTTTACAATGAATATTGTGCCAATGAATTGATAAGGACGTTTGGCTACGTTTAGTGAGTGGTATAAGACTGTCAATTTTGAAAAGACATAAATTTCTGCTTCCATGCTAAGATGAAATTACAAGAAAAGGATTTACATCCATATCAGAAACTGGACAAAGTGCTCAAGCAATAGTTAGTAAGGTGATAGAATATGGATTGAGTTGTACCATCTCTTTGCATGGTGAAGCCCTTGTCTCTACTGTGCTATTTGGAGCTGGCTTTAAAGAGGTAATTGTGGGGAAAGGGGGTTGTAAAGAGGAGGGTTCCCTGATCTGATAGAATTGGCATACTTTTATAATAATAAGAAAACCTCCTTCTTTACAAACATTCACTGAGGAAAGATATGTGAGGAGACAGTGAGAAGGCAGACATATTCTAAACTAGAAGTCAGGGCTCACCACAATGTAACCTTACTGAAACTGTGGACTTCTAGCCTTCAGAACTGCAAGAAAAGGAATCAGTGTTGTTTAGGCCACTTGGTCCATAGTGTTTTGTTACAACAGCTCAAATAGACTAAGATGTTGGGCATGAAGCCACAGTTAGCTTGCTTCTTGAAAAATGGGAAGCAAGCAAGAGGGACCCAGTGACTGCCACGTGTGCTGGATGCTGCTATGTCAATGCAACACACAAACTAGAGGTGTTTGAAAGGAGGGAAACTTACTTGAAAAAAATGCCTTTATAAAAACCAGCTATAAGGCATTTTCTTAATTAGTGATTGGTTGGGGAGGACACAGTCCATTGTGGGTGGTTCCATCCCTGGGCTGGGGGTTCTGGGTTCTATAAAATAGCAGGCTGAGCAAGCCGTGGGAAGTAACCCTTTTATGACTTCTGTATCAGGGCCACCCTCCAGGGGATCCTGTCTTGTTTGAGTTCCTATCCTGACTTCCTTCAACGATGAACAGTGCTGTGGGAGTGTCAGCTGAATAAACCCCATCCTCCCCAAGTTACTTTGGTCCTGGTGTTTTTTCATAGCAATAGAAATCCCAACTAAAACACCACAGCTATGGCTTTGAGTGTTTCCTAGTCATTACCAGATCAGAAGCTGTGTCATGTGAAACTAAGGGATTGGAGTTCAGTGGCCAGACAACCTAACAGTGGAGAACGGTATAGGGAGGAGAGTCTGGATATTGGGAGAGCATTCCCCAGACTATCCAGCACGATAGCACCAGCACATGCATGTGAGGAAACCACTGGGAGTCTAGGGATGGACCTGAGAAAACCAAAGGCAACTATTTGATGCACACAACCGAAGACAATGTCTGTTTCTGCTATTCAAACTAGAAAACCTCAAGCTCACAGGGCACCGAAAGTATACATGTGAAGGAAGGTCTCACTTCTTCATGCGAATAATTAGCATAGAAAGGGCAAGCTTCAGTTCTACATGACAAAACAAAAAGCAAACTCTCAAACAATCATACAGCCTTCATGCAACTTGATTTCATTCTAGAGCAAATCTCAAAGATGCTTGGAAGAAAATAAGAATATCTAATGGTCAGCACAGTAATAGCTGCATTTTCTAGAATCCAGTAAAAATTTTTCCAGGTAGTCAAAAAAGCAAGAAGATAAAACCTAATGATATTAAATCTATGAAGCTGACAGAGATGTTATGTTAATAGGCAAAGAGGTTAAACCACTATTCTCATTAGTCTGCATGTCCAAAAGCTATGTAAAGGCATGAGAAAAGTATTTTTTAAGAACCAACGTAGACATCTAGGAATTAAGCCATAACATGTGATGTGGAAGACCCACAGTACAATCAGTGGAAGGGCTCTCTAGCCCAGGGATTGTTCTTGAGGGAATCAAAATGACTTCCTGGCCACTGCAAGGGACCTGGCCTCATTGTGGACTTTGGAGTTTTTTGAGAATAATTAAAGCCAGGAATGTTAATTTCTCAATGTGTAAGGCTCCATTTGTATTTGCAAATATAAAATTGGACCTGGCTTCATGAACCTACAATTTGAAAGACTGAACACTATCAGGACAGAAAGAAGACAACTGCAGGACTGTGTGATGACACGAACTGAGATGTCTGTCTTCTCGTCAGCTTCCCTTCCCGTCTCCTGATTGCTCCTGGGGACAGTTTGTGGATAAAATGTTCTGTTATCTTCCTAAGGAAATATAGTTTCTAATTCTAATCCAAATCTTTATCCTTATATTCACAGAGAGGATGGGTCTCATTTTTCACCAAGGAAGCTTCTTTTTGCAGTAGATAGTCCATTACAGATATCCATGACTAGTCAAAATGAAGAGAATTAGTGACCATAGGCACTCAGCCTGACTTGCACATCTACAATGCCCCTCCCCCTAAAACTGCAAAGATATTGTAGAAAGGGAGACAGAAAGATCGTAAGACCCAGAGGACCAGAATGAGCGCTTCTAGTTAGTGTCTGCTAGACATGATAGGGATACTGTATACTTGAAATCTCAATAATACTGTTGCCTAAATAAGACCAGCATGATGACAACATCATTAGGCATGTCACAATGGACAACTGAGTCTTCATAAGGCTCTACTCTTACAGCAGAAAAAGAAAATAGGATCTCTGGCCTGGGTGGAGACCTCACACTCCAGTTGGGTAGTTTTGGTCATGTTGGCTAAGGGATCACCCTTAGGAAGATGGCCTGATCCTAAGCCACGCTAAAGACAGCAGAATCAATATGTTTTTTTATGATTATAATGTAATTTTCTTTCCCAGAATCCCTGCCCCTAATGTAGAAGGCTACAGATCTCAGTCAGGTAGGGTTGTAAGTCTGTCCACTTTGACTTTATCAGCAAAGGGTAAAGTTTCCTTTTCTTCTTTTTATCTCTTTACAAAGCACACTTCCCTCCATTTTGAGCTATCCCCCCAAATTCTAGACTTTCTTACTCTTTCTCTTTAGCTTCTTTCCCTGTCATGTAGCTGATTGTTGGCCCTGTGTCTGAGCCCTATGTCAGCTTACCTGGCATGGTGTTTCCCTTTCTCTCCTCCATTCTCCTTCTTACTCAAGAGTTGAAGTCTTGCCTGCCATGTGTTTTTTATCTCTTAAGCTCTAACAAAACTGTCTTTTTGCTTCTAGTGAGTTCCATTTTAAATTATTTTATTAATAAGGCTAACCTAGAGTAACCCCTAGGTAGTCTAGTTTGCCTGTCATTACTACATGAAGATGTTCAGGAAATCAATGGCTGATGAGAGAAGGGGAAACAGTCTTCTCCAGGAACAAACCCCAAGGGGAGTTACCTAATCCTAAGTGGTCATCTCTGAACACATGTGCATATGAGCAATACTAAATGGACTCGGCAAGTGTGCGTGCTCGTGTGTGTGTGTGTGTGTGTGTGTGTGTGTGTGTGTGTGTGTGTATGCCATTGTGTGTAATGATGTAACACTAAGGATTATAGAATAAAAAGTCATGAATTTGAGAGCCATAGGGGAGGGGACAGAGGGAGATTGGAGATGATATAAATATGATACTCATGTATGAAATTCTAAAAAAAATAATAAAACCATCAAATTATAGAAGCAAAACAACTTCCCTTTTCGATTTATATGGGATGTTCTTTACATCTCTAGGGCAGAGAAGCAGGAATCAGCACACTATGCTTCACCTTCTTACTCTTGAATATTCTCTGCTGCTACTGGCTTGTAAGTCTTGTTGAACCATTGGTGTCCTATATTATGTGTCTAGTAAATCACAGATAGACGTTGTGAATTGAGTTATATTTTTCCAAAATGCGTGTTGCAGTCTTATTCCCCAGTACCTCTGTTACATGAGCTGAGTATTTCTGCTTTCCTCAAAATTTTATGTAGAAACTTAATCACCAATATGAGGGTTATTAGGAGGTAGGACGGTTAGGTAGCAATCCTGTCCTAAGGAAGGTCTCATGGAAGGAATTAGTGTTCTTACAAAAGAAGCTTGTCTTTCTGCCATCACATTACGATATGTTTTGCATTGCAGAAAAATGTGTTCTTACTGTGCACTATTGGTATTCTTGATGTAGGTCTGAGAACTGAGAAAGATAATTATTGCACATAAGCCACTTGTTTTATGTTTTTGTTATAGAAGCTTAGATGCGCTCATGCACCATGATTAGAACTTATTTGGAACCATGATTCTGTAGTTGTCATTAAGTCACTATGGGGTGTTTTGGTTACACTGTTCTTAGGGTGGCATGAGTGATTATCTACTCATCCCAGAAAGGGAACTGTCCTAGGGTTTTACTGCTGTGAAGAGACACTATGACCAAGATAACTCTTATAAAGGAAAACATTTAATTGGGGCGAGTTTACAGTTTCAGAGATTTAGTCCATTGTCATCATGGCAGGAAACATAATGGTGTCCAGGCTGGAGAAGGAGCTGAGAGTTCTACATCAGACAGAAGCAGGAGACTGTGTACCACACTGGGTGTAGCTTGAGCATAGGAGACCTCAAAGCCAACCTCCACAGTGACACACTTCCTCCATTAAGGCCGCATGTACTTCAACAAGGCCACACCTCCTAATAGTACTCCTTCCTATGGGCCAAGCATTCAAACACTTGAGTCTGTGTGGATCATACCTGTTGCAACCACCACAGGAACCAACAAGAGACCAAAGTATAGAAACTATAATGTTCAAGTTGTTAAACCAATGGGTTTATGGAGTGACTTTCCTGAACAGACAGTACTCAAAGACAGCTGCATCACTACAAGCTCACCCCAGGATAAAAGGTGGAAACCTGGAACACACTGCACAACCTGAAGGCATCTCAGCAGGTTGGCATGTCCTTTCCAGGTAGCTTATTGGTCTGAGACTCTTCCAAGTAACTAGGCTGGCCACTGCTTCTTGTAGGCAGTTGGTCTGGTTTCTGCTTCTTCCAGTGTCCTGGTTTGAGCCTCTTCTAGGCAGCTCAGCTTATCTGAACTTGTCTCTCAGCAATTCTCATAGCTTATATATGGTTGGAGTGAGAGGATCTAGTGTATCTGGTCAGTTTTAAGGATTTCCTGGAGCCTTTGAGTTGTTTACTTCCAGATCTTAATGAGTTTCCCTGTAGGACTGAATGCATCATCTCCTCTTAGAATATCCTGGTGCTCATCTCAGCTGACATCATCTGTCTTAACAAGCTTCCCTCTGAGATAGACGGTTTTAACCTTAAGGGAAAACTGCTACACAACATGGGGGTCATACTAGATAACAGTAGGTCTCAAACACAATGGCAGGAAGCATTGGCCTTGTAAGAAGAGATTTCAAGATTCAAGGAACACGGTGAAGACAGCCAACTAAAGGCAAAGACAGAAATGGAAGTTACATTATGGCAAGTCAAGGAATTCAAGGCTTGCCAGGAGGACTAGAAGTGAGAAGCTTTAGGAATGTCTCCCTAGGGCAGCCAGAGGAAGCAGTCTTATTTATATTCTGAGTTTACACTTTGAGCCTCTGGAACTGGGAGACAATAAGTTTCTGCTGTAAGTCAGCCAGCCAGTGTGACAACTTATCACAATGTTCCTAGAGAAAGAGTCCCATGGAGATCAGTGACAACACAGTCACACAGCTACTGAATCCACACTGCTTCTCCAAACTTGGAAGCAGGCAAAGAGTGGCAGCTATGCCTTTCCCCAGCACCTCTGGGCTTAACAGCTTTCTCTACCTCCTCTGAGAGTGACGCTTGCAGCTCCTTCCTTCACTGGTGCCCATTAAAGAGTTCACACGGTGTGAGCAGAGTCAGGATATGCAATGAGCACTAGAGTGTGACTTTCTACTGCTTGAAGCTGATTAGTATGGAGGAAAACCTCATTGTCACACAGAGGGGTTCCTGGGAAATAGAAGAGTACAGTGAAGTGGGGGGTGGGGTAGGGTGGAGGAGATGGAGGAGTGAGGGGATGGGAGGCAGCCCAGATATTCTAGCTCATGCTTTTCCAAGCCACTCAACTCCAGGTTAATCTCTAACCTACTCCTAGACTCACAATCAAGGTCTTCTCAGCAGGATGAGGCCCACCCTGAACCAGAGGAGCTGTTTGATTGACACCAATCTAAGCACGGTTACATTCTCTGAATATGTAGATACTGAAAATGTAGCTGCTATCAAGTGTGATTCTGGGCATTTTTAATTTTTTTTAAAAGCAAATCCTCACGTTAAAAAAATATTTATCTCATGAATTATCATCATTGAA
Source organism: Arvicanthis niloticus (assembly GCF_011762505.2). Classification (NCBI taxonomy): domain Eukaryota; kingdom Metazoa; phylum Chordata; class Mammalia; order Rodentia; family Muridae; genus Arvicanthis; species Arvicanthis niloticus. The sequence goes on along the minus strand of NC_133433.1, from coordinate 22,118,871 downwards.
TCTTTTTAAAAATTTATTTTTTATTTTTCAAAATGGAGTAGCTTGGACTTTGCTATGTCGCTCAGGCTGGTCTTGAACTCACAATCTTCCTACTTCCACCTTCCCACTATTGGGATTATAGATATGCATCACCACACTTGGCACACATTGGTGATCACTAATGATACACATACATATATGTAAACACACACACACACACACACACACGTGTATTTTTGTCAGAATGGTAACCTACTTTATTGACTATAAACATCCTAAGAGACAAGATGAACAGACACATTGGTATAAGCCTTTGTATTGGGGGTGGTTGTTATGTGGTAAATACTCTTAACGGACTTAGAAAGGCTGGCAGATTTCAGAGAAGCTACAGTTACCCCCACCCCCATCCCACCCACTAGGAAGACCCTCAACTGTTTTGTCCCTCTTAGTATTTAGTTGTCCATGCTATCAGGGAAGAAGGAAAGCTCAATATGAGGAAATGTAATTGTATCTAACACCCCTTCTGCCACTAAGGAGTGAGCAGGGCTCATGGCCGTCAAAATAGTCCCTGACACATCTGACAAGTTCAGGCAACCTTTCCTGCACCCGTGTCAGAAAACAGGAGAAAATTTGCTAGCAGGAAAATGTGTTTTCCTCACATGAGAACATAAGATGCTCTTTTCAAGAAGGTCCTGTTCTCTTCAGGAGAATGTGGAAGCTTCGCAGACAACTTCTAGACTAGAGATCCTCAATCTTCCTCGTACTGCGACCCTTTGATACAGTTCCTCATGTTGTGGGGACCCCAACTATAAAATGATTTTGTTGCTGCTTCATAACTGTAACTTTGCTATTGTTATGAATTGTAATGTAGATCTTTTTGAAGATAGCGGTTTTGCCAAAGGGGCTGTGACCCACAGGCTGGGAGCCGATATTCTAAAGGAAGGCATCCTAATTGCCAGAAGCAGAATGAGGCCTGACTACATTGTCCACTCCCAAATGGAGCAGAGTCCACCTTTGAACTCAGCAAAAGAGACATGGCATCCAGTCGTAATGTAAGGACATCAAGTTAGCAGGACATGGGAGGGATTGAGATGGGGCCTCATCCTCCTGAGGAGAGATGGAGTCAAAAGACTGAGTGGAAGATACTGAGATAGCGTGGAAGTGGAGCTCTGAGGGAAGAGGTTGATATCCGAAGAGAAGGAGCCTTTGGGAAGATGGCTTCATCCTACCTGAAGGCCTTCCTTTCATGTGAAGGTGTGAGGGAATGTATGTAAATCACATGTAAATTACATGCAAAATAAAGGCCAGACCTCACAAAATTGCTTCTGAAGGGCATCTCAGGCACAAAGGTCATTTGGAGAAGGCTCAGAAAAACTTTCTGTTTAATTTTGTGTGTGATATGTAATGGGATAAAAGAAGGTGGAGCATGGAGTAGCCACAGGCACTTTGGCCGCTAGGCAGAGTCTCTACTGGAGAGAAGGCTGCAGGGGACAGAGCTGGCAACACACTTTACCCCATGCTCATATCCATGCGGCTGCCATCGAAAATATCTGCGTGTGAGAAAAAGGAAGAGACTTGGCAAAGCTAGGTTGCCCATGTACCTATGGACACCAGTTATAACAGGCCCTTGAAATAAATAATGCGTAATACTGGCAGTAAAAATGTGCTTAGTAAGATACGATAACTTGGCAAGCATTTGGAAATCAATTTATTTTTGCTCGATAAAATTAAATTAATGCACATTAAAACTATATAATTTTAAAACTTCATAATATCTAAAAGTATAATTTGTAACATTTCCGTGAAAGCATGTGTGTATTTCTTTTTACTTATATATGTACAAATGTGACAATATTTTGTGTCTTTCTTCGAGATGTGCTTGGCACACATTATTAGAAATCGTGTCTAGATTTCCAATATGTTTTCATTTGTATTTAATACACAGCTATCATCTTAAAATGTCATTTGAGACTAGTGCTAACAGCTCTGAGGTATCTTATATTAGGAAGATAGCCTAATATTTTACACTATCCTGTATATTTAAACACCAGTTAGCTTGTAACTATATCTCATTCTCACATTACACTCAAAATTCCTGTAAACAAATTTTATATAATTTATGATTTTTTTGGAATAAAGCTTCTGGGAGGTTTACGCAGTTGAACAAAGCACATTTATGACTTCCAGACTTCCATAATTGTCTAATTATTCCCCAACTAAGTTGAGTCCAACTGAAGTTATAGGTAGGTAAATGTAGTATACGGTAATTTGAGAAAAAAAAAAACGAGGTCCTCAGTAGAAGCCCTGGGTTTAAGCATAGTTGTTTTTTTGCTGTGTAATCTCTAGCATCCTTTCTGAGTTTCTCTATTTTCAAGCTGGAACAAACAGTACAAACCAGCTTCTAAAATGACTGTAATGATTCAATGAGTGCAGACGAAAGCCCTTTGTAAGGCTTAAAGGCTATCCAAATGTTAGCTGTTTATATTACTGCCATGTTTTCAAATTGTGTTTCCTCCCTAGTTGCCACTTGAAAAATGACAGCCATAGCTTGGTCCTGTGCCCGGCCATAGAGATAAGGACAGAGAAAAAAAAGCCATTCCTCAGAGCTAACAGGAATGGGGGAGGAGGCTTCCAAGCCATCGCCTGGAAATCTCACTAATGAAAGTTTATGTCTCTGACACCTCACACTAGCACCATGGCCCTGTGGGGAAAAGGGTCACGGGAAGCCTGGAGCCAGGCTAACTCATCACCATAAGTGTACTCAGAATTAGAGAGAATCCAAGAAGGGCAAACGGGACAGAGTCACGCGGCTGGCATGTACCTTCTGTGAGATTAAAGTGCTCAGCTGAAAGGACGGATGTCATCTTTCTGCAGATGCGCGGGGACACATAATGAGATGAAAATATAATCAAACGAAAACTCTGCTCAACAGAGGGCAGGATTTCCCTTCCTGCTCTTTGTCTCCCAGGAACTGTAAACAGGGAGGAAGAAAGCCAAGTGAGTCCAGGCTTCTGCAGTCAGCTTGAAGGGCAGGCAGGCAAGGGAGGGGCACCAGCCTTGTCAGGGGTGGGGGTAGGAAGAGTAAAGAGGTAAACCAGATACTGGGAACTAACCAATGAGGAAAGAGGGACAGGAAGAAATGGCCTGGGGTGGGGGTTCAAACTGAGGAGCGTTAAACAGATGCCTAAAACCAGTGTTGAGAGTCTGACAATTGATCCTTTCCTAAATGTAAAACTTAAAATACCTTTTATCTAGTTTGATAATTTCAGGGAGGATTCATCTGATGTGGGAGCCAAGTTTTTGGCTAGGAAAACTTCTCTGGAGACCTCCAGGCTGTCTACTGTTCTAGAATATTGAACGGGAATGTCTGTGGGTGTGGGAGGCCCTGCTGAACCAAGCCAGAGACGAGTGCTTTGAGCATTTGGGGGGCAGTAAAGTACCTCTCCTCAGAAAGTCAGCTGCTAGAGCGCCACACATTCAGTCATTTAATGAGCATTTTGGCTGAGATGACATTCCAGCTAACCAACAAAAGACGAAATAAACGATGCAAACAGGCAAGAGGAAGCAAGCTGCCTAGTCATCGGCAGGATGGGCAATTCTGTGTGTAATTATCGCTCCGTAATCAGAGTGTTAAGACAAAATCCAGGGCTCCACTAGCCTAAATAGGCTAGATTTGACCATCTGTCCTCAATAACCAGTTAACAAAAGGTCTGCTCTCGGAGGCCTTGTTTCTTTATTCTCAGTACTCTGCATGTGCGTCCAAAGCCAAGCCACCTTTCTCCTCTCTCAGTATTTGCTTTCCACTAACATATGGTTATACCCTAAAGTGACTTGACATGAATAATTTTCTTTAATTATATCCACATTTTCTGTGCCAAATACTGTGAGGTGGTTGTAATATACTTTTATTTTTATACAAACTTTACAACAAGTGAAACCAAGATAAGTTTAATTGTTTGTAAAAGGCCAGAATTTTGAACCCCACTCCAGATATTACCTTTAGGCTTTGTTCAGTCCAGTTTATGTCTTGGAAGGCAGTCTAGGCTGCCTATTCTAACTATCTCGCTGAAAAGACCTGAAAACCTATATGAAGTCAGCACAGATTATTCCTATATGTGATATGTTCATATAACCTATGTTTAAAATATATCTTCATCTATATATTAAAGAGCTGACAAAGTCCCAAACCAACAATGCAAAAGAACACAGCTCAGCAACGATTGGCTTGAGCATCACAGAGCCACTTTTGTCTTGAGATAATTTGCTGAAGATGATAAATTTAATGTTTGTTTTGATGGTTTTATATGATATGAAGATGGGAAAGGTAACAAGGTGGTAGAAATAACAGAATAACCTTCCAAAATGAGCAGTGGATATAAATGAGTAGACTCTTATTATTATAGTATGAAGTAGACCAAGGCATTGAAGGCCAAGTTTAGCTTGCCCGACCAAACTTGTATAGTGGAACTGCATATCTTTTTAATTAAGGCAGTCCTGATAGAGCTACTTTTCAGGGCCTGGGAAGAGGCAATGTCACATGCTGCTCTTTGTGAAGTCTGGTTTTACATTTTCCATTTCATACCTTACATGAACACACACACACATGCACACATGTACACACACATACACACATGTGGACCATTTGAAGTAGGATGAACAGAAACAACAAAGAAAATAATTATAATTGAAGAGCTGCTACTGAAAGGATCAGAAACAGATCATAAAACAGTTACTGTACTCTGTATTAGGACAAGACGCAGACCTATCTGTGATTGTGCAGTCCTGGTCAAGATGGGGTCTTGCCCATCACTGCCTAGTTCTGGTTGTATAAGGTGATGCAAAGAGTTCCTTATTACTGTCCTCGCTTCAGGGGCTCAAGCTGCTTTGAACTATTTATTAAATGAGCACAAGCAAGCTAAAGAAAGTCGAGAAATTTACAGAATTGGAGTAATTTATAAAAGACACTAAAACGTCAGATAAATAGAATTGCTAGAAATAAAAATGAAAATTGCAAACATTAAAACTTAGAAGGATATTTAACAGTGATTAGGCATTAAAAGAAAATCGATGGATTGCAAGCTAAATCAGGCAAAATTTCCCTGCACATAATGCAGAGAAATAAAATGAGGGAACACACACTTAACGAAGGTAAACGATACAGGAGACAGGAGAAAGGACGCCTCATTGGGAATGCATTAACGTTTTTTAAAGTGTGCACATAGATTCCTCCCCCCTTTGAGTAGTAAACACACGTGCAATAATATTTGACTTTTCAAAACTAGTGGATGATCACAAATTACATTTGCAGAATACTAGGTGATCTCAAGGAAGATGAACAAAAAGAGATACACATTTAGCGGTATCACAGCAAGCGACAGAACTAGTGACAAGGAAAACACTCTCTGACCCAGCAGTGCTCAGCCTTCCTAATGCTGAGACCCTTTAGTACAGTTCCTCATTGTTGTGGTGACCCCCAACCATAACATTATTGTCATTACTACTTCATATCTGTTATATATATATATATATTTTACTGTTATGAACTGTAGTGTAAACATCTGTGTTTTCTGATGGTCTTAGGTGACCCTTGTGAAAGTCTCCTTTGACCCCCAAAGGGTCATGAATTAGTGCTGTAACCAGTCTCGAAACAGTTCTAGTAGACTTAACAGTGAAGAAAGTCAGAGACGTAGAAACACAACAAAAACCTTCCAAATGGTATTTTCCACACAGGAGGAACTCAGGTATCTCTGTCGTTCACTACTGAGCTATTTGCTCCTTACAAATTCATGGTAAGGGGAGTCATGTACCTACTAATGACTCCATTAGGCTCCAGTGGGGAGTCTGAATCCAATTGTCACATAGACGGTCCTGGGTAAACCAAGTATTTCACAAACAAACAAACAAACAAACAAACAAAAGGGGGGGTGAATCCTGGAAAGGGAGTGTTAAGGAGGAGAGGGTGTCAAGGAATGATTGACAGGTATGGGATCGAGAAAAGTGAGGGTCGAGGGGAAAATAATTAGAATACTTTATATACATGTATGCATAAAATTAACAACATAATTAATCAATAGAAAGATGAAATGAGACTATATGTTGACATTTAAAAATTATGTGAAATAAATGTTACTGGAAACCCAGATCCAGGCTTATTAAAGCCTGGCATAAATGTATATGAATATTTGTGTATGTATATGTTTGTGATTAGATAAAAAATAAATAAAAAGAAGGTATACAAATAAATTTCAAATCATTTGCATTTATAATTATTTATTTATTTTTCTGATCATTTAAAAAATGTATTTATTTTAAATTTTTTACATTCCAATCACTGCCCCTTCCAGTTCCCCTCATAAAGCCCCTTCCCCACCCCTCCCTTCTCCTCTGAGAAGGTAGCCCTGATCCCCCCCCAACCCCCCATATTTCTCCACCCTATACATAAAGTCTCTACAGGGTTAGGTGCATCTTCTCTCACTGAGGCAGCCCTGTTGGGGAACTGATACCACAGACAGGCTACAGCTTTAGGGACAGTCCTTGCTCCTGTTGTTGAGGGGTGGACATGGAAACTGAGCTGCACATCTGCTACATATGTGCTGAAAGCATCAGTCTGCCTGTGGTTGTTCTTTGGTTGGTGGCTCAGTCTCTGAGAGCTCCCAAGGGTCCAGGTTAGTTGATTCTGTTGGTCTTATCCCCTTCAGGGCCTTCAATCCTTCCCCTAACTCTTTCATAAGAGTCCCTGACTTCCATCCAACGCTTGGCAGTAGGTATCTACATCTGTTTCAATCAGCTGCTGGGTGGAGCCTCTCAGAGGACAGTTATGCTAGCCTCCTATCTGTGAGCATAACAGAGTGTCAGTAACAGTGTCAGGGATTGGTGCTTGCCCATGGAGTGGGGCTCAAGGTGGACCAGTTATTGGTTGGCTGCTGAGCTTGCTATGGTCAAAGCAGGTGGAGGGTTGGGGTATGGGTTTCTCACATCAGTGTCCCAGGTGGGAACAGGCCTCCTGGGAGGCAGGCAGAGCTGTGGGCTGGGGAATGTGAGGTGTTGATCAATAGTTGCAATGAGAGGTATGGACCAGAAGAAAGATGGAACTCCAAAAGTATTGGTATTTTTAATACAAATTCTGGCAGACAATCTCACCAATAAGAATTCTACAGAATGTATTTTAAGTAGAAGAAAGTAGTTCTAGCTAGAAGCAACGAATAACTTATTAAATGTTAAACATCTGGGCTAATTTAAATGAAAAGTGTAGTCAACAACTGAACCTTGAGGGGTTAAAAAGAAGATACAAAGGTAAGGTGTACAGAAGCAGAAGTAGGTAGAAAGCAGTGAATGAAACAAATGTATTTTCAGTTGTGTATTATAGTGGAAGAGAACAGAGGTATCAATTAATATTAAAATTTGGAAAAGATATGTGTGGATATTTGTGATGCAAAGATAAATACTGAAAAATATACGTGTTCATTTCACATATATTGGGGAGGAGGGGGCTGACTAAGAACAGGTGCTCATTCCAAGGAAAGAATGAGAGGAAGAAAAAAAGGACAAATGTGGAAAGCAAAGAATGCAATGGCTGGGGTCACCTCTGCTTCCCCCACTATTATGGACTCTACCTTTGGAACCATAGGGCACAATAGAGTCTCCCATAAGTCACTTTTGGTCATTGATTTTTATCAGAGTGACTAAAAGCTACTAATACATAGATGACTAAGAATTATAGTGGGAGATTTTGGCACATTTGTCTAGAAACTAGAGAAAATAAAAAATAGAATTAGTACAACTATAGGAGATTTTAAGAAATCTGACAAAATATACTTTTAACATTCTTTTACTGGTGTGTGTGTTTGTGTGTGTATGAACTCACATTTGTATGTGTGTGTAGACCATAAGTTGATGCTGGATTTCATTATCTATTGCTCTCTACCTTCTCCTCACCCATTTTAATAATTAATTGAGTGTTTTCTTTGTCAGTTCCACACATGTACATAATACACAGTGACCACTCTCATCCCCGCAATCTTACATCCTATCCTGCTCGCCCTGTCTCTCCCCATTCTTCCTTACAAATTTCATTCTCATATCCATATCTATTTAGTTTGTTTGTGGTCCACAGAGTTTAACCAGGGATGTCTGTGTGATCATGGGTTTGGAGTTATCTGTTAGAGCTTGGTGGGGTAGCAATAGGGGTGCAACTAAAGATAATTTTTCCTCCCACCCATGAATCTAACAATAATCAAGAGTTCCGCAGTAGGAAATTGGGTTGTTTGAGTTTCTTCACCTACCAAGGAGGGAGTAATTGGGCCAGTATTGCTTTTAGAGACAGTGTTAATAGGGCCAGTATTATTTTTATTTTTTTGAGACAGCATTTCACAGTGCATCTGGAGCTCACAATTTTGGATAGACTGAACAAACCCTTAGTCAGTTCTCAGGTCAGGAGAAAGAGGAGTGGGAAATCATCAATTTGAGGAATTCAAAAGCTGACATCATCACATATTTGGTTGGCATTGCGTTTGTCTCTTGCATAAGCTATCCTTGCACGTGAAGTGTCTTTGCACCTAGTGCTCACTCTATAGAACACACAGCCAGTGCTCATGTAGTCTGTGGTCCTGGCTCTTCCTCCTTTAGTATGTTTACTTAGAAGGAAAAGTTCTCCCTACTCAAATTTTACTTAAAATTGAGAATAATCTTAATTCATTAAGTGACAGCTAAGTAATAAAAAGAGTAATTGGTTTTATCGCTGCAGTCATGCGTTCTTGAAGTTTTAGATGTGTTAGACAAGGTACATTAAATATATTTAGTTCAAAATTGGTTAATAGAACTGATTGCATGAGGACTGGAAAGTGGAGAAATGTGAAGCTGTTCTCTCAGGGAAGGAACTCGAAGTGAAGGGACGCACAGACAGAAGGACAAACCACTTCCTGGGGAGCCACTGTCACACGGACAGGACAGCAAACCACTTCCTTTACAAGTAGATGATTAAAGCATTTATAAACAGTAACTTCTACCCAGACTATCTCTTCAGGTTGTTTTTGACTTCGGAACAATTTAAACAACAATTTTGGAGTTTTAGTTTCTTTTGTACTATGAGATCTGACTGGACAAAATAATTCCTGATCTTTAAAATATGATTCTGATATTAGAAAGGGAATATTCCAGACTGATAAGAGAATGAATTTGAGACTCATAAATATGTTCATTTAGTCAAATATTATTGAATAACATGAATATGGACAACATGTTCACCATACAATTTCTCTTCCTCTAAAGAGATAGGCACTGAGCAGGTACATGCTATATATGAAATAGGGTATCGTTATACAGATTAAAGGCATGTTTGAAAGTTCCTTTCTTTTGACACAGGGACTCACTGTGCTGTTATGGCTATCCTGGAATTCAGAATGTAGACCAGGCTGACCTCAAACTTCCAGAGATCTTCCTGTTTCTATGCTGGGGTCACAGGTATGAGTCATCACACCAGACTTTAAAGTTCTTGTTGTGCTTGGCTAATCATAAACTTTTATTAAATGCTGATTAAGACTCTTGTTACTAATGAAAAAAAATCCCAATGTAATTTTATCCAAGTCTATAGTCCTTATGAATTATATCAGAGTGGACTTCTTGACAAGACAATAACATACAGAACGAGGCCTTAAATGGAAATGCAGGGAAAGCTAGCTAACCACTAGAAAAGTCTGTAACAAATAGACCAGTCCTCATTTTCCCTGAGTATGATCTTCCCAAATCAGGAGACAGGCGCACTTTAGGCTCCATGTTCACTTAATCATGAATTGCTCTTTAAACACGTTTCTGTTTAGCCTGTGGAGATGAGCGTGTGACTGTCATCTCAGCTGAACCGAGGACAGTGCCCAGGACTTCCTCTTTCTTTTCCCTGTGGAGGCAGTGTGACAGTAGAAACATGAAATTACACATAAAGTTGATGTCTTTTATATCACATTTCTTAATTTCCTTTTCCACAGCTTCCCTGGAGGAGTCCAGTGTGGCTTTCTCAAGTGATACATTTTCTATCCCCCTGCCCCATGTAATAGTCTTCTAGCTCCTCGTGTGCTGGATGATGCCTTGGCTCCCGCAGCCTTCTTGCTATGCCTCATTTCTCTCTAGCTCACATTTTCTGTGAGTCGTGCCGGTGGCGCCAGAGCTGAGTGCTGTGGCAGCCTCTCTCTGCAAGAACCTCACTCTCCGGAACTGAGCAGCGACAGGGATGCCTGCCTTTGCTCCAAATCTATGGTGGACTGTGTGGCTCACACGGAGAAGCCAGTACAGCCTGGCACATGTGTGTAGAAGGGAGGCTGGAAGTGAAGCAGGGATTTTCTTTAAGTGACTGTTTTAAGGTGTGTGTGTGTGTGTGTGTGTGTGTGTGTGTGTGTGTGTGTGCAATCCTGAGCATAGCCCAGCACTGAGCATGAATTGTGTTTTATTTCCTCCCTTCATTTTGTTGCACAAATAATATATTACTTGTAAAAAAAATACTAGAAAATCCAGTAACTAGAAGATTCAGTAAAAAAAATTGAAAATTCTATTATCCAGAGATTATCACTGCGTACAATTTTGACTATAGGTCCTATCAAAAATTTTGCTTATCTAAGTACATCTAAACATATTAGATGTTGTACTGTTTTAAAACATTTTAAAAATGCTTTCCAAAACCTTTCCCCAAACTGTAAGCCTAATGTATTTTAATAAAAGTGAAAGCCCTATGGTCTTATGAGTGTGTTGCCTAAAGGTATACAGTCCATTAAGCCAAAGCACAGTTCCATTGTGCTCTTGTGTTTCATGGGAGATATTAAAGGTTTCCAAGCCATGCCCTGCCTGCACTCTTGGCATCCCTTCCTCCACTGGTGTGCCCTTTACCTTGTCTGTGTACAGATGCTGACTACTACCCAGGGACCTTCATTTCCAAACCCACCTTTGGCAACCCCTTTCATGCAGAGCTACTTTCCTGGGGGCTAAGTCCTTCCCTTACCATATACCATTGTAGATTCTCTCCCCTCTACCATTACTTCCCCTTCTGCAGAGTCCCCATCATCAGAAACAAGGGGCATGGTGGGAAAGTTCAGTGCACTCTGATGAGCAAGGTGTCAGGAAGCACTAAGCAGGCAAGGGACAGGTCCATTAACGGGTGGGGTACAGGCTGTATAGAAGGCATGTGTTATAGTCAATGCTCTACTGGGCTGAAGAGAGCATGTTTTAGAGAGTTTGTGTTTTACATACTGTACTTAGTGGCATAAATAATGTAACCTGGTAATTCAAACCTAATTGGCTTTGTCTTGTGCCACCTAAGCCCCCTTCTCCTCCAAGAAGCCTTCTAGACGACCTACTTCAACTGCTTGGACTTGTCTGTTGAAGACTGTCCCACTCAAATTAACATGGGCAATTTTTCTTGTTTTGGGCTTCCTGAATTACTATTGCATGCTGTCTTTATTTGCCGATTATATACTGTCATATATGTGGCTTATTCATTTTAAGGAAAATTTTCCATACAAGAGAGGCACAGAGCAGGGTTCAATGTCAGTGGTAGCTGATTCCTCTCAAACAGCTCCAGGAAAGGTAACTAATATACATGGAACAACTGTTACATGCGGGGTGCTTCCACATAAGGTATCTTATTTCAACCTTAAAGACGTCCTCCCAGTCAGGAAATATTGAGCCATTTTTTCAAACAAGAAAAATGAGGCCAAGAAACTCAAGGTCGAGAAGAGTTGGACAGCTTCTCAGGAGCCTACTACTAATGAGGCTAGAACCTGAGCTCCAGCCGCCCAGTTTAAGTTGGTGCTTTGGGCTGCTCAACGTCCCCTCTGGTATTAAGCCTACTCTGATCATAGGGAGAAGAACATTGCAAGAGAAACTACCTTGGGTAATGAGCTTATGGAAGGTCCCAGAGAACAGAAACTTATGATCGTCTTCATGGTTATTGCTAGCTAGACTCATGGTGCCTGTGTTCTTGAGGAAAGGCATTATCTTATAAACCGAGCAGGTTTACACAGGTTACCTTTCCACCAAAGGCACAATAGGTAGATTTTCAGGAAGGAAACTGCAGTTCATATGATCACATTCTGCTAGGGAGATATCTGAATTGGTTTTCAAGTCTGTGTATACAAATTGTTTGTATTATTAAGAACATAACATGTGGAGAGTCTTCCACTATGCTTATACAATTTGAGTCTTTTGGTAATAAGCTGTTAAGTGTAGGAAGAATATAATGAGATCGCCTAAACCTTCCACTGATGGCATTGACTACATTGTTGCCTTATTAAAAAGCAAAAGATTCGAGTGCCTCTATCAAAATGAGGGAGAGGCACCACACAGCTGCTCTCTTATGATGGTTTTCTCTCCATGGAGGGGAATCCAGTTTCATTAAGTTTTCATGAGGTCAAGCAGTCCTGCTAACTGATCACCCACAGGGCTTAGTATTTTCTTTGCTTCTTTCAAGAGCTTCTTGCTGCTAAAAATGTCAGAAATGCCAACCAGTGGAAGCCAAACAGGAACCGCCCACGGGTGTTGAATACAGAAACAACAGCGAGGACATACCCGTGTTTTTGAATCTGTTTTCCAAGACAAATCAGTGAATTTTCAAAGAAACTCATTGTTCACAGAAGAAAGCTTGAGGTGAATAGAATTTTTCAGCTCCTGGGAACAAATGAACAATCTACCAGCTTCCAGAATTTATACACAATAAGCAAATTGGACGAGGCACCCCTTCCTAAACTGGGTCATTAACTCCATACGGGCTTTGACAAAATATGGCAACAGTAAAGGCTTCTGAATGCACAGTGGTGCACAGACGGTCTCCAGCAGTGCTCACCTGTGCTTGCATCAGGAGCCTTCACTGTCACTTTATCTTTGAACATGCAACATGCCCACTTTGCTCTGTGCATGCAGTCACACCACACAGTGCTAACACTGCCTGGACCCCCTGGGCTAGGATCAGAGACTACTGTGTGCTGTGAGTTGTGTTTTGACTGTGTGTGCGAAGTGTTTGCTCTCACAGAAACGTCTTTGTTTAACTGTAGAAAATATCAATGTTTAATCTTTCCTACTATCCCTCCATGAGGTAGGCATTGAGGCAGCAGGTGCTTGACAGTTTTTGTGGTTTGAGGGTTTTTCAAATTTGCTGTTTGAGTTTCTAATACATTTAAGAAAAATCAAGGATAATTGTGAGTTGGGTCAGAAGTTTCTGGACATCATTCTGCCATTATATGCTAAAAGCAGTTGTTCTCATTGTTGGTGACAATAAAATCAAAATAGCAACTGACTCCAAACTTTTTTGAAGGGAAGTTATGTCCTGCAGTATTTAAAAATGCCCTGCCAAGATGGAGTCCATCTGCAAAGTAAACAAGCATGCCCACCTCGTGAGGAGGCGAATTTGCTTTCATTTTAATCAGTGGTGATATTACATGTAAATCAAAGAACTACTTTAAAGTAAATTTCCTTATAATTTATCAGTAAATGTTTGATTTGTATATTTATTTGCCAGATATTGTATAGAGATTTCTGAATGAAAACTGAAGTAAAAAGGAAGAACATGACTGCTCCCAGATGTGTGGAGGAGAAGGTTTACTATAGATATCAGGGAGCACATAGCCAGAGGCATCTGGAAGGGTCCAGGGTGAATGTGACCCTGAGCTTGGCCATACATAGACAGTGGTGAGGAGAGAGGGAAGACTGGTGTGGTGACCAGAGGGGCACTAGGGCTAAAAGGAGTAGTGTAGCCAAAATGGCCAAGTTACATAGAGAAAAGCAGACTGGCAGAGGGCAGCTCAGCCCACGGGCAGGAGAGTATAGGGTAGGGGGCGGGCGGGATATGGCAGCAAGGAAGACACTATAACAGATAGGGACTGAAGGATGCTGGGAGAATCTGGCCTAGCTGCCAGGTCCACTTTGATATGTTAACAGGCACCTCAGCCATTTGTCCTGAATTTGAGACTATATACTTTCTTAGGTGAATAATGTATTCAAATTTATCCATGTTATAGCATGTGTCATACTGTCTGTCCATCATTTTAGAACCTGTATAATATTCCGTCGTCTGTATAATATTTCCCATCTGTTCTTCGGTGAACCTACAGGTTGTTCCCATGTACACTCCACAGGTATAGTGTTGCTATGAACGAGGCAAATACTTACAGGAGCTGTGCCTTCTATAAACTCTGATGTTGGGGAGATAGTCTGAAATGGATCTTATGGTAATTCTGGGTTTACTTTTTATGAGTAATCACTGTACTGATTTCTATAGAGATCACATGCTCTTATGTTTCCATCAGAAAGGAGCAGGCATTCTGACTTCCTTACATTCTTAAGAGCATTTTCCCCTTAAAACAAAACCAAAATAAAACAACAAGAACAACAACAAAACCCTTATTCTTACAAGTGGGAAGCATGTTTTAAGACTAAAACTTCTGAGTCTTTAAAACCAAAATTTTTACATTTGATGGTCTCTACTTGTCTTAATTTTGCTTATTTTTTTTTAGCTATAGTTTTATATTTTTGGTGTCTCGGTTTAATTAGCCTCATTTTTTCTCACCTGCCTGTAACCATAGCATGCATTGAGTCTGGTTGGGAAAGAGTTCAAGTACAAAGTGCTCATTAAAGCAGACACTTGATGAATGTAGAGGTAAGTTAGCCTAATAAGTTATCACGCCAGCATTTTAGTTAATTTGCATTCTAGGTAAGAAAATTTTATCATCATTTATTGTTTACCAGATCCAGGGTTTGATCACATCTCTGGGGTACTGTTGTTAACTACCCTTGCTCAGAGATTTTTCCCAGATCCCCTAGTAACATTTTAACTTACAGGAAAGAAAAGCAGCTTAGAAAGTGATGTCCTCACTCAGACACTGAGCCAGTAAATGCCTACTCAATACTGGGTATGAACAATAGGAGATCTGCAGTAGGTTATGAACAGGAGACTGTGTGTGTGTGTGTGTGTGTGTGTGTGTGTGTGTATCTATGTGTCTGAGTGTGTCTATGTGTCTGTGTGTGTGTGTATTTGCATGTCTATGTGTTTGTATCTATGTATCTGTGTGTGTGTTTGTATGTCTATATGACTGTGTGAGTGTGTGTGTTTGTGCCTATATGTCTTTGTGTGTGTGAGTGTGTTTGTGTGTCTGTGTGTGTCTATGTATCTGCATGTGTGTATATATTTGTGTGTCTACGTGTCTGTATGTGGTTGTGTGTCTATGTGTGTGCGTTTGTGTGTTTATGTGTTTGCATGTGTGAGTGTGTATATGTGTGTGTATGTGTGTGTGTGTGTGTGTGTGTGTGTGTGTGTGCGCGTGTGTGTGCATGCAGGCTTACAATAGGCAAAGTGACTGGAAACAAGGCAGGCAGCTCTTTCTGCCTGGAGTGCTAGAGAATCTCCATTTTCTATTCATTAATATATCACTCAGCATTCAGGGTACAAATATCTGTCACATTCACAGAGAAAACCTAGCTTTTCAAGCTAGACTTGGCTTTCACATATTTCCTTGGCACGCTGGACAGCTCCCTAACCCTTGTTGTTAAGTGTCTTTGGCTATTGAATACTTTGCTCTCTATCATGGAGCCATGCTGCACTGGGCTTTATTTGTGGGGGTCCCTGTTGCCTGCACAGTGCCTGGTTTGCACAGTGGGGAACGCTTTGATGAATGAATGAAAGAGTACATGAGGCATCTTGAGCCCCAGGGAGTCCACTGTCTAATAGCACAGATACAAATGACTTGGGATCACAAATGTTGCCATCAATAAATTGCTGTGCAAGCAAAGAAAGGAAAATGTGAATCTGAAGGCTTCACAGTGGAAGGTGTTTCTGAGCTGGGCTGTAGGTGTGAGTTGAAGTGAATTGTGGAGTAGGGTGCCTGGTGGGATGTGTTGGATGGGAAGGAGACAACTGGATCAGTCCAGTTTCACACAGTACAAGGACAGAAATTTGTAGGACTAGGAGACTCCGTCTCTTGGGAATCCTATATTTGTTGTGCTGACTGTGTTCTTGTATTAGGCTATCTCTAGTGGTGAGGCTTCTGTTAGTGCTAGAAAAATATTGATTGAAATAGATGGTAAATGCTTTCTGAGACCAATGACCTTGACCTTATTGGCCTGGAACCTATGCAGAAGGAAGTATCTACCTCTGACTATGGGGTCATCTCAGCTTAACATCGCTATAGATCTAAGTTCTGACTGTGCCAAACAACAGCTGCCAACATGAACATGGAAGTCTACAATTCAATTCTCAAAGAGTAAAATTTTCTGAGAGAGAATTTCTTTTTAAAGGAGAGAGACACATGTGCCCACCCTCCTAGCATCCTGGTCCATGGCTCTTTCTATGCCTTTCCTTCACTCCACCATGTTTGTGTACAAAGTCTTGTGATTGTGGCTGGATTATATTCCATTAGTTGACCTGTCAAGGTTAGCTTGGCCATTGAACATCTTTGCTGAAGACATCAGATACTTCCTTCTCCTGGCGGCTGTGAAACCTCAAAGCCCTGTCACCTATCTCAGTTCTGTGTCCAGGGATGCTGATTCCCCAGCAGGGGGAAGCTCTGCTTTCCATAAGCTGGTGTGAGAGCTGGCTTACTCTGGTTGGACACTGTGGTGGCTTGAATGAAAATGGCCCCTATAGGCCCCCCAGGAAGTGGCACTGCTAGGAAGTGTGGCCTTGCTGAAGTAATGTGGCCTTGTTGGAGTAAGTATGGCCTTTTTGGAAGAAATGTGGCCTTGTTGAAGGAGGTGTGTCGGGGAGGTGGGCTTTGAGGTTTCAAGTGCTCAAGCCAGGCCCAGTGTTGCCCATGGATCATGATGTAGCTCTCTCAGGTACTCTCTAGCACCATGTCTGCCTGCATGCTGCCATGATGATGATGATGAACAACGTCCCTGAACTGTAAGTCAGCCCCAATTAAATGCTTTCCTTAATAAGAGATGTCATGGTGTCTTCAAAGCATTTGGGCATTGAGTAAGACAGAAGTACACCACAGTTTTCAGGGGGCATGGTAAAAAACTACAGGTTGCAAGGTCTCCTGTATACAGAGACCAAGCCAGGCAACTGGGATCCTAAAATCCTTTCAGTTTAGATCTGAAACTGGTACATGTTTAGATCTGAAAGTCGCTGATAAATATATCCTAGAGTCTGCTTCTACTATTGGCCAGGTGTGTGACCACAGGTCACCCCTATGGACCCCACCTGTGTATATTGGGTTTTTCCAAGGAAGGCATGGTGATGAAGTAATATGGCAACTTGACACACTTTTTCCATCACATGGAACAAATAAGCAAACTTTTCTTGCAATGTTTTCTGCCACAGGTCTCTGTTTTCCTTCTGTGCATCCCCAGGGAAGACAGGTGCAGGAGAAAGTGGTCAGCCTAGTGTCTTTCCAGAGAGCCTGTCTATCTGCCTCTGAAATAGAAGCTTTTGGCCACTGGGGGTCCTAGAAACGATTCTCCACTGATGGCTTGCTAGCAGTGCACGAGGGGTGGGGTGGGATGGGGTGAGGTGGGGTAGGGGAGTTGGGGGGTGGGGTTCCTGAATTCTGCAGGTAGATGAGTGAAGAGAAGGAGGGGCTGGGCAGCCACAGGTAGGGTTTCTACCTGAAGTTCCAATCCATCCCTTTACCTTCATCAGGGAGCAGAGTCCCAGTCTTAGCAATGAAACTAACAATGCAAAGTCAGAGAGTAGAAATACCTGAAATATTTTATTGCCTACTGATAGATGAGGTAATTTCTCTTTGTGCTCCATCTCCTGTACATTTACTGAGAAGGAATATTTATTGGCTTCATGAAATGATAGATTTCTTCCAGGCACACATGCTGATTTAGTTTCAAGCATATGGCAGAATTCCTTAAAGACTCTATTTTTTACATACTTAGGAAACAAGATATCTAGATCATTAATTTTGAAGAAACCACTCTGACAAAATAGGAGATAAATCAACATGCTGTTACATTCTTACCCTTCCCTGGCAGGGGGCTGTGGTAGCTGAAAATATCAGCTTAAGGGAATTGCCAAGCTGAAGTGTATTTTCTGTCTTAGTTACTAGGACATTTTGTAGAGTTTTAATATGAACATTAACTGGCTGTAAGTGCTATCAGAACACATGTGCCATGCTGCTGGTGGTGGTGGTCGGGGGGGGGGGGAGCTTAGAAACTACTGCTTTGAACAGGTGAGTGTCTGAGCAACTCTGGAACACCGTTGGTGATGTCACAGCTCTCTACAACCCCAATCTTTTGGTTGTTTCTCTTCTATCTTCCTATTATATGGTTTCAAGTATCTTTTCAACTTGAAAACAAGATATCTAGACCATTAATTTTGAATAAATGGCTCTGACAAAATAGGCAATAAATGCTGTTAGGATTCTTACCCTTTCTTGCTAGGAGGCTGTGACAGCTGAAAGAAAGTCACCTCAAAGGGATTGCCAAGCTGAGCTGAATTTTACCTCTTAAGCTCCAGGCTGACCTTGAAATGGTCATCCTCCTGCTGCAGCCCCTGAGTGCTACCACACTACCATAGTGACAAATTTTAAGTGATTTTTCCAGCTTCCCCTCTGTTTCCCCACTCCTTGTCTTCTGCCATGTGCCTTTATGATCATGCTGTATATTGGTATTTGTTTGTCTGGCAATGACACTTTGCATAATGCCCTATATGGTCACAAATATTAGGAGTGCCTTCATTTTTAATACTGGATGATATTCTAAGACTTAAATGCATATTCATTTATTATTAAGAGAAATCCCTTACACCAATGTTACAAAGGCATCTTTCAATAACTTAATACACTTTTTGGGAACTTGCAATTACTTTGCTGCTTAGGGGTTTAAATGCAACGTGAGAAACCTTTTGTGTGTGGTATGCAGTAAGGATGTGTTATCTTCATATGTTCTCTCTGAGTGGCAAGTCAACATTTTTGATATTCTGTATAGAGTCACTCTTTCCCTGTACATCTACAATCCCTCTGACACCACAACATTCCTGAGCATACTTCCATATTGACTTGAGGGTTTTTCATGCTATGCCTTTGATCCATCCCTAAGGCTCTAATACTAGTTTTTCATTATCATCTGAATGAAGTCTTATTACCCTTGGTCTTCTAGTGTCTACTCATCTACATGAATGTTGTAGTCGGTGTTTGTAGCTGGTGATGTTAGTTTTATTATATTGGAGTTAAAAAAAAGTGACTCCAACACCCATCTAAATGTCACACAGACCCTGATGCTAATTTTACTGGGAAGTGGTACACCCTGGACCATAGCTTTCTAGAACCTTCCTAGGCAAGTCTTACACTTGGTAAAGCAGGCCTGCAAGTGGTAGATGCTCCTGTTTGGAAATCTTTCTTCTGTTTTCCAGTGCTGTTTGCTGAGGTCAGATGTCTTCTGACCAGTGGTCTTTTAGCTTGTGCTGGTTGGTTTTTGTTAGTTGAGAAGTTGTCTCTATAAGATTGGCTTGTATGCAATTCTATGCGATACTGTCCTGATGAATGATTGATGTGAAGAGCCTATCTCATTATGGACAGTACTACTTCTGGGCTGGTACTGGGTGCTATAAGAAAATAGATTGAGCAAGCCATGGGGAACAAGCTAGTAGTCAGTTCCTGCCTTGTTTTCCTCCCCTAACTTCCTTCAGTGATAGAAGACTTGTAATGATAAGTAAACCCTTTCAACCCCAAGTTGCTTTTGGCCATGGTGCTTTCATCACAGGAGTAGAAATCCTAAGACTCCATCTGATTTTGACTTCATTGATGTATTATTCTTGGTATCCTGTATGTTACTGGATGGTTTCTGTGTGTGGGTAGTGTGTGCTTCTCTTATTTACTAGGGTAGGTGTGTCCTTCTGAGTCCTCTGTTTTCAGTCAAGGGCCCCTCCAGCAATGGATTCCTTTGGCTCATTTGTTTAGCCTGGCCAGAGAAAGGGTGGTTAGTTTTCAAATCAAGAGCACAGTCTTGATTTCCTCTCTCCTACATGTTTCTTAAATTTACACCTATACTTTTTAGTACAGAGTTGTCCTATGTATCCCTGGCTGGTCTAGAGCTCACTATATGGTCCCTGGTCTCAAATTTATGGCAGACTTCTTGCCTCAGCTGCTTGTGTGTGAGAAGATTAGAGGTGTGTGCAACCATACCTTTTTTTCCCTCTCTTCTCTCTCTCTATATCAGACATATGACTCTGGGCAGGAGAGTGTAGTTGACTAGTCTGTTCAATTTTATATCTTGCTTTTGTGGTTTGTAAACTTGATGTTATCTTTTACCTAAATCTTGTTTGTGTTTAAACATATTAGGATAAAGCCATTAATCATTTTATTGTTTTTGGTGTGTAGATTTATGACTTAGTTACTTTTCCACTGATGTGATAAAGTACTACTACTAAGGCAACTTACAAAAGAATGTATTTAATTGGGCATCTAGATTATGAGGGTTAGAGTCCATGATGGTGGATCAAAGGCATGGAAGCAGCAACAGCCAAGAGCTCACATCTTAGTCTGCAAGTAGGAAGCAGATGTGATGCAGATGTGAGGAACACAGTGGAAATGGCAGACCTCTTCCAATAAGGCCACATCTCCGAATCCTTCCCAAACCATTCCACCAAAGGAGACTAAGTATTCAAATAAGCCTAGTGAGGTGCATTCTCATTCAAATACTACAGTTTGTTAGACAAAGGGAGCAAAAATAAGATTAAGCAGTTAAATTTGCATTTTTAAATCGACAATGAACCAATATTTTACTCTAAGTATAAAGTACAGAATATTGAGATGTATGTGGGATACTTTTTTTGTTTGTTTGTTTTTTGTTTTGCGTTGGATCTGGCAGTTTGGGACCTGCTAGGGCAGAGCTGGGAAGCTGTGAGGTGCAGAATGAACATCTGACAGTCCAGAGCCTCAGCTCTGCGTGTTGCCTCCTGAGCTGAGAGTGATGCTGTTTGTAGTTTGTTAGCTGGCTTGCTCGGTGCTCATTATTTATTGTCATCTGGAAATATAGCCTACAGTTATATTTTTATTTATTTATTGTTTGAGACAAGGCCTCAGTACATAGCCCAGGCTGGTCTTAAACATATTTTCACCCTGTCTCAGTTGCTTGAGTTCTGCGTGGCTGTATGGAGCTGAATTTAAGTATATTATTTTCAGAGTAATCCCTCTCTTTGTTTTTCTCCATCTATTCTGATGGTCCTACAGTTATCTTCACCTGGTCTCCCATGCATCCATTTAGAAGTTGCTCTTACATTGGTAGCTTTACATCCTTGACAAATTGGAGAGACTGAAGATATAGTCACTGAAGCAGTGAGCACTCTGGCTGAGGACCACTGTGGTAATTCTTTTCTACTTTACTTTGTATAACTTACTTTCATATAGGACTGTGGTCATGTGATCATTATGGCCTACGTATTATTTCTTTTGTTTTTTTAAGTGCAGCTAGGCTATTTAAACTAAATCTCTCTCTTTCTCTCTCTACTATTTAAGCTCTCTCTCTCTCTCTCTGATCATTAAAATATTTAATGATCTTTTTGAATATTTTGACACAATAAGAAATACACCATTGATCTTCAATTCTTGATTTGTGGCACAGATCTCTTGAAATTACTGTAATTTCCAGGGTAACAAGCATGTCAGAGGCATCTTCTGTTATATTTGGTCCTAGTTCCATGTTCCTTGGGATGAATGAATGTTTTTTATGTTAATGAGGCTACAAATGGCTAAGAGCCCAGAGATAGCTTCAGGATGGAGTCTTGTCCCAGAAGGACCCAAGAATGATTAGAGAATTGGGCCTTTCCAATACTGAGAAAGGATGAAGGCTGGAGGATGAATTAACCAGAAGCCAGTTATACAATTAATTACGTCCAGATTGTGTGACTGCATTCCTGAGCTATGGAATCAGAGCATTCATATCTTAACGGGGAGTTCCCATGCTAAGCACATCTAAAGACTTACTGAGTGTGTAACTATCATAATAGACCCATAAGTAAAGTGCTGAATTCTGTGAGCTGCTACAGTGAACTATTTTTCTGAAGTTGGGGAACTTCAAATCCAGTCAACTTGTGCAGTGGTCTCATGTGGAGATATTATACTTGGTGGAACATTCCCCAAAGGTATTTTGTATCCCTCCAAAATCCCTGTGTTGAAGTCCTAGCCCAAATATCTCACAATATAGCTATATTGTAGAAAAATGATTTAAAGGGATATTTAAAAACAAAATCAAGTCATTAGGTCTCTGATATGATGCTTGTCCTTGTCAACACACAGAAGAGTTGGCCATAAGTCAGGAGAAGACTCAGGAAAACCAAACTGCCTACACTTTCAGCTTCATCACCATGAGAAAATGAGTTCTTTTGTTTAAGCCTACCAGTCTACAGTTCTTTATCGTGGCAGCCTGTGATGGTTAATGTTCACTGCCAAGTTAACTGGGTTTAGAGCCGCCTAAGAGACACTCCTCTGGGTGACTTTGTGAGAGCTTTTCCAGAGAGGTTCAGCTCAGGAAGGAACACTGCCTGGAACCCGGATAGCTCTACCCCAGGGGCTGAGGTCCTGAGCAGAATGAAAAAGGGCAACAGTGGAGTGCCTGCATCTACCTTGGTGATGTAGGGTGTATCAGGTAGGATACTTCCTGATTCCCTGAAGATGTGAGCATGCAGCCTTGTATATCTGCAACAAAGCCACCAGCCATTTTTCACTACTTTGCCTTCTCCTGCCACGAAGGCCTGCATCCTCAAACTGTGAACTAAAAGAAACTTCTCTCCTCAGGAGCTTCTGGCCAAGTATTTAGCCACATTGATGAGAAAAGTAAGTAATAGTTCTAGCAAATTAAAACCCACACCATTCCTCTCACATGGACTTTCAAACTCTAGGAGCAACGTTCTGATTGGAGTTTGACTTTCCCATAGCACTGTCATCATGTGGAAGGAAGGTTTCCTGAGAACCTCGGTACACTTGTCTGACCTGTTGTGAATTATTAGTTAGCTGGAATTCTGGTTAATGCACCCGTCTTTAGTATACTTAGGATGGTGCCACCTCTAAATTCTTCTTGTGGTGGTGCTAAAATTGAGTTTCTGGACATAAAGGGGCATTTTTTTTTTTCACTTGACATATTTCTACGCTTATTCTAATTGTGTGACACGAGTGCTCAGGTTTTTTTCACAAGTGTTTCTTCCTAAGAAATAGACACAACAGTAGTTCTATTCGGTTTCCAGCCCCTTGAACTTATGTGGACAAAGACAGGATAGAGGGAAGGGAGAAGTTAAGGTGAAGGGTGAGGGTATTACATATTCAAAGAACATCATTAAAAAGACCTTAAGTTCAGTAGACTTCTCTTTTAAAAGTTGGGTTAAAATTTCAGCAATCACTACAAGTTGACAGTATAAAATCAGTAGCATCGAATTGCTTTGGCCGGAGCCTGTGGTATATAGTCATTGGGAACTAACAGTAGACATGACCGCTAACAGTAAACATAAGTAAGTGTAAACAGTAAACATAGGTAAGTGTAAGAGTTAAGCTGTGCATCTGAACTTGACGGCTTGTCAGTTAAATCTCTTACTATGATGGTCTCATGACAAAGCTTGCTTTTCAGTGAACAAAGGTGAGGCTTAGTCGCTGTCATTTTAGGTTTGTTTTTTCTATTAAGGCTATGGTAAGAATCATTTATACTTGAATTTTCATTTATCTATCAATAGGATCTTCCAGGCTGGGAAAGATTTGAAACAGCATAGTTCCCTCTTACGTTCCAATGGTGCTGAATGCATCATTATGGCACTGAGATTGAAACCAGGTATACCTTCTGTCTTACACATTCCAAATCTTACAGTTGCCTGGCTCTGTGGAGGGAGGCGCTGTTAGAAAATTGGCCTCGTCTGTCCTTCAGCTGTTTATGCTTGCACACACATTTGCAACGGTGGCCCTGGAAAAAAATTCAGTCCCTTGGAGGTGCCTACAAGCAGAGGAATGCAAATGCTGTTTCTCCCCAGGAAACTGACCTTGAGTAGAAATTCAGAGTCCTATTGTCAGGGTCTTATGGGATAGAAAGAAGACCAAGTCACCCTTTGTGAACAAGACAAGCAAATGTCCTTTAATACAATTTCAGTCTGAGCTAGCTGTCTCAAGCCAAAGGTAGCTAGCACTGCTCATAGGTGAACAGATTACATATATCAACAGAGGAAGCAACAGGCTTTTATTGATTTTATCCTAAGGTGACTATGGCTTGGTCCATTGGTCATAGGCATCATTTCCAGAGATGTTTTCCTGCTGCTTGAACATTCTAAGCTCCAGGTGTATGGGCTAAGAGGTGGTGATGGCTATAAGTAAGTTTCTATTGCTGTGATAAACACCATGACCATATGCAACTTGAGGAGAAAACAGGTTTCTTTGGCTTAGATATCCCAGGTCACAGTCCATTGAGGGAAGTCAGGGCAGGAACTCAAGGCAGGAATCTGGAGGTAGCTTTCTTACACAACACAGGACTACCTGTTCAAGGATAGAACTACCCATACTCGGAGGGACACTCCACATCAATCGTTAATCAAGAAAATGCCCCACAGCTTTGACAGACCAATCTGATGGAGGCATTCTCTCAACTGAAGTTTTCTCTTCCCAAAATGATTCTGGCTTGTGCCAGAATCTCCCCTCCCTCCCCATCCCTCCAAAAAACAAAAAACAAAAACAAAAACAAAAACAAACAAACAAACAAACAAAAACATCGAGCAGTGACTTAACTCAGGAACTGGGTTATATTCTGATGCTGGTGTATTCATCTTTCATAAATGTTCTGGCCTCATGGTTTGGTTTGGGCTTTCTGGTTAGGTTCAGGCTGATCTAGGTGCTTGACTTGCTGAGAAAGCACAGGAAGTATAAGGAAATGTATTTCTTAAGGTACAAAGTTGTAAAGAAAGGCACTTCTGGTCTCTACATGCATAGCCACAAGTGAGCACATACTACCCCTGTCCCCAACCCCACATTCACTGAAAGAAAAGTGTATGTGGTTCAAAAGTCAATAGGCCAAGTTCACTCTGTCTTATACTTTGGAGAAAACATTTCTCAAATGATCAACCTGTCTGCAGGTAGAAGAGAGGAGTATCGGACTTACATGCTCAGGCAAAAAAAAGTCAAGCAGATGTGAAAAAGAAAGCTGGCCTTTCACCTTTGTTAGTATATCTATGGGCTGTGGTAAAGTGTCAGTTGTTCTTAGCAAAAGTGACTTCAAGTTTCTGTAAGAAAACTTAGGCAATTACTCTGTAACCCACTTATCAGGGGTTCTGAGGTCAGGAAAGCCCATAATGGTTTCCTCAGTCATGTGACTTCAAATGTCAGCTATATGTAAGAACCGAAGAAGCTATTATGTTTTTCTGCTCAGTAACAATCCCTCTTGGCCCTACCTTGTTGCTTGTGTGTCCCTGTTGACCAATACTTGCTGTAGCTTATGTAAACCATAAGGAGATGGCTATAGTCATTGTCGGAACAAAGAAAAACATCTGAAGATATTCTAAGGTGGCATTTGGTGTTACCATTTGGTGACTGGAGAACATTTTTATTTTCCACATCTGCATCTTCTTTATTATATAGTTTGTTTCATTTTTAACTAATGTATAGTTATACCATTACCTCCTCTTCTTCTCAATCCCCACCCCATCCCCCATCCCACACCACACTCCCTCTCAAATTGATGGTCTCTTGTTCTTTTAGTTATTGTTTAACACACACACACACACACACACACACACACACACCACGCTACAAGATTGTTCCTGTCTACTTCACCTGAGTCATTTTCTCCATCATTCACTGTGTTTCCTGAGTCCTTCCTGAGTTGAGAATGCAGGAGCTCAGCGATGCACGGTCCTACTTGTGGAAAACAGTTATAAAGACCAGATGAGACCAATGCAGTAGAGTGTGAGGGGACACTAACTGCACCCTGACTTTATTTTGTCCTCCCCCAGCCTATGTTGAGGTTAGACATCCTTGTATAGTCAATCATTCTGGATATAGAGTCATCTCACTGAAGAGATGGCTTGTACACAGGCTTCTATCACAGATTAAATATTAGCTCAGGTTCCCTAATCTTTATTGAGACCTCGTTGTCACATGGCAGAAAGTGGGTGCTACGGGAATAAGAGGAAATGAAAGAAGAGTTTATTGATCAAAATCATGTTCTGGAAGCCACAGTTTGCTCTAAGAGGTCTGTTTGAAATTCTCCTGCTCTGCCTGTACCCCAATATGCACTATGCCTACAGGGACTTGGGTAGCAGACTGAATCTTATATTTTCCTCAGAGAAATAAAGATAAGTCCGGGGAAGCTCATCTCTGGTTCACAGACACTGCAACTCCAGTGTGTGTTAATGGAGAAGATGGGCTCCTTTTTTAGGATGAAGATACAAAATTCAGATTTTTTTTTCCACCTTCAAAGCAGAGTTGTAGGTCTTGGTTTAGGAATGACATTTGACACAAGATAATGGAAGACACTCAGACAATCCAAGGGTTTAAATTTACAGGTCCCATCTTTACTATGATCTGGTTTTTGATCCTTGTTCAGCAAGGGGGACAGTTTATCAGAGTTCAGCTCCTGTCTCACCTCATCTCTGGCTTGGATCTCTGAAGCTTGGACAAATTTTTCATTGGAATTTTATTTCTTCATTGCATACTGAACGCACGAGTGTACACACACATAGCCACAATTAATGTCAAAAAGCACAGACTTAAGATCTTTTAGTTTTTCTCACTTATCTATTTTGTAAAATGTCTGCTCCTCCCAAATTGTCTCATCTAAAGCATATCATCTAAAAATTAGTTACATTTACTTAGTGTGTGTGTATGTGTGTATGTGTGTGTATATGTGTGTGTGTTTGTGTGTGTGTTTGTGTGTGTATGTGTGTGTATGTGTATATGTGTGTTTGTGTGTGTTTATGTGTGTGTATGTGTGTGTGTGCGCGCGCCCAAGGAAGCCAGAGATTTCCCTGGAGCTGTAATAAGAGGTGGTTACAAATTGCCTAATGAGAGTAGTTGAGAACTGAATTCCAGTTCTCTAGAAGAAGAGCAACCACTCAACCACGGAGCCATCTCGCTAGCCGCTCCTGATAGGTATTACTAATGGTGATCGTCCTCTGTTTATATTTACCAGATCCTAAGAAATGTTTTTTTAAAAGGATCATTTTTATCCTTTCTCTTGTTGTGTATGTCTCTTTCTCTGTGTCCTTTTCCAAGACAGGATCTCTCTATGTAGCTGAAACTGGCCACAGACTTCTGCCTCAGTCTCCCAGGTTTGGTGATTATAAGTATGACTCACCAGGCCCATCAGTAATCTTACATTCATGTCAAGCAAACTCCTTGGCTATCTTTTAATGCTCTGGATAGATTCAGATTGGAAAATGAGATTTTCTTCAGAATTTTAAGACCTTGGTGAGCCAGTTTTTATTCCAAAGGCTTGTTCTAAATTCCTGTCAGTCATCTTTCCAGTTTTATAGGAATTGAATAAGATCATGAGATTTGAACCAGAAACAAAAATTCTTAGGGTTCTTTGTCCTCCCCCTGCAGAATGCAGCATTTGAACAGTAAGAGGAAATGCATTCTGACAACCATCATGTATTCCAGACTTTGTGTACAGCCTCCAGTGATCTGAGCCACTTAGCTGGACATTGTCCACATTATAGGACAAAGTAATTAGTTAGACTTAAAGGAACTAGGGCTTCAACTGAGCCCACGGGCACCTCACACACTGTGTTAATTCCAAGTTTCCATTTGTTCCTGTGATGGAGTGTCCTCCTGGCTAGGAATTGCTCAATGTAGCGTATAGAAAAGGCAATGTCCACTACTTCTAATTATGCTGTGGGATACACTGGCTTCTTTTCAGATTATATAAATCTTCAGTCTTTTACAGTTCCATCACGAAGCTTAGCAGAGCCACCGAGTCTTTATTATCCCCACGAAGTCACCTTTCCCTATTTCTGAAGGCACGTATTTCATGCGGGCTTTCAAGAAGAAAATGAAAATTTCAAAGTCTGAGTTTTAGTTACAGATACAAGGGTGACAGCCACTAACTTTAACTGTAGTGAATAGAATCACTAGGTTCATTTTGGCTTCAGAGAGTTCAAATGGAGTAGAGATGTTCCTTCAGGTAAAACTAATATGTGTCAGAAATAAAGAGTCGGATGTTGGTCATAGCAATATAATTAATTTTTGAAACTCATTGAGTCTTTCAAGATAGGAGAGACAATTAGTGAACAGTAAGTTACCTTTGAAAAGAAACTCTTCCCACAGTTTATTGTTCAAACGTACTGTTAGAAAATGTGTTTTCGAACAGTGAATACATTTTTTAGTTTAAAAATCAGACATTGGATTAGAAAAAAGTTAAAACAAACCACCAGGTCCAGTGATGTATATGGCTATCAGAGAGGGTGAGGAAGTGTGGTCAAGTGTGGTCGCTGGAACCCAGGGGATAGAGACTAGCTTGAACAACATAGTGAGACTTGGTCTTTTGCAAAAGAGGATGATTAAATTTTCAAACTTTTGACTCACATGAGGTGTTCCAACATGAAACTTGCCCTCAAAACAGGATGGCATGTTTCACATAGAAATGCTTTAATTTTGCACATACCTGAGTTTGAACCTCTTTGTTAGGAGCCGCGGTGAGTGTGACAACATTCGCCATTACGAGATGGTGCGGGCATCCTGTGCTCCCACAAGTAAACAACTAACTGTGCAGGTGCAAAAGGCAAAAGCGAGCCAAAGTCACTGCCCATCCCGGGGTGTAATATGGGGTAATGAGTGAACAGCCAATCAGAAGTGAACACGCCACTCTAGGGTACATATAGCAGTGCCTTTCCCGGGCTTGGTGTCTTTCTGCTTCTGCTGATACAAGAATAAAGCCTCGCTGTAGTAACCACCCGAACACTGCCTCTCGTGTCTCTTTTGCGGGCGAAGGGGATTCGAAGGGGCCCGGAATACCTCTTGATGTCTTAAGAACCATAAAATGAACACTAATCCCAGAGTCATCATCATCTTCTTCTCCTCCTTCTTCTTTTTCTTCTTCTTCCTCCTCTTCCTCTTCTTTTTCCTGCTGACTTAAAATAAAAGCAAAGTCAGGTGCTATCTTCAGCAGCACTTATACTAAAACTGAAACAATACCGGGAAGATCAGCATCACCCTCACACAAGGATGGCATGAAATCCCGCAAACACTCCATATTTTAAATATAAATAAATAATAAATCAAAATTAATTTCTCCTTATGACAATGGTGATAGATATCCTCTAGCATCCATTTCCACTTCAATATTGAGGATAGGGCAGAAAGATGATAACATCAGAGAGTGGGCATGGGAGGGGGTAAGTGGCTTTTCTTTGCAATAGTTGGGTTGGTATTGAGTAAAAACCAGCATCCATGTGGCTAAGAGATGATAGCGTTAAACTTGACACAGGTGCAGGGGTGAGAATTCCCTTCCAAAGTGAGCAGAAAGAATGAACAAGAACTACTTTCTGAGGACCCAAATCCAGGGTTTTAGAATCACAGGTGTTCACCTACCACGTTCCACTAATGTGCCTTTCTTTCTTGAGCGTCAGTGTTGAGCTGAGCTGCTCAAAGGCTGCTCCATATTTTCCTCTCAAGGGATGTTCCTAAGCAGTGATAGCTTCTGATGATAGTTGTGAGGAACGCTGTGCAAGAAAGGGACTTATCAACAGGCAAGTGATGTTTGTGTGTCTTTACTGTGTAAACATGTCCTTACCATCTATAAGATTTAAGGCACATGCCTCATGAAACAAGAATCTGTCCGACGAGCAGTGCCACACTGTTGATTCTCCTGAAGAACAAAATCTTGGATAGGATAAGTTGGCCTTGCAAGGATTTGGGGAGAAAGGCTAGTCCTTTATCCTGAAAGGAGCTATACAGTCCTGATTCACTCACAGGTGTAAGATCAGATTATGGCAAGCTGCAAAATGGAAAGTCACATTTCCCCAAAGCCTTTGAAACCCTGTACACTGAAACCACACAGTCTCAGTTTCAGAGAAACCTGCTGACACTTGCCTCACGATAAGGTCCTTACTCACTTTCTTCTGTTTAAACAATCCCATTTAAGAAATGAAACCTTGAGGGAACAAGAATAATTTCCAATTATGACTTATGAAAAATATTATTTACATTTTTATAAATGTGCCATTTGCACTTATGTTTACCTTTTTGCTCTTTTGATCATATCTGAACAGAATCAGTGAAAGAAGGCAAAGCTTGCTTTTGGCAGATGTCAGATTTAGAGGGATGATCTGTGGAAGCATTCTGGATTGCAGTAAGTGGTACCCAAAGTTACACTTTCCTAGCTCAAAGGCATCTAGGTGCCACTTAGGTGAAGAGGGCTTTTGAGAGCACAGAATTTCAGCGCTAAAACTGAGATTCTGAGAGTGCAAAGGTTGTGGGCCAGCATTGGATAATGCAGTGGGAAGGAGCAAAAGAGTGTTCATTATAAAGGGGGATCACCTGTTTGGAAAGAAAACAGAGAACTACCTATCAGGAGGGGCATAAAAAGCTAAATCCCTCACTCTGACAGGAGGTCAGTGACATCCATGTTAAGTTTCCAAAAAAGTATGTTTCAGAAGCCCTGAAGAGCTTTTTGTATGTATTTATTTTATTTAATCTGTCTAGTACTCATTTTAATAACTTAAACTCTCATATTTAATTTTGAACTTATCATCGATGAACAAAATCGTAGCGTATTCATAGCCTCTGGTGTCTTGTTTTTATAGATGCACTCTGGAATGACTAACCTGGGGTTCTCAATATACCCATTAGCTCCTTTTGTCATTGAGATCTTTTCAAATCTGCTGCTTAAACAACTTGCAAGGCCGGTGCTGATGTGGCTGCAGTCCCTGTACCAGACAGTTTCTTTCTGGTATCTGATGTAACTTTCATATCTTTAGGCTGACATTTCTCCAGTCTCCCTACTCTCTGTCTCTTTCTGTTTATCTGAGCCTGGTTAGTTTTCAGACACAGTGGATACAAGTGTGACCACATGATGTTTGCCTTTCACTGCCTGGATTGCTTCGCTTGCTGTCTCTTCTACCTACTTATGTTGTTAAAACTGACAGGTTCCTGTTTGAAAGGCTGGATGATATTCCATTGTCTGGTGAGACCACACTGTCTGTGTCTCTTCATCAGCACATGGAAACCCAGTTTGGTTTCATGTCTCAGCTATTGTGAATAATCCAGGGGCAGGGCTGCTGAATCACTTGGTAGTTATAGATGTAGGCCTGAGGAAGGATTGTATATTTTTACTTTTGGAGAAACACCCTACTGCTTTCCACATGGCCCCACTCTCCCCTATCCTCACCAACAGTTTTGTTTGTTTTACAGTGGAGACTGAACCCAGGATCTCATGCATGCTAGGCAAGCGCTCTGCTTCAGAGTGACAGTCCCAGCGCCTCATCTTTATAGTGATTATTTTTTAATAGCAGTTTTTCTGGTAGGTGTGAATTGATGGCTCATTGTGATTTTAATTTTGCGTTTCCCTGGTGATTAGCCACGTAGATCGTTTTTTTCCCCTCATACTTGCTGGCCGTTTGTATGTCTTTTTTTTGAGAAATGTCTGTTCAGGTCTGGGTTTCCTGAATTTCAATGAAGGAGTGAAAGCTTGCAGTTAAGTGATTTGTCTCATCCGCTCACTCATTAATTCATTAAAAATATTGAGTGCCTGCTCTATGTCAAACACTGTCAGGAGAAATCTATCCACGGATGAAGCAGAGTCTCTCTTTTTGTGAGATTTATGTTTAAAAGGACAACATTGCCTCCTCTTGAGAACTTGCCTCATGCAAGACAGTTTCCTTATGTTCTCATTTGCTGCCCACCCGTATACCTAGTCCCCTGTGTGTCCCACTTTCTACACAGAGAATTAGAATTCCAAAGAGTACCTTGTCTAAGGTACAACAACAGATGTAAAAATCCTGAATCACAATTGCCCATGAGTCCCTATGTCTTGACGGGGAAGGGGCAGTTCCAGTCCCTGAAGCAAGCCCCAGACATAGGGAAAGCTAGGAATACCTGCCTGTGCTGATCACCTCTCAGAACCTTCATGTGGGTTCTCCTATCTGCTCGTGTCAACAAATGGGAAGACACTGTGCTATCAAACAGGAGCTCTTATGTCCTGGTCAGTTTTTATTGTCCACTTGACATAATATAGAGCCATCTGGAGAGAGGAAAACTCAACCGAAGAATTTTCCAGATCATATTGTCCTGGGCTGTCTTGGTTGATGCTTGACTGGAAATGGCTCATCCCACCAATGGTGGTGCCATCTGAAGGCAGCTGGGCCTGAGCCAGGGAGCCTGCTAGGGATGCTAGCTGTATCTCCTTTATTGTTCTTGTTTGATTCCTGCTCTGCAGAATAGTAAGCCCACCTGCCTTCAGGCTCTTGCTGAGCTCCTACCTTGACGTTTCTCAGTTGATGACCTATGATCTGGAATTGAAAAATATAAAACCTTTTGTTATTGTTGTTGTTGTTTGGTTTGGGGGGTGTAGTGGTTTCAAGAGAGGGTTTCTCTGTGTAGACCTGGCTGTCATGAAACACACTCTTTAGACAAGGCTGACCTCAAACTCAGAGATCCATCTGCCACTGCCTCCTGAATGCTCCACTACTACCCCCTTCCTTTCTACTTCTAAGTTGCTTTTTGGTTACAGTGTTTCATCACAGGGAGAGAACACTTTCTCTAGAACCTGAGAATCTTTCTGTTGACGAGGATCTTTAAGGATTCAGGCTTAAATGCCAAGAGATGATGAGTGAGAAAGGAGAAAATAACAACAACAACAACACAACAACAGCAATGTTGGATGAGGATTTCAGGATGATTTGCTGTCCCCCAACATATTCTCCTGTTTGTTGCCCAATTCTGCCT
This sequence comes from Arvicanthis niloticus, assembly GCF_011762505.2. Taxonomy (NCBI): domain Eukaryota; kingdom Metazoa; phylum Chordata; class Mammalia; order Rodentia; family Muridae; genus Arvicanthis; species Arvicanthis niloticus. Next base: position 22,086,070 of record NC_133433.1, on the reverse strand, counting down.
TTGTTGGTGGTGAGTGGTCACACACAATTTAAAAGCCAGATCTGTCATGTACATCTGACTAACCTCTTTGAACATCAATAATGTCATTAATGTAACAATAACAATATTGCATCTTTCAGTGTCATTAAAAGGATCATCTAATGTCAATGAAAGAAACAGATAAGCACTGAGAAACATCTCTGGCACACAAACTTATTCAAGATGAAAGCATATTTATTTTACTTATAAGACAGTACTGTATTATTAAATGAGTGTAGTATACTATCTAGGCTACAGCATTTCCCCTGTACTTTCTCCATTGCCTGTCTAGCTGATCAAGCTTTGTGCTTCAGTTGAGCAGCATTAGGTCTTTGGCTTAGTCTGTGTCCTAACTGGTTTGAGTTGGGTACTTCAGACTGAGTAGCTACACATAACAAAATGTTATTTATAGAGGCTGGGAGTCCTCGGCAGAGATGCCAGCAGATGTGTTGTTGGTGAAGGGCTGTTTCCTGCCTTGTAGATGACTGCTTTTGCCTATGTCCTCATGCAGTGCAAAGGGCAAAGGGTAAGAAATCTCTCTGTGTTAGGTTAGTGATCCAGTTGGTGAGGATCTCAGCATCAGAATCTAATCATCTCCCAAGGCCCCATCTCTTCCTGTCATCCCATCAAGGGGTTAAAATAAAACTTATGAAGAGGTAGATATGTCTAAGATATTTCTGAGTGAGAGAGAGCCTGCTATTTCCCTAGTGAAAGCCTTTGTGTGTTTTCTGCCCTGGACAATTTGATCAAACATCAAGGGAATAAATATTATGGCAACAACTTGGTCATGCCATTGTCTCCTTAGGACAAGCAGGGCCACTTGGGCAAACTTGATATTTGCTTAGACTTTATTTTGACATTTTTCAGTGAAACCAGCCATCTCTTTAGTGATTCACTTAATGTCTGGAATTTTCTTCACATATAGTCTCAGTTTCCTAGATCAAAGGAGATCAACATATATAGAGATCACACAAAATAAAAATCCAGTTGAAGGTAAACTGCTAATATATTTTATATTATGTGTGTAGAATAGCCCTGCTAATGTCTTTCAAAAACCATTATGTACTAATTAAATGAAGAGCTTCTTGATATCTGGAGCTCTGCATACAAGGACTTTCTGAACTCTTAGGAAGAAATCATGGAAGCAAATTGTACACACTTTTCTCTCTCTAATAAATGAAAGATAATAGAAAATATTAGTTTATCTGCTAGACAAGCTAAGTGAGAGCCAGGCAGTTTATATTCCAGTGGGTTAAATGAGTATTTGAAGAGGGTGAATATGGTAGCTTGAGTGAGGCTGTCCCTCTAGGCTCATGTATATGAACACTCTGTCTCCAGCTAGTGGTACTGTTTGGGAAGGCTTAGGAGGTGTGCTCTTGTTGGAGGAAGTTAGTCATTGGAGATGGGCTTTGAGAGCTTTTAAGGCCTCACCTTACTCCCAGCTTTTTCTATCTGCTTGGAGCTTTTGCTTGAAATATGAGCTCTCAATTTTCTGTTCTTGTAGCCATGCCATGATTTCTGCCATGTTGGATCTATCTCTCTGGAACCATAAGCCCACACAAACCTGTTCTTCTATAAGCTGCTGTGGTCATAGTGTTTATCACAGCAACAGAAAGTTAAGTAATACAGTGACCATATCTGAAATTATTTGATTGTAAGGGATACAAGCTAGCTATAAAGATATTACATGTACATGTAGAATAGGATATGAATAAGAAATGGGTTAGTTTTCTCTCCATCACTACTGTTCGTCATTTTCCATCAACTGTCTCTCTCTTTCTCAATCCTTAGTGAAGTCTCAAGAAGTGCTCTTTGCTTTCTGTAATGTTACTTAAAAGTCCAGGTCAGTTTCATCTAGTTTATGTACTTAACTTTAGACTCTTTACTTTCTCTTTAAATCAGTCCTGCTTCTTTTCTGCCTCTTCTTTTGGCGTAGTCTTCCACCTCTAGTTGCTGAGATCACCTCTCCTGGAATATGACCTATTGTCTGAACACAGGGAGTGTTCAGTCCAAGGAAACGTGTCCACTGGTTTCTGCTTGCCACCTGCTTGTCACCTGATGCACAAGGCTAATGTCCACTCATAGACAATGAACCCTGCCCCTTCTCTGTGCATATGCAGAGTTTTCTTGTGAACTCGCCTTCATGCATGGCCTAGTCTCTCTGTTTCCTGCTTTCCAAAGAGAAAATTGCATGATTATAAAGAAAGGATTAGAGATATGAGTCCTGTCCTTGGGTGTAAGTGGTCTTTCTTTCTATCCCAATCTTACTTCAGAATTGATAGGAGAAGGAAGTAACTTCAGAATGGGTAGCTGAATCGGACAATCATTTCATAGGAAGCCATGGATAGGGTAACTACCTTGAAAAATGAGGAGAGGGTAATGATACCACTTTGTATTTACTTTTGGACCCAGCATCTCTCCTGAGGCAATAGGGAAGACCTTCTCATTATCCCATTGTCATTGTCCAGGAGCAGTCTCACTCCAGAATGTCACTGTAGACCATGCATCAGCACACACTGGGCCAGGAGCAGGAGTCTGCTTGGGGTAAGGTGTAGGTGAGGAGAACAAGGCATCTGTCCTTGGCTTGCTAAACAGTGTGCACAAAGTGGTTCAAGGATACTGGCCTGATTAGCACTTGCTGTGCTTCATTCCACTGTTCCTGCTGGGGTGGGCCAGCTTGGCAGAGGAGTCCTGAGTCTGTGTGTAAGTCACTGTGCATAATTACTCCAAAGGAAAAGGGGAATTGTCCCTGCCAGGCCCATCTGTACAGGCAGAGCTTATACATGTCTGTTATCTGAGTCTAGGCAGGCAAAGGCCCAAACACATTGGAGCCTTGCTCTCATTGGCTGGGCAGCAGGAGGGAAGGCTGCTTCTCCGCCATCCCACATGCAATGGGAAGAGGGATGGCAATTTAGAAATAAGCCTTTTTCGTCAGTGGCAAGTCACACAACTACTGACTGCCTCTGCTTGTGTGGTGGACACACTGGATCCTATCCAGAGCATTCTGAAGTGTTTCAGAATTTGTGGGTTGCCTCTTCTTGAAAATGTAGAGTTCATTTTATGTGCAAACTTTTATGCTAGATGTTCAGAGTACATAGTACAAAGAGTCCCTGATCCAAGTGAAGATAATGTGAAATATGTAGTCAGTTACCATATTAATCTGGGGCTATTTAATCAAAATGGGCACACGATATAGGGCACACAGTTCTAATCATGTGGTTTTTCATGCTCTAGCCCATGCAATAGCAAGAGACTTGTATGAAATCATAGAATTAGAGTGTCTTCATCCTTCAGATGACAGCTGAAGCTTAGGCATGTCTACATATTGCCCATGACCTATACCTATCCAGAAAAATGACTGTAGCAAGCTAGGGGCCAGCCTGGGAACTCTGTTGTTGACAGTTGCTGCTAACTTTCATGTAATGAGCTCTTAGCAGATCAGAAGACATGGGTTCCAGCAGGTAAATGAGGCATGATTAGAGCTCACCAACCATAGATGGAATGACTTTGGATCTTTCTATAGTAGGCTGTTCAAAAATGACTGAGGCAAAGGGTGTTGTGGTTATTTTCTACCCTAGGTCACAAAAAGCGTGTGAGTATCTTCGTGGGACATCTAATTCTAGGCCACTGCCAAAGAATGATTGTCTCCTAACCAAAGTAAGGTCAGTGTGCTTTACACGAGGCTCACTGCACTAAAGAGATGAATTTAGAGGCCACTTTTAAAAAAATCTTGGGAGCCTAGAACACAGAGGCACTGATGGTGTCTCTGTGTGTGTGTGTGTGTGTGTGTGTTTAATCTTAATGACTGTGCTGTGCTGTAAGTGATTACTGCAGAGACTGTGGAATAAATGTTTCAAAAGTCATAACCCAGAATGTGAGGCAAACACAAAAGTGTTCATGTGCCAAAGGAATGATCGGCACCCACAAAGCTGAGATGATTCCATGGCAATGTTTAAGCTTAGAGCACAGAGAACTTCCTCCAGCATCTCACCAACCAGCTACATGGCTCTGAAGTGCCTAAGTAAACCTGGTCTCCAAAGACAAGAATGTCACATTACAGATACAGTTATCCAGCAGACTGTAGTTAGCAATGACTACAAATACTTGAGAAAATGGAATACATCTTACATAGCTTCTAAAAATTATGCAAATATAGTCTACAACATAACTTTAATTCTTAAAGATTTGGAATGAGCCCCCATAGACCAAGGATACATTTTGAGGACTGTACAGATTAGAAAAGGAGAGGGGAGTTCCCTGGTTGTACACAACACCTCCTCGTGCCTTCTCTGGTTTATATCCAAAGAAAAGGAGTCTTCATTTGTAAGGACATGGAAAGTCACAAGTTTCTGGTGATTTGAATTGAAGGTCAGTATATGAATGTCTTCCTCTCTGGCACATCCTGTGTCTAACAGTTAAAACTGCATGTACAAGCCACTTTCTGTTGCTGGGAACATAGACTGTAAGGGCCAAGATTTTCTGAGACATCACCTCTGTGTTAATTGTCCCCATTGCTAAGATGAAAACCCGGCTGACAAAGGCAATGAGTCATTTGGCTTCTGTTCAGGTAGCTGGTTCTAGCCCCACCAAGCAAGGAGGTTTCAGAGCCATGAAATCAGGTGCTGGGGTCCAACTGAGACTCGGTATTACTCCCAGGATCCCTTGTGATGCTCCTGGCCTGCTTTCCATAGTCAGTGAGAAAGCAAAGCCTGCTGGTAATGAGTTGGCAGTGCCGCACAGCCCTTCCATCTATTTTGGCTGTGCATGTAATCGGATGTTGAAATGAGACAGCATGCAGCCAGGATGAAGAGGAGATGGAGTTGGCCAAGTGCTCTGCACTGCTCAAGAGCAACAAAGGTCGAAGGAGAGCCTCGAAGAGTATGCTCCCAGTATTCACGAAGTGGCTCAGGAAGGTGACAGCTGGCAATTAGTAATGAATGTGGGCAACCCACACCCCACAGGGTCCACAGTGAAACCTACCTGCTCCATATTTGATTTTAGTGGCAGCAGTTCCTGAGAAGGCTTCCTTCCAAAAGAAGGCCTGCAGAGGAGTGTGCAGTCCTCCCTCCACAAGTCTCCATTTCCTCAGGCCTCCCTCTGGGACTGAGAAATCTGACACTCAAACAGCTTGGCCCAGGTAGTGAAGCTGTCCAAGCACAGCAGTGATACTGTTCCTGGCCTTCACCTTGGCTTTTTGTGAAATCTTATCTCTCCTTCCAGCCTCCACACCTGCTCTGTTCTTTAGCAGCTCCCTGGGGCCAACCTCCAGCTGGGCTTCATTTAGGAAAACAAGGAGGGTAGGTTTCTCCATAGAAATAACAGTAGGGTTCACTTTGTTGACTTCATTTTTTTTTTTTTTTAATGAAGAATGTTGGGTAAGAAAGGTAAGGTTACTTCCCTGGGTCATCCAGCTACTGCAGGGAATTAATTCAAAGAATTTACCTTAATACTTGCATGTGATTAAAAGGCTATAAAAGCAAAAAGGAGGTGGGGGGATGGGATAGGGGGTTTCTAGGGAGGGAAAATGGGGAAAGGGGATGGCATCTGAAATGTAAATAAATAAAATATCCAATAAAAAAAGAAAAGGAAAGGAAAGGAAAGAAAGGAAGAAAGAAGTAAAGAAAGAAATAGGCCTGTTCTAAGCGCCAGGTCAGCTGAGCCCATACCTGCATCCCACCATCCATGCCTCCCCAGTGCTTATGGGTAAGGGAACAGAGAGCAACTCACAGGATGGACACTGAGCTATGCCAATATGGCAGGATGAACAATTTGTTCAGAGAACCCAGAAACACTTTAATTTTGCCCATTCGCTGGAGAAAAACCAATTTCAGCGTTTTGGGCCAAATTTGAAGTAAACTTTATTAAATATTAAGCCCTGACCAAGAGATGGACTTTGGTCAAGATCACTCCCAGCTGAATGGCCCCAAGGGGCTAAAAGGGGCTTTTATGGAGAAAAGCTCATAGGCCACTGCACTTTCCCATGAGTCTCTGTTATTTTTCCATGAACTACAACTCCCAGCATCCCAGAGGATACCTGCTCCTTGGGCTGGTGGGGCTTACAAGTTAATTTTGAACCAGAGCAATAGGGTAAGCTCCTGCAAGGGAGGAAATAAAAAGGAGGGGATTGTGTTGCAGGACTTTTCCTGCCTATTGTAGTTGCAGAGGAGCTCGGTGATTAGAGAGTAGAAGAGGTGGGTGGAGCGAAGAGTTGGAAGAAGGAGGAGAGGGAAGGAGAGGAGAAGAAGATGGAGGTGGACATATGGGTCTCTAGCAGTTTCGAGTAATTATTCATGTCAAAAGGTTAGATATTGTGTAACAATTCTAATTGTGTGGGCATCTTGTTAATTGAGCATTTGCTAATATATATAAATCCACTGAATAATCTGTATGCTTTAAGAGTCTTCATTCTACTGGGTACCACAAGCATGGTGGATATTGTCTGGGGATTAGTCCAGCATTATGAGGGTAGCAGAGTTGAACCATATGCCATGCTTAGCGCCCTGCAGTCCACAGAGCTGGCCAGAGAACGCAGCAGACAAGACAGCTTTTCATGGGTCCGGGCCGGTGCTCCTGGCTAGGCGGTGCTGTGTCGGAGCAGGGACATAGAGCACCAACATGGTGGCAGCTCAGGAACTAGCCGAACCGCACACCGATTTTTAAAAATTCTCCCGCTACAGGATGGTCTGTGGAAAAGGCAAATTCTGTATTCTGAGAATCTTTAAGCTGCCCTCTCACCCCACCAAAGCTGGAAGACGCTTCAAAAGTCATTTCTTGAATCTTAAATTATTAATTCAAGTCTAAGGGTACTGAAGTATAGAAAATAAGACAAAATTGCTTCTACTCTGACTAAGGTTTAGAACCTTGATGTAGACACAGGCTCAGCATCCACTCCAGTGGCTGCTGGTTTGAAAGGATCCTTCAGGGCCCAGAGGTCAACAAAGAAGTGTTCTATTTAAGAAGCTACAATACTGAGAGACTGAAGCCAATGGGAGATTTACCCCTTGTCAGAGTCACCTAAAGTCTGGTAGACTTTCTGCCGTTTTTTTGTTCCCCCAAATCTCTGTTTATCCAAGAGATTAACCTGAGGAGCAGAGGCAGGATAGAATTCTGTGACCCCAAGAATCTACCAGAGTCACATAAACACGCTAAGCTAGCAAAACACTGCTTGGCCTGAGAGCCAGATCTCCTAAGAACCTAAGCAGATCTGAGGCTCTTTCATGTTTACTTCTCACAGGCAGGGGTTTCTGCAAACAACACAGGCATGTATAAAAGAACCAAACAGTGAAGAGACTACACTGAGATTTGAGATTACACTGTAAATACTTTCAAAAAGAAAACACATTTACACTTTGAACTCTCAAAAGGAGCCTTCCAACAATTCCTCTCCTCCCCTATCCCCCTCACCTGCATTCTTTCTCCTCTCCTTTTGCCTTCCCCTCTCTGTTCTCTCTTTCTTATTTCTTTTGCTCCTTCCTTCTATTCATCTGCAATAAAAGGGTGTTATGGGGCACAGAGAAATTCCTGAGTCGTATGTTCTGGGTGAATATGCTGTTGACTAGGGCATGGTCATGTCAAGGACCAAAAGCCAAAGACTCATGGGAAAAATGGGTGGCAAAGCCTTTCTCTGGTCTATATGTGGATGCTGAGAGTGTATGCAGAAAATGCCCACCACAGCTATCTTCCCATACCCGCTAGCGGCTATTTACAGCCTGGAGACTATTCCTTTACAGAGCCCACTCCTTTGTCCAGCCATATGCAGTACTTTTGCCTTTTTGTTCAACTGTATCTAGTAAGCGTACTGAGCTTCTGAACGTCGGAGCACGGTGATTTTCTTCATCAGAGACACCCGATCCCAACTTTTCCACTTGTCTCTCTGCATGTCTTTTGGTCATTCTCTGGAGCTGTGCTGGCTACAGCCAGGTGTTCTATCTATTGGAAAAGATATGTGTGGAGTTTAGGAGCTTGCTGTTGTTGGTATTCAGAAACAGATCTGAGGTGAGAGTAGCCCCAGGACTCTGTACTTTGTTTCACTTGAAAAATGTACCTCATTATCTCGGGCCATGGAAGAGTATCCTGGTTCTTGGGTTGCGGGTTTGGCCATGCCCCCAGAACCCAGGCTCTTGTCATGAGGTCTAATCTCCATTCAACCTGTGCCCTTCAGTCACGTATACTGGTGGAGGGCATGATAAACAGGCCCCAGGCCCTAGAGAGATTTACATACTAATAAGGTACCTGAAGGACAGAGGGTGGAGTCAGTTAAGCATTCCTCTCCAGCCCCTTCTCCCTCATCCCCTCCCTATTTAACTCCAGTCCACCCTGGGTTTTATGGGGGCACACATCAGATCTGTCCACCATCTGCCATGCCAATAAACCCGTTTTTGGAAACCCATGGACTTTCTCGTGTGTTGGGGCCGCTCCGTGAGGAACCCTGGAGAGGCCTTTACTGAGCAGCCCGGCCTAACTTCCAGCTGGAGGAACCCAGGGCGTTCTCAGCCAACTACACACAGCGTGGCATGAGGAGCCCTGCGGTTCCCCAGCCATTTTGTTACCTACATCATTCTTTTCCTTGGGTAGATGAGTTTTCACTGTCTGTCAACCCAAGTGACAGGTAGAGAGAGGTCAATAACAAGAGTTCTCATCTCCATCTCCAGAGAATCAGTATATCAATTGGTATAATGCTGCCTCCAATTATATCATATTGTGTTCAGGCTCTCAAGTTTTTGCATGTTCTTCAAGAGCATGCTTTAAGAATTTTCCATTAACCAAAGATAACATAATTTGTTTAATCAAACTGCTATTGAGGCCATTTAGGTAGTTTCTATTTTTTTTTTTTATTCTGATACACATTTTTGTATGCATGGTCCATACCAGCATTATTTCTGGGTAGTAAACTCCCACATGCCAAGAAGGAAGACTGGTTTAAAGCTGCATGTGTTCTAATGGACTTGCTATGTTTTGCAGTTTTTTTTTTTTTTTTTTTTTTTTTTTTTTAGAAGAAGCAAATTAACTCACAGCCTTTTGCTGCCAGTAAAGTACACATCCATCTACATAGTCCTCAGAATTTTATCTTTTTTATTTTGATAGTTGAAAAAATAGTATCTAATTTTTGTTTCAATTTTTTCCTTTTTTTTTTGAGATTGTATTTACGTCATTACTACCTTCCTTTTCTTCCCTCCAAACCCTTCCATATACTTCTCCTTGACATATATCAAATTCATGACCCATTGTATTAGTAATTGTTATTATGTGTGTGTGTGTGTGCGCGCACGTGCGCGCGTGAGTGCACGAGAACATACATATTCCTAAATATAACCTTCTCAGTCTGAATAATGTTATTCTTACGAATGTTTCTGGGGCTGGCTATTTGGTTTTGGATAACTAGTCCTTGGTGTACTTCCTTCCTTTTTTCTGCTCTCAGTATCCTTTAGCAGCCGGCAGGTCTTTGTGTAGGGTAGAGGCCTGACAGGCTTTCCCCTTTCTACCAGCCAGTTTACCTGTTTAAGAACTCTTTATATACTCTAAATTAAATTTTGTATTTGTTTCATTTTCAAATCTAATTTACCTGCTCTCTAATTTTGTAAGCGATCATTTTACAAAAGTGTGTTGTTTGGTGTCCCATGGAGAAACACAATAGAAAATTTACACAACTGACTCTATCAGCTTTGTAGAGATATTGAGACATTTTATTGGAGTCTCATGTATACACTAGTCGTTATATGCTGCCAACCTTCTTAAAGATGCTCTTCTTTTTCCAATACAAAAGCAAAGTTTTGAAAACACTTCCACTCTGACAGTTTTCATGCTAAACTTTGATACAGTATTTGAGATAACATCGGTAATGTAGGATGGCTGTACTAAAGCCTTTTTAAAGAATTCCTCCTGATACAGGGAGTGGTGGAGTATGTGCTGAGGACACAATTTATACACACTGATGTTGTTTATAACCCTGAGTCTGGCTCATTTCAGAGCTGTTTATGTCTCTTCTAATGTGGTGATTTGAACAAGAATGGCCGCATCTGATTCATATATTTAAACGTTTGGTTCCTAGGTTTATAGTTGATGGAACTGTTTGGGAAGGTGGTTGGGAAGGATGGTTGGGAAGGATGGAACTGTTAGGAGGTATGGCCTTGTTAGAGAAGGTGTGTCACTGGGGATAGACTTTTAGTTCTCTCTCTCTCTCTCTCTCTCTCTCTCTCTCTCTCTCTCTCACACACACACACACACACACACACACACCTGCCTTACGTTTGTGGATGAGATGTGAGCGCTCATCTGCTGCTCTAACACCATGCCTGCATGCCTTCTACCATGTTGCTAACCATGATGGTCATTTATTTTAAACAAGAAATTAATTTCATTTGGCAAATTGTCTTGTGCTGGGTGGTTCAGTTCTGTAACTTCCATAATTAGGGGATGGGCAGGGGCCTAGTTAGACCAACTGGCTTCTGCTTTCCTAGATCCCTTCTTTATAGCTTTCAGCCCTTACTTTCTTACAGTCCTGGTTGCCCTCAGGATCATTCCTATATATAGTTTCTCCCGCCAGAGACATGCAGACTTTTCTACTATGGCATTAGTGGTACACTGACACCTTGACAGTTGCTGTCCTTGGAATAAAGCAATTGAGAAAAATGTAAAACTTTCCCATGCTAATAATACCCTCTGAGCTTATTCTCTTTTAAATCTGCTAGCACTTAGTCACATCCAAATTATCTGGTTAGATGTTTTCTATTTTATTCAGAATTTGGAGTTACCTGAGAGAGATACAATGTGTTAAGCTCTTCTGATTTATACGAGGAAGTTTAACTTCCAAGTTAAGTTTTCTTGAATTGTGATACTCTGTCAGGTTTTAGTTTCATTTGGTCATAGTTTAGAGTTGGATCTTTTGAAAAAAAAAATCTAAATTTGTGCATTTTATTTGTTTATTAATTTGTGGGCATACAATTTATTATAATATGCTCTGATGATATGATGTCACCCTCTGTGAGATCTGTAGTGGTGAATCCTTTTATATTCTTGATGGTATTCATGTCCATATTCTCTCCTTCTTTCATTCTTACTAAGGAAATGGCAATCATTTTAATCTTTCATTGAACCAGCCGTTGCCTGTTTGTTGAGTTGTTGGTTGTTGTTCTTTATTGTGTGGTTGTTTTTCCTGTAGCTTTTTTTCCTTTTTTTACATTTCTTTTTAATTTTTTACTGAAAATATTTGTTGGACACCCCCACAAGTTCTGTGCCACCATTGTCACAGCACATCTTGCAGGCAGGACAGATTGTAAGAGGGGGTTTCATGGCTGGGTCGGTGTTCAGATTTCTCCTTCCCTGGCCTACAGAGTAATTTTTTCCTGCCAAGGGTTTTAGCCTGCTCCATGCAGGTACCAGCTTGACCTCAACACATTCAATGTGCTGTGTGGATGTTGTCCTCAACAATGCAGCATCACTGTCAGTTTTCAGAGAGTGACCTTCTGTCCTAGCATCAGCCTGTGTTTAGGATCTCACCAGGACCCAATACCTTAGCCAAAGCCATTCAGTCCCATCACTGGAAGTCTTTGCCAGACTGCAAAAGATGGCCAGTTCAGACTTCATATCCTCAATTACTAGGAATTCTCACTAGGATCACCCTCATATATTCCTGGAATTTTCCACTGCACTATGTCTTCATACTCCCCCAATAATCCCTAATTCCAGTGGTTTGTTTTCCCACTCTCTCTTTCCATCCATCTCCCCCACCACCTGTCCCCAACCACACCGAGTCCACCTGCAAAATTTATTCTATTTCCCCTTCCCAGGGAGGTCCATGTGTTCCCACCTAGAGTTCTCCCTTTTACCTAACAGTGTCTCTGGGTCTCTGGGATGTAGCTTGATGATTATTTACCTAACAGCTGGAGTTCACTTATTAGTGAAAAAATATTGTATTTATCTTTAGGGATCTGGGTTACTATGGGGCAAGTGGACTATGCCACCAGACAGAAGACCTGGAAATGGTGAAACAGGTTCAAAAACCCCAGGAATTCTCATAATTGAGAATGGTCCTGGAACACATAACCATGACATCCCATTGAGAAGGCCATGACACTGATCATGTAGCATAAAAACCTAGAGTTCTCCATGTTAATGAGGTATCTAGATAGGCCCCAAGCGTTTCATCAGTGAGTTTTCCTTCCTGGACAAGATATTTAATTCATGGTTCGCCCTGAGTAAGACTTAAATATTACCCACTCCCTCCCAATAAAACAGTTTAGACAAGCCAGGACTGTCTCTTTCATCAAAGATTGTAGCCGGCGGGAAGACTGTCACAAAGAGCCCTGCCTAAATCTCCCAGAGAAGGCCTCTCTTTCAGCTCCTCTGTACTTTCAACATTCATTCAGAGCCAAAGCAGATTCCATCCCATCCAGGGCTCCACCATCTCCTTCCTACCTGGCTTGTAGGGGAAGCGGGCCTGGGGACCACTGTTCTCAACTCCTCAAGGTCCCCAGTGGCATGTGGGCACACAAGAGACTGAGAACCACAGCATCTTTCCCAGATTTTGTTGTTTCTCACCGAGAGGAAACACGGGTTGGGACCCACTATCTCGGATTGCATTCTGCTATGTTCCAGCTGTGAGGCAGAAACACAGCCTGACAGGTTACCTCACTCAGGATGATGATTTCTAGTTCTATTCATCTGTATGTAAGTTTCAAATGTCAGCAGCTGAGTAATACTCAATTGGGTAAATATACCACATTTCTTTATCCATTCTTCTGTTGAGAGGCATCTAGTTGTTTCCAGTTTCTGGCTATTATAAATAAGGCTGCGGTGAACAATTGGCCTTGTGGTAGGATAGAGCATCCTTTGGGTATATGCCCAAATCAATTCCCAACTTTCTGAGGAACTGCTATATTCATTTTCATAGTGGCTGTACAGTTTCCACATTCACCAGCAATGGATGAGTGTTCCCCTTGTTCCACATCCTTGCCAGAATGAGCTGTCACTTGAGTTATTAATCTTAGACATCATGACAGGTGAAAGATAGAATCTCAAAGTAGTTTTGATTTGCATTTCCCTAATGGTTAGTGATGTTGAACATTTCTCTAATGTAGGAAGCCGCTGTTAGCAGTGGCTATACGTTTGCATTTCCAAGATGGCGCTGGCCTCGTGTTTTCCCAGCAGTAAACAATTATCTGCGCAGTTGCTAGGCAGAAAGACCGCCAAGTCACTAGCCTATCCCGAGACGTAATATTGGGTGGTGAGCGAACAGCCAATCAGAAGTGAATACGTCACTCGAGGATGTATTTAAGCTAGGCCGCTTCCGGTTTCTTCCGTCTTTCCGCTTTACCATGTTGAGAAGTAAAGTCCTTGTTTGCAGTATACCCGATTATCGCCTCCTGTCCTTATTCGCGGGCGAAAAGGGATTTGGGGGGCGCGCATTACATCTGGTGCCGAGAACCCGGGAATTTCAAGGTGCTGCAGAGACCACCCAAGTTTTGGGACAGGTTAAAAACTGTAGAACTCGAGGTACATCTTTGGAAGGTATGCTTGGTGTGGAAACATTTGTTGTGACCGAATTTTCATTCACTGCCGCTGCTGCAGCAGCTGGCCTCTTGCTCGCGTGGTTTTCGCTTTTAGTTTGTTTTTGCTGTGAGGATCCAGCCCGAAGCACAGCTAGTGGGGCAAGCCGAGAGGTTTCAAAAAAGGTCTGCTCCAAGCTATCAGAACCAGGATGTGGCAGCCGGCGTCCAGCCATAGGGTTTGGAAAAGAGAAACAGACAAAGAAGTTTGGAAAAGAGAGATAGGCCAGAGAGCTTGGTTATAGGAAAAAATATTCAGAAGAAATAGGGGCCACTGCAGGGCCTATTAAAGCTAACAAACCTTCACCGGCTGGTGAAGAGAAACCGGAGTTGGGGGGGGGGAGCCCCTCGCACCCAATTAAGGAGCCTGCTTCCATAAACCTTAGCAGCTCCGAGGAAGACCTAACACAAGGAGAGGAAGAGAGCCTGGGGCAGGAACCAGCTGCCTATACAAAGGCTAGCGGTTCTGAGATAAGACTAAGAAGGACTTTGAATTCCTCAGCCCCACCCTCGCCTCCAGCCTATGACTCGGGCAGCGACCCTAATTCATTTCTCAGCCCAGGAGATCGGAGACAGCTACAGCTTGCATTTCCGGTCTTTGAAGCGGCAGAAGGCGCCCGTGTTCATGCTCCCGTAGATTATAGACAGGTCAAAGAATTAGCGGAAGCAGTGCACGCATATGGAATTGGAGCTAATTTTACTGTAGCCCAAGTGGAGAGGTTAGGTACAGCTGCTATGACGCCAGGAGACTGGCAGGACACAGTGAAGGCGGTACTTAACAATATGGGCCAATACCTAGAGTGGAAGGCCTTGTGGCATGAGGCATTGCAAGCACAAGCTAGGATTAATGCAAATACTGAGGGACAACAATTATGGACTTTTGACATGCTGGCGGGAGTTGGTGTACACGCGAATGACCAGACCGCTCACCCTTGGCAGGTCTACGCACAGATAGCATCAGCTGAGGTAAAGGCGTGGAAGTCCCTCCCTAGGAAGGAAGGCAGTAACCTTTATTTGTCCAAGATAATTCAGACAGCTAATGAGTCGTTCTCTGACTTTGTGGCTCGTATGACCGAGGCAGCTGGTAGGATCTTTGGGGAACCAGAACAGGTGATGCCATTAATAGAACAGATGATTTTTGAAAATGCCACAGTTGAATGCCGTGCAGCTATTGCTCCTCGGAGAGCTAAGGGGCTACAAGATTGGTTAAGAGTCTGCCGTGGCTTGGGGGGTCCCCTCACTAATTCAGGACTCGCAGCGGCGAACTTAGAAATGGTGGCAGTGCTGCTTAAGGGTCAGAATCGTGGAAAATTCCCTTCAAAACATATGGCCCGATGCTATGCCTGTGGGAAGGCGGGACATATGAAAAAAGAGTGCCCAAATAATCAAATACCATCAAAGCTGTGCACTAGGTGCAGAAAGGGTTATCATTTGGCTCGAGATTGCCGCTCTGTTAGGGATATAAAAGGTCAGATCCTCCCTCCAAATCTCTCAGCCATTAAGGAGGAAAATTTTTCAAAAAATGGATATGTGGGCCCAAGATCCCAGGGCCCCAAAAGATATGGGACACTGCGGAACACTCAGGGAACTCTTTTCGCTGCAGAGCCACAAGGGGTTCCGCAGGAGTGGACCTCTGCTCCACCTCCCGAGTCTTATTAATGCCACACATGGGGGTGCAGCCGATCCCGGTTGATTATAGAGGCCCCCTGCCAGAGAGAAGTGTCGGCCTTATATTAGGCCGTTCCTCTCTTACCTTAAAAGGGCTCATGGTACACCCCGGTGTAATAAATCAGGATTATACCGGAGAACTTCAAGTTCTCTGTTCTAGCCCACAAGGTGTATTCTCCGTCTCCCCTGGGGACAGGATTGCTCAATTGGTTGTTCTTCCAAGCTTGCATGATTGTTTTCCATCCACTGAGAAGCTTAGAGGTTCTCAAGGGCTTGGTTCCTCAGGAACTGACTTCACTCATCTGGTGGTTGATTTTAAAACTAGACCCACCTTACAGTTAGCAATAGAGGGGAAGAAATTTACTAGAATTCTGGACTCAGGAGCGGATAAAAGTATTATTTCTGCTAATTGGTGGCCTAAGGCATGGCCTGTAGAGAAATCATCTCACTCCCTACAAGGATTGCGATATGAGGCCAGCCCCTCAGTCAGTTCTCGCTCGTTGACGTGGCAGGCACCAGAGGGTCAGACAGGAAGTTTTATACCTTATGTGCTTCCCCTCCCCGTCAATCTCTGGGGAAGGGACATTTTACAGGGCCTAGGGCTAGTTCTGACTAGTGAATACTCCCCACAAGCTGTAAACATTATGAAAAGCATGGGATTTAAAGAAGGGAGGGGTCTCGGCAGGAACGAACAAGGAAGGTTAGATCCTGTCTCACAAGAATCAAATGCAGGAAGGCAAGGCCTGGGTTTTTCCTAGTTGCCACTGAGGGTTCTATGCCCATACCCTGGCTCACAGAGGAGGCTGTGTGGGTTCCTCAGTGGTCCCTATCCTCTGAAAAATTAGAAGCTGCTACAAAACTAATTAAAGAACAAGTGCAGCTCGGTCATTTAGAACCTTCTACCTCCCCCTGGAATACACCTATATTTGTTATTAAAAAGAAATCCGGGAAGTGGAGACTTTTACATGATTTAAGAGCCGTCAATGCACAGATGCGACTATTTGGCTCTGTGCAACGAGGCTGCCTTTACTCTCTGCCTTGCCTAAGCAGTGGAGAATTATAATTATAGATATTAAAGATTGTTTTTTCTCTATTCCCTTATGTCCACAAGATAGACCAAGATTTGCGTTTACACTACCTACTATTAATCATTTTAAACCTGATAAGAGATATCAGTGGAAAGTTCTGCCTCAGGGCATGGCCAATAGCCCTACTATATGTCAGCTGTATGTACAAATGGCCCTCGAGCCAATTAAGAAACAATTTCCTTCGCTGTTGCTGGCCCATTATACAGATGATATTATTATATGTCATAAGGATTTAAGTACTTTACAGACCTCATACCCCTTATTATTAAAAACCTTGGAACAGTGGGGTCTATATGTTGCTACTGAGAAAGATCAATTTTCAGAAATTGGTTCCTTTCTAGGGACAGTTATCTATCCAGAAAAGATAATTCCTCAGAAGTTGGAGATTTGTAGAGACCATTTACATACTTTGAATGATTTTCAGAAATTATTAGGTGATATAAATTGGTTAAGACCGTTTTTAAAAATTCCCTCGGCCAAGCTGAAACCTTTATTTGATATTTTAGAAGGGGATGTTCATATTTCCTCACTGAGGGCCATTGAAGGAAGTAACCAGCACTGCCCAAACATCAGAGGTCGCTGTTAATATTTGGACTTGATGGGCAGTATAAGGCACTATCAAAACCTTAGGCTCTCTTCCAAAATGAGTAACGGCTGCTTTTAGCCCATGAAGGGCAAGTTGAGCAACTGCATCTGGATACCTTTCAATGATCTTTGCGGGAGAAGCATTGGGATGAACCCATAACAAGGGCCCCTCCTGCCATAATACAGCAGTTGGTAAGTGTTTAGTTTTAAAGACACATAAGTCAAAGGTTTTGGTTTCATCTATATGTTTCAACTGGGCATCTTGTAAAGCGTTTTCTACTACTTGCAGAGCACGGCTCACAGCTGGTGTTAAGGAGATTTGTGAATGATACATTTATTTAAAGCAATAATCTTTCTGCTTATTTAAAAGGAAAGTAGAATGGGAAGTTGGACCAGGTGCGACACCAATTGCAGATCCGGATTTCGAGTCTTGTTGGAACACGAGTGGAACCTGTTTCCCATGGAGATTTTACTTCTTGAATTTCTTCTGCTTTTTCTTTCTTTCTTTCTTTCTTTCTTTCTTTCTTTCTTTCTTTCTTTCTTTCTTTCTTTCTTTCTTTCTTTCTAAAAGGGAAGGTAGGCCTGTTTTGATACAGTCCTATGATGTGGATTCGTGTTCATAGAAGGTTGGTCCGTAAGCTCAGAGCCCAGCAAAAACGTGACAAGGCCGCTTAGCCCAAGCACTCGCAGCCTTGGAGCAAGCGACTCTCCCTGAAATTTGACTATCTAGGCTGAAAAAGTAGCCGATGACTGAAACCCTCAGTCTATGCACCCCAAGGGTTCAGCCCATTGCACTGGGTAGATGAGAGGTCTAAGTCCAGTCAGCCCTTGCCTGAATAACCGGTACCTGAACAGTTAGAGGTGTTTGCGAGTGGGTACTCGACAGGGAATGTTCTACGAGTGTGGATAGATTTCCCGAAAGTATGCCTGATTGCATAAAGGTTTGATGCCAAAAACCTCCCCTGGTGGCACCCCAGGGTAGAGGCTCCCTTTCCCGTCAAAAGGCATCGAGATTGGGTATGGGAATTAAACCCATTGCAATATCTCATTTTGCACAGGGGATCAGGCCTCTGCTTTCCCTCACTGAGTTGGTGCTGCGCTTAATGGGCGAAAGGCTGTTTCATATTAATAATTTAAACAGGGAGAGATGTAGGAAGCCGCTGTTAGCAGTGGCTATACGTTTGCATTTCCAAGATGGTGCTGGCCTCGTGTTTTCCCAGCAGTAAACAATTATCTGCGCAGTTGCTAGGCAGAAAGACCACCAAGTCACTGGCCTATCCCGAGGCATAATATTGGGTGGTGAGCGAACAGCCAATCAGAAGTGAATACGTCACTCAAGGATGTATTTAAGCTAGGCTGCTTCTGGTTTCTTCTGTTTTTCCGCTTTACCGTGTCGAGAAGTAAAGTCCTTGTTTGCAGTATACCCGATTATCGCCTCCTGTCCTTATTCGCGGGCAAAAAGGGATTTGGGGGGCGCGCGTTACACTCTAAATGTTTCTCAGATATTTGGGATTTCTCTGTTGAAAATTCTTTCTTTAGCTCTGTAACTCATTTTTTAATTGGATTATGTGGTTTGTTGATATCTAATTTCTTGAGTTCTTTATATAGTTTGGATATTAGTCCTCTATTAGATGTGGAGTTATTAAAATTCTCTTTCCATTCTGTAAGCTGCCTCCTTGTCTAATGATGGTGTTCATTGCCTTACAGAAGACTTCCAGTTTCATAAGGTCCCTCTTACTAATTGTTGATCGTAGTGCCTGCACTATCAGTGTACTGTTCAGAAAGTTACCTCCTCTCTCAGTGTATTTAAGGCTGTTCTCCACTTTCTTTTTTAACATAGTCCACTGTATTTGGATTTATGTTGAAGTCTTTGATCCACTTGGACTTGAGTTCTGTGCAGGGTGATAGACATGAATCTATTTGCATTCTTCTACATGCAGACATTCAGTTTGAACATTACCATTTGTTGAAGGTGCAGTCTTTTTTCTGGCCTCTTTATCATGTGCTCATAGGTGTGTGGGTTTAGTCTAGGTTTTCAATCAGATCCTACTGATCAACCTGTTTTATGCCAATACCATGCAGGGTTTATTACTACGGCTCTGCAGTACAGCTTGAACTCAGGGATACCTGCTGGAGTGATGCCTCTGGCAGGTCTCTTATTATTCAGGATTGTTTTAGCTAAACTGAGTTTTTTTGTTTTTCCATGTGAGGTTGACAGTTGTTCTTCCAAAGTCTAGAAAGAATTGTCTTTGGATTTTGATGGTGATTGCATTGAATCTGTATATTGATTTTGCTAGCACGGCCATTTTTACTATACCAATTCTACCAATCCAGGAGCATGGGAGATCTTTCCATTTTTGGATATTTTCTTCAATTTCTCTCATCATATCCTTGAAGTTTTTGTCATAAAGGTCTTTCACCAGTTGGTAGAGTTACCTCAAGATATTTTATAATATTTGAGGCTATTGTGAAAAATATTGTTTGCCTGATTTTTTTCTCAGTCCATTTGTCTTTTGTATGTAGGTAGCCTATTGATTTGCTTGTTTGTGAAGGTTTCCTCTGCGGTTCCTGTATTCATTCCTAAATTATTTTATTTCCTGAATTCCTTCTTTTTTTTTTTTTTTTTTTTTTTTTTTTTTGTTACTTCTACTTCTATTTTCAGGTCTTGAACAGTTTTGTTTTCTTCACGTGTTTGTTTTTTCTTGTCTTTCTTTAAGGGTTTTATTCATTTCCTCCCATTGTTTGTGTTTTCCTGGCTTTCTTTGAGGGATTTACTTATTTTCTTTTTAAGGCCCTCTATCATCTTCATAGAGTTTGTTTTACAGTCTTCTTCTTGGGTTTCAGCTATGTTGGAATAGTCAAGCCTTCTGTGATTGGATAGACACGCTCTAGTGAAGACATACTGCCCTGTCTGTTATTTTGTTTGTATGCTGGCATCTAGGCATCTGGGTTTATGGTGAGTAAAGGAATAGTTTCTGATTTTCTGAGTTTGTCTTTGTTGGGTGGGTGTTTTGTTCTTTGTTTTTACTTTCCTCTCTAGATTTTCGGAGAGGGTGTTGGCTGTTTGTTGCTTATTCTACTGACCTATTCAGCTGGTGTGTTCAAGGGGAATGCTTGCTGGTGCTGAGACTGGGGAAAGGAGAGGCCAGAGGAAGATGGTGTCTTGCAGCACTAGATGTGACCCTTAGAATTGGTTCTTGAGGAACACCGAGTGGAGAAGGTCCATGGGCAGCCTTCCTGGTTATCTGGCAGGCATGGCCTGTGGTTGAACAGGGGCTGTCTGCCCGAGTTGGGGGCTGGGACACAGAGATGAGGCGAAGAAGGAAGGCCAGGGTGGGATGGTCTGTGGGATCTGCAGGGGAGGGAGAGGGGTTGAAGCTACAGTGATATTCTATTCTAGCACTAAGGGCAACCCTGAGAAATGTGTCTAGAGTAAAAGATAGACCACTTATGACTTTTATTTTCTGTCACCTTGTATAATTTGTAGTTATTCCTCCAGCTTCCAAAAATGGATACTTAACTCATTCTTTTTAAGAACCCACCTAATATGGTTAATTTTTAATATTTGTAATCTCCCTATTTTATCTATCTATCTATCTATCTATCTATCTATCTATCTATCTATCTATCTACCTATCTATCATCTATTTCAGTTTTTGAAGACAAAGTTTCCTGTGTAGCTCTGGCTGTTTTGGAGCTCACTCTGTAGACCATGCTGACCTCAAAATCAGAGATCTACCTGTCTCTGCCTCCCAAGTGCTGGGATTAAAAGCATGTTTAGTTTTAATTGCTTATTTGAATTGGGCAATATTTATCGGAACATGGGTTATTTATCAGTGGCTATATGACTAAAAAATTACCACCACCCCTTTCTAGTAGTCATGAACAGTACCTTCTGGATGGCACAGAAGGGTTATAATCCTGAACTCTCTGCACAATACTTGTACAAGATCAGACTTATTAACATTTCATCCTACATGGATGACAGACTCATGAGGCTCCACCATTCACTGAAGAACCATGGGGAAAAAACTTATGTTATCACTACATAGAATATTTTACTCTTTTGGAGGGAGGGGACAAGTGTCAATAGCAGATTATTTCTGTGGCTGGACTTTTGTGGGGGAAAATTTACCTGCAAGTCATGAAAAACTTCTTGTCTCTCAGGAGGAGGGATTTCTGGACATTGGTACATGTAACTACCTTGCCGTGAATGCTTTATGGTGAGGAAAATATCTAATTCATATATTTTCCTTTCATTCTACCATAAGTATATATTAAATTTACCCTTAAAACCAAAGGCCTGAGCCATGAGCCCCTAAAGTTGATGTTTCCAGCATATCAGATGATTGGGATTGGGCCCTGACATCATTGTTTCCTAAGATCAAAATACATATGTATGTGTATAAAAATGTTATGATGAAACCCAATACTATATGTTTACAACACATGCTAACAAAATCCACAAAAAGATTATGAGTCTTCATATTCATGATTTTGCTGTTTTTATTTTAGATTCTAGGTCATGGGCTTGTAAAATCTGTTAAGCAACATGGTGCATGGGACATGTCAGTCTCTACTCTAAACTGCTCCTGCATAGAGAATCAAAAGAAGACTTTATTGGATTTTTCAGTAGCTTTCAGATTTTTATATTCCATAAAGAGAGTGTTTGAATGTTGAATATTGTTAATGATTGTCTATCTAGGGCCTCCTGAAGTGTCATGATTATGAAGATATTTTTAATAAAGCTGCATGTAGTTTGGCTTAAGAAAATAATCCCAAATTGGCCTTACTCTACAAAATCATATACTTTTCAAATCTAAATACTATCTTTGGCTTAATAATATGTGACCCAACTTTCTTTCACATATATTATACACTATTGCTTTTAGAGAAGATTGGCTAACATATTTTCATTTTTAAAAGTTTTTCATTGATTCTTTGTGAATTTCATATCGTGTACCCCAATCCTACTCATCTCCCTGCCCCCTCACACCCACCCTCTACCCTTGCAATCTCCCATTCAAAAGAAAAAAAAAAAAACTTGTTGTGGAAACTGTAGTATGTCCCGGTGTATCCACAGTGCACTCTTACTGTCTATACTTCTTTCCTGAAAATGTTCACTGCCATGAGTCATTGGTTTGGTTCGGAGCCTCTGGCTTTTGCTACACTCTCAATACTGGAACCTCACTGGGACTCCTCTTGGATATCCTGTTATTGCCTTGCTGTGTTACGGAGATCCTGTAGTTTTGGATATGTAGAACTGGCCCCTTCATGTGCTCCAGTCGTTCAGCAATGGGGTAGATGTTGGGGTGGATCAACTCAAAGCCCTGGATCTGGGCCTGAGAGGTATCTGAGTTGGTTATGCCACCAGCTCTCCCACACTCACACCCTCAGGGCTGTCTCACCGGCAACTCTGTTACCAGAGCCAGCTCTATTGTTCCTGGGTGATATGCTGCTCTCCAGAGTACTAGAGCTGGTGAATGGTTGGGCCATCTCTCCCAGAATGGCCAGGGAGGGGCCAGTTCTTCATAACCATCAGACATAAATATGGCCCTGGGCAGCAGCCCAGAGCAGGTACAACAGCCTGGTCTTTGGTAGTAAGACCTCCACTGCTGCAGGGCCACAAACTCAGACACTGCCCTCAGTGGCAGAACAGGCCAGGCTCTCACCAAGGTCTGCTCACATCAGGATGTTCCTCACTACCCTCAGGTCTCCACATGTGCCTCTTTTCATAATGCATACATTCTTCTGCTTCTTTTTCTCCCATCTCTCTACCACTTACTTGCTTATCTTAGTGGTGCCTCTGAGTATCTGGGGTTGTCTCAGAAGTGGTCTCAGGAGTGAAATGCCCAATTCATGCAGTGTGGCACCAGGCAGCGGTCATCTCTGGCATGGTCTGCCAACCCAGGTCTGCACAGCAATGGACTGGTGGTTGTCTCAGGCCAACTCCTTGTCCAGATCCCATGGTGCTAGACTTGTGATAGTCTTGGGCTCACTCCCCACAGCCCCAGGTTGAGGTTGTCTTGTTTAGTGCACCCTCCCACCCAGGTTGCATGGTCCTAGGCAGGAGTCCCATATTTCCATTTTTTAACATATTAAAACACAGCAAAATTTATTACCAAATTAATTTTTGAGTCTGAAGCATGAAGCATGAAGTAACCTATGATATTTTCTCTGTTGTGCAACTCACCTGGCTATTACTCTCCAGAACTTTGAACCATCCCACACTGAATGGAACCTGTGACACCATGACTTTCTCCAGTTCTTCTCAATAAACTCTATTCTGCGTTCTTTCTTGAGACAGATTCTCACTATGCAGCTCTGATTAGCCTGGGATGCATTACATAGATTAAGCTGGTCTTGAACTCACAGAGATTCATCTGCCTCTGGCTTCTGAGTGCTGAGATCCATTCTATTTTCTATTTCTATGAATTAGCCTCTTAGACACTTTACATATGTGCCTATATATTAAAATACTCTTTCAAAGCTAACTTACACGGTTAGAGGACTCACATGATATGAAACCATCAGAACCAGCTCTGTTCTGATATTTTTATTGACTGTGTTTTTTATGCATTCTGCTGATTGGATTTGAGAGGTGGTTTTAGCGAAGGAGGCAATTTTAGAAAATTTCAAATCAAATAAATCACTGCAGCCTTCTCATGTCACACAGAGCTTCTAAGTGGATTAAAGAAAGCAAGTTTCACTACCAGGCCTACTTATCTACTTACACACTGTTGTTATTGATTTCCTAATTGGAAATGTAAGTTTCTAAAGACCTGCAGGGTCTGACATCATGTGGCTATGGGGTGGTGGTCCTGATGCAGAAGCAGTAACTTCCTTGCTGTTCAGCATGATTCTTTTTCCCCCTGAATCATCACCAAAATGCATTTGATTGATCTTAACACAGGCATTCCAAACTGACCAAAACCGATTACTGCTGCACTATTTGATTTAAACAGAATGCATGTTGTGGGGCCAACTCCAACAAATGCATTAGCAGTGACACTTTCATTTACTGTCACTGTGCTAATTGAGTGGAGAGACATTTCCTTTGCTGTTTTGTGCTACCCTTTGCAGCAGACAAATATTGATAAAACATCTCTCGTAGTTCTCTCACCCATTAAGTTGATGGCGGGCAGGTCTTCAAGGCCTATAAATTTGATATTTACTCTACAAAGCTCCACAGTTAAGATCTTGATGTTTAAGATTTTATGAGCTTTAAATATGTCTTAACTCCAAACCATAAATACTTAAATTATATGTGACTTGTATATACTTGAAAAAGGTGGCAAAAATCATTGAGAAGCTTTCAGTTCTCCATCTTCTGAGTAAATCAGCTTCGGAAATAGAAATTTTCCTGTCTGATGGCAAAGTTGGTTGTGATTTGTCTACCTTAGGGCACAGGCTACAAGACCATTAAGTTTTCTACCCGTGTCCCAAGGAGCTCATAGAGCATTGCGTGTATTCTATCAAATTAAAGGGTTGAAGGCTGGGCAACTTAACTAGAGAAAGAGCAGTAACAAAGGGTAGGAAGAGAAAAATTCTGAGATGATGAGGCAAAGGGATAATCTAGGCTACAATGTTCAGGTTAGAAATCAACACATCTACTTAGATCTGCAGTTGAGAAGGCAAACGTGACAACGGGCTGTTCACTGCTCACTCCCAGGTTACTGGGTCCATTTTATTGTGTGTCCTATTTCTACGTCAGCAGAGCCTAGTTTTTGCATTGCTATTTAGTGCGTCCGTGTTTATGGTTATTAGCATTAATGGTGATGATGACCCTGGTGATAAGTCACCACAAAAGTCGGGAAGAAGGCAGGTCAAGACAAAAAAGGAGACATGGGGAAGCAGACACTTCGGGGAGCAACTGGCTCACCTCGCCCTGCCCTGCTCCTCTCCAGCTGTATTTCAGTGTTGGAAATGCTCAGGACTTTTATTGTTTTAAGTTGGGACTATATCTCACTTTAACTTCAAAGCCCTTAATTCACAGTGAACTTGATAGGGACAATGGAGTAAGATTTTCCGAACTTGATAAGTCAAATGTATAAAAATGGCTTAGCATTTAGAGAGTCAAGACAACAGCATCCAACAATGCTACCTGTGGTTTCCAAAGCACTGAACGCTTTATATCGTCACATTACAGTGCATCCCATTTGTAGACATTACAAAGCAAAGAAAAGAAACTGCGTTACTCACACAGCTGAGTAAGAGTGTGTGACCTGGACACTTTGCGTCAAGCTTGAGCCAAAAGGAAATACAGGAAGTGCAAGGGAGGAAGGGAACCACAAGGCAAGGCAATCTGTGCCTTTTCAGAGGAGACAGCCCTTGCTCTGTGTTCCAG
The DNA here is from genome assembly GCF_011762505.2 of Arvicanthis niloticus. Classification (NCBI taxonomy): domain Eukaryota; kingdom Metazoa; phylum Chordata; class Mammalia; order Rodentia; family Muridae; genus Arvicanthis; species Arvicanthis niloticus. Next base: position 22,060,820 of record NC_133433.1, on the reverse strand, counting down.
AAGCCCACTCTGGCCCCCAGCACAGACTCTTGTTATTTATTTTCTTCCTTGTCCAGACAACTGAACAACTTTCACCTGAACCCCTTATTATCCTTGATAAGCAAATTTAAAGCTGCCTATTAGTTTCTGTGGGGTAAGAAGATGCTGGTGAATTTTGGTATTATTAAGACAACTTGACTAGTGAATTGATCGAATGACTAGTATCCTTGTTCCCATAGGCACTTACTCAGCACTACTGGGAGTGGTGTGTGTGGGGAAGGTAATGTCAATTGTAGTTTTATTTTATACATTCCAAGGACAGTGTAGATCGTAATGCTTAGGGTGTGGGTAAAGCCTTTTCTCTAACTCTGTGGTCCCTTTGGCATAAAATATTTACAATTTCCTATGTCTGCAAAATGACATACTGAAGATTATGGCAAGGCCTAGCATGAATGTCACAGTCAAACTATCACAGTTGTCTAGTCCCCCAGCATATGTTATGAATCACTCAGTGAGTGAGTCAATATACTGTCTCTGTTGAAAAAAAACCCACAGAATATCATTAGCAAATGGCTTACAAATGAAATACAATTCAACTGTGCTGGCATGTATCTATAACCCCAATACCTGGGAGGCTGAGACAGGAAGATGGTTGTGAGTTCACGGATAGACTGAGGCATGCTATAACGTGACCAGTCTGAACTGTATAATGAGGTCCTTTCTCCAATAAGAAAGAAGAGGGGAGAGAGGAGAGGGCAGAAAAATAAAAAAATCATTGTTAGATTGTTAGGAAATGAAGCTGTCTATCTGAGAAAGACACATGAGACACATGGCAAGTGCCAATGTCCTCTCCTGTCATTCTTCACAGGGTACTACTTTATAGCAACAATAGCATAGTACACTTCTTGTAAACTATTTCAGCATATCAATATAAACTCAGAAAACATAGCCTTTCAGTAACTTCTAAACCTCATGATACTTCTATACAAGTAGAAATATCTATAATGATTGTAATCTGAAAAGGATATAATTAATTACAAGGCAGCTACCATATGTAGCCTTGTGGCACTTGGTTCAAAGTGCACAATTAAAAAACAAACAAATAAAAGACAAAGGTCTATGTGGGTAAGGTGGCTGGGAACGCTGGAGGTTCTTCCAGGGGGATGTTAGGCATGGCTGCTGTGGCTGTACGGTTTCTCACAGGCGTGGTTCCCAATGACACGAGAAAGTGCTTGGGTTTCCAAAACGGGTTTATTGGCATGATGGATGATGGTTGAGTCTGGTTGTACATCCCCCAAAACCCAGGGCAGACCTGAGTTAAATGGGGGGGGGGGGGGCAGGGGGGAGGGGCTGAGGAAGAATGCTTAATTGGCTCCACCCTCTGGCCTTCAGGTATCTCATTAGTATGTAAATCTCTCTAGGTCCTGAGGCCTGTTCCAATGTGACTGATGGCCTTAGACCTCTCTGTGGGAGGGTCTGTGGAGAAGGCTGAAGCTAAATGAAAAGAACCAGGGCCCAGGAGCAGAGCCGAACTCCTGCCATCCAATAATGGTCTGGGGTTCCAAGCTCATGCTCGACCAAGCACCCAGCTGCTTCTCACAGCCTACCACTCCACCGCCCCACAGGTCTAGATTTTTGTCCCCCCCCCCAGTACTGGAGATGGGACCCAGAGCCTCATGCTTGTACCATGTGCTCTCCTGCTGAACCATATTCTTGCCTATCAGAGACCTGTTACAGAAGAATGAGATGATACATACAGGATGTTGCTCATCCTCCATGGACAGAGGTTCCAAGACTTAGCACTGTGGAGTCATCATGGCATTCAGTCAAGCCTGACTTCACTTTGAGAACGGATGCATTTGGCTCTCTAGAGTACTGAGTGCCTTGATTAATTCCATGCATGCCCAGGGTGAACAGCTGGTACTGAGCAGGGTTGTGCCTATGCATCCGGCTGCCTGGCTACAGCTGTAGGCAGACTACTGTGTGCAGAGTTTGTCCCAATCCAGCTCTCCCAGCTGAAGTACAGTGTTTGCTGCAGCATCCTGGATCTTCTCCTTGCCCATCCCCAGGGCCCAGCTGTTGCAGAGCGTCAGGCTTCCTCCTTTACACAGACTGTCCCTCTGCTTCGAATGTGCAAGCCTCCTTTCAGGTTTCTCCCAGTTTGCTCTCAATTTCAATGTCACTTCTTTCTCTGCCTTCTCCCCTTTTTTGGTGTGTTTCATTGTATTCATGTGCTACATGTTATTGGTGTGTGTGTCATTCTACTTACTCCCATCCTTTGATGAACAAAGGTATCAATGACCAAAGACGTAGAGGGGATGCTGGAGGCTGGTCAACTTCATTAACAATGGCAATAGGGCAGGAACATCAAAAAGTATGTTTGACTTCATATGCATCCACCCATTAAATGCCGGAGCAAGCACAGTTCATATAAAGAGGCAGCACTTGTCCCTTTCTCATATACCCACAGAGCAAGAGCAAGTGTTTATCTCCTCTCTTTGGTCCTGCTGGGGCTCTGTCATTTTGTCCTCTTACTACCAGCCATGCTCCTGCCTAAGGATGCTGGCTGTGACTGCAGGGTTCAAGGATCCTTTCTTTCACTCAAAGGAGGATGTAAGAAGATGGGCCCTCTTTGTCCCAGGCCAAACATACTGACCCAGGGCCTAAGTCCTATGTTTGATACTGAGTTATTTATCCTTCTATTTGCTGTTATTTGCACTTGATAAGAGTCTGCTCCATACCAGAAGTTTCTCTTCCAGGAAGTGCCAAAGGAGGGAAAGACAGCAGTTCTGGGAAATTCCTGGTCAGTGTGAATAAAACACAAAAATTTGCAAATATCAACAAAAACAATTCCTTCTCCCTTCTCTTCCTCTTCTTCTCTCTTCTTCTGCTTCTCCTGTTTCTTTCCTCTTCCTCTTCTTCCTTCTTCAAAGAGGATTTTAGTACATTACGTAAGTCGACCACAGAATGGCAGTCACCTTGCTTCAGCTGGCTGAGATTATAGTTCTCGCTACCATATTCACTGGGGCGCTTTTTAAGATACAGATTCCCAGGCTCTCCCAACCTCCTGGGTCTCACCTACAACTAGAGTAAGTGCTATACAGGATGCTCTGCTCAATTCTCAGCATCAGAACTACAAAAGATCCTACCCCCCTCTTGAAGTTGAACTCACTAGGTCTATGCAGTTATAAATTGACCTTGATATCACAAAAGCCAGCCTATTATCTTCATCAGTCACAATGCCCACAGCTGTGTGATCTGAGACAGAGTTTCCATAACACACGTGCTCTGATAGTTTCCCGGAGTTGGCTAAATGAACCTGTCTCCAAGGCTAGACCTTATCCAGCCTTGCTTATATACTTTTCTGTGTCTTATGAGTACTATCTTTGGTTCTGAAAGTCCTGATATGAAAGAGTGTTGGCTAAGTGCCAGTCCCCCAGGACCCAAACAGACCAACTATCCCCAGAGAGGAATTGCAGAGAGGGGACATAGTCCTCTCATAGTGTCCATAGAACCTGGAGCTCCATGACCCCCACAGGTATTCTAATCCTTATATATTCAAGTTGTTGATGTAAAGTGGTGGTGTGCCTATGTACATCAATGTGTCTTCTCCAATACTTGAAGTCATCCCTAGGGTACTTAGAGTATAGGATAAATGTGAGTACTGTGTAAGCTGCGGTTATGCATAACTTCTTAGGGAATAGCGACATGAAAAATAAATGGCAGATGCACTACTTTTCAGTGTTTTAGATTTGTAGTTGCTTAGCTCTTCTGATGTTGAGACAGTGCTGCTGTGATTTAGATCCAGGGGAGTTCAGCGAGCACCTCTGTTCTAGATCTCCAAACTCCTTTCATGTAGAGAGAAGCAAAGGCTGGGGAGGGAGTGTAAGCTATAGTTTGGATGGATGCTTGCGCTGCTATTCAGTGTGCATTCTTAAATCCTGACCCAAAATGTGATGATAGCCTTAGCTGGTAGAGGAGACCTTAGGAGAGTAGAGCCTTTTAGCATGGAATCAGTTCTCAAGCATGAAATTCTAGAATGTTCACTGGGTGTCTTCCACTACATGGAGTTGGGACCACCTGTGAACTCTCACCAGATCTCCAAGCATCAAGTCTGTTTGATGACTTAACCTTGAATATCTCAGCCTCTAGGACTGGTAAGGAACATATTTCTCATTTATGAGCCACTGAGTTGGTGATATTTCCTTATATTTTCACCCACCAAGTGCCTCAAGATCTCTCTCTCTCTCTCTCTCTCTCTCTCTCTCTCTCTCTCTCTCTCTCTCTCTCTCTCTCTCTCTCCCTCTCCCTCTCCCTCTCCCTCCCCCTCCTCTCTCTCTCTCTCTCTCTCTCTCTCTCTCTCTCTCTCTCTCTCTTCACATTCCATTGAATTTAATTACTAAAACATGCATTCATTTTTCTGCCTTGAGACAATGCCATGCTGCTGATGTGTGTAAATTTCCTGGAAGTTCACCTTAAATCATAGTATATCCTGTCTACTCCAATGCTTCTAGGCCCTTAACTCGGGGGTTATCTCTGGAGGTCAGGGAACCCACGCTCCAAGGACACTGTGAGAGGACTATGTCCCCTCTCTGCAATTCCTCTCTGGCGGATAGTTGGTCTGTTTGGGTCCTGGGGGACTGGCCCTTAGCCAACATTCTTTCATATCAGGACTTTCAGAACCAAAGATAGTACTCATAAGACACAGAAAAGTATATAAGCAAGGCTGGATAAGGTCTAGCCTTTGAGACAGGTTTATTTAGCTATCTCCGGGAAACTATCAGAGCACATGTGTTATGGAAACTCTGACTCAGATCACAGAGCTGTAGTCCTAGGTGCCTGGTGTTTTGTTACTGTCGAAGATAATAGACTGGCTTTTGTGATATCTCGGTAGATCTATAACTGCGTAGACCTAGTGAGTTCAACTTCGAGAAGGGATAGGATCTTTTGCTGTTCTGATGCTGAGGATTGAGCAGGGATTGAGGATTGAGTTTATTTCCTGAGCTGAATAAGGCAATGGCGGACTGCACACTTCATATTCTTCAGGACAAGGACTCTCCATTTGTCTACATTTTGGCAGCAAGAATCAGTGCCTTGTATTTTGAAAGTTTGCTGTTGGATGCTTCTTGGTAGCCTAAAGGAACAGTGTTCATGCTTCAAACATATAGCTTCCCAGCCATTCCTGCTAAGAACTTCTTTTCCAATAGGGAATTGGTACCATTTCAATGAAAGCACTTGTAATAACCTTTGATGTCAGTTCCGGGAGAGACGGTGATTGGCTTTCCACCATGCCGGCCAAAGCCCAATGTCATGCCCAGTCTTACCTGAGCCCTTGTTTGCCTTTGACACAGAGTGGCCTGTCTCCTCAATTGCAGGCTGAGCATGCACTGGCAGAGTGGTATCTCTTCATCCCAGCCTGTTCCCTCTCATGGACATGCCAGTTCCTGATGTCAACTTTAAGAAGCTTCAGGTGTACAGCAGCAAAAGGCATGTGTGGCTTTAGAAGCCAGCAAGCAGCATCTGTTCCTGCTGTAAGGCCTAGAGGTGTTGGAGTGGGTGGGGCATGCTGGGTTTTAAGGTAGACTCCCTGGAAGTTTACACTCATCGGCAGCATGGCATTGTCTCAAAGCAGGAAAATGAATGCATGTTTTAGTGATTAAATCCAGTGGAATTTGAAGGGAGAGAGAGAGGGAGTGGAGGGAGTGGGGGGAGAGGGAGGGAAAGAGGGAGGAAGAGAAGGAGGGGGAGAGGGAGGGAAAGAGGGAGGGAGATACAGATAGATATTATTGGGGTACCTTATGGGTAAAAAGTGACCTGGTTAAATGGTTCTTGGTTAAGTAGTCAACTCAACTGCACAAGATGACTGGCTCATACTTCCTAGTTTGCCTAAGATTTCTGCTACAACATCCTCAAGCACACAAAGCAAGACTTGGTTTTACATATTACTTGCTTTTAAACACATGCTCAGTTACTTATTGTCAGAACTAGGACTGGGAAAGGAGGGGTAAAAGCAGAGATGGAGCCCATAAAGACGTCCGGATTTCAGACTCCAGAGACCAGCATCAAGGTGCAGACTTAATTTGTACTACTCAGTACAATAATCGACATATAGCTTTTCAGCCAATAAGGGTGCCAGTTACATAATCAAGGACCGAATGGGGCATTACACTCTTTGTCCAGTTGAATCTAATTTGTTTGTTCAGGACCTGTCTATGGGAGGAGATCAATCGCCCAGGGCGATTTCTGTGGACACAGAGGAAACGGCCACCTCCCTGGGCTCCTTTGTTCTGTCTCACTGTTTTGCTAGGAGCCATTTCAGATTGCAACTGTGTGTGGCTGGATCAAGAGAAAGCAGGAGATCACGTTCGTTTGTTTGTTTTGCTTTCCATCCCACTCTTTCTTCTACCAGATTCGTTCCTGTGTCCCCTACAACTTATAACAGTTCAGTTATACAACTGTGGTTTCAAAAGCTGTTGATTAGTTTTGCCTGACTTTTGGGCACAGTTTTGTATTTGCAAAACAAAAGTGGGTGAGTTTCGAGGTTTGAGAATTTGTACTTTGCAGAGTGGCTCCCAGATGAAGTGTGAGAAGTTGTCCAGCACCTTTGTGACCCCTTCTATGGGCTCTTATCTATAACCCATGTTGTCTTGGCTTTAAATACCAACAACCCAGAGGCCTTTTGACTAGCAAAAGAGATAAGATTAAGTGCTTGCATTTCTACCCTTCTTTCTTGTTAAAAGGAGTGGGAGACCCAGGCATGGCTCTGGAGCACACTGGGGTGTTGAATGAGTACAGTGCTGCAGACAGGGCAAGGAATGTGGTCCCGAGATGCAGCTGGAGTCTCAACTGTTCTTTGTTTTTTTTCACACTCAGTCTAAAGCAGCCCATTTAGTGTCACTGAGCACTAAGTCAGTGAAAGTCTCTTGTGAGTGTGCTGCTTACTTCAGGCATGGCTATAAAGGTCAAACAAGTGAAAACACCCAGTAAGTCGTGGCATGTCCTTTCATATTTCAAAGAGTCTGAGGCTCCAACATAAATAGATATCTCAAGTGGAGAAATTGTGATTATCAGAACAATTGAGATTTTTCTCTATATTCTACAAGGAGAAAATATGCTGATAGCCGATATTGTACTCCCTTGGTGCCGTCAGCAATTTCTCTTCAAGTACTATGAAAATGATCTCTTATATGCTTGGAGTTTAAATGTCCCCAAGGAACATGTGTTGGAGGTTTGGTTACCAATTTATCACACTATTTGAAAATGGTACAGGTTTTAGGAAGTGGGACCTAGAGGAAGGAAGATAGTCCACTTGGGGAGTTAACCTTGAAAGACATGTTTGCACCCTAACACCTTCCTCTCTCTCTCCTTGTTTTCTGTGATCACAGGATAAACAGACTTCATTTAACATGCTTCCATGATGCTTTCCCCCACTACAGACCCAGCACATGGCCAGCGACCTATAACCCATGAAGCCACCAAGCAAAGCCAACCACTCTTCGAGTTAGTTTATTTTAGGCATCTTATCACAGAAATGGAGAAGTAGCTCACACAGAAGTAGTCAGAACATACAATCTCATACTGCAGTCAAGAAGTGTAGGACTGGAGGGTGAAGGCAGGCCGTGTCTCTGCTGAGCCTTGGAGGACCCAGGGTACATTCGTTGTCTCTTGCTAGGTGATCTCGTTTGGTCACATGCTGTTTGGTGTTGTCTGTATACCAAACATGCTCTAAATTACAGTTTCAAGTTGAGATTTTCCCTGAGCCCCAGAGTACGACAAATGAGACCTTCAACACTATCATGTGGATGTTTTGTGGGCATTAGAAAATTAATAAAGTCATTCTGAGTGGTCACTGTCTCAAATCCACCTTCTACCGTGCCCTGACTAACTTACCAAATAGTGCTACCTACCATTCACTCCCCGCTTTAGGTTCACATTATAAGAGCCTTCTATGCTACACTTTTGTTTAACTACTTAGGTAGTTACATAATCTCCATGTGTTACAGTTTCCAAAAGAGAGAGAACAATGACATGTATCCATTTGCATGGAATTTTGGGAAGACAGTGTGGTACATTGAAGAGCCTCTGAAGGCTTCCTTGCTGGCACGTGTATTTCCTTGTGCCTCAGCTGTATTTGGACAGCTGTGTTGTTATTACTTTGTATACTTTTACTTGGTATTACTTTTTTGTAGTTGTGATTAAAGACCTGACAGGAAGCAACTTAAACAGAGAACAGAAGCAGGGTGATAGCCGTAAGCTGCTGGGATTTCTCTCATCTCAAGACATCAGGATGCAGAGGACAGCATCCTCTACTAATACACTTCTTCCAGATAGAATTCACCTCCTAAAGTTTCCACAATTGCCCAAATAGCTCACAGGGCAGGGGTAAGTGCTGAAACAGCAGCCTGTGAGGGATGTCACAGCCAAAGGTCATACTGAATTTGATTATTTCTTACCATCCTGATGCCACAGTGCCGTTTAGATAGCTTTTGATCTCTATTCAAGTCCCGGACACTTTCTCTTCCATCCCCTGTCCTTGCTTCCCCTGACTATAGAACCGGCAGAATCCAGTTCCCTACAATGTTTTTTCCTGTTAGGTTGTACCTTCCTTTCATCCTCAGTGCTGCCCTCTGTGCTCAGAATAACACCGGTTGATATGAACCCAGAGATGTCATTGGTAGATGAGACTGCAGACGTCTCTTGGAAGAGGCTCCATTCAAGCTGGGAAGTAACTGATGACCAGGAGCAGCATGGCAGGTTAGACCATGCTGAATAACAGAGAGCTGAGAGAGTGCTTGCCAAGCTTGCACAGAGCATCACATCAACAGTGTAATGGTGCACGTCTATAATCCCAGCACTCAGGAGCAAGAGGCAGGAGGAACGGAAGACCAAGACCATCTTCTGCTACACAGCAGGTCGGGCTACATGAGCACTGTTTCAAAATAGTTTTTAGAAGTCATAGTCACCTTTATGCTTCATGCTCATGAGGGAGACTATCCTTATGTTACCTAAACCAAAGACACTCTAATTATGGTAGAAGATTATAGAGATGTGTTAGAGATGATTGGAATGTTTATGGTTATTTTATATTGTTACTTCCCCTGGTTTTAACTTAAATACAACCAGAGATATAATACAATTTTATATGCACATCTAAAAATGACAAATCCTGCTTAAGTAATAGATTTTCCATTTTTAAAAATCTCTACTAAAGATCTTAGATTGCATGGGGTGTTTGGCCTTTTCTAGATATGAGGGCATAGCCCTCATGCCCCTTTCAGCTCTTTCACTGGGTATGCTATGACAGATGGGATGATAAACATAGGAAATAAAGTTCCAGATACACAACATGTTTCTTTATTCATGTTTATTCATGTAAGTGAATAAACATGAATGAGTGAATGGGATAAATCCATTCCTATCCAAGCCACCTATTTCCCCTGGTGTTCTGCCTCTGCTCCCTAGGATCAGCTCAAAGTGAACCTGCCTCCTCATGGAAGCCAAGCAATGAGTTTTGAGATTCACCAGGTACAAGGACTAACATTCTATAGCTACAGAATTTGGGTAGAATCTCACATAGCAATCTGCTTTTCCTATATAATAATCACCTATTAGAAACCCATCATGCGTCATGTGCTGTTTGGACTCCAGGCGTGGCAGTTTGAACAGAAATATGCCCCGTAGTCTTGGGCATTTGAACACTTGTTTTCCAGTTGGTGGTACTGCTGTATAGGAAGGTTATTCAGTGAGCTCTCCCAAAAGAGCCACATTCCCAGCATTAGATAAGGACAACTGTAAAATGGATTATGTTTAATATAAATGTAAACAATAAATTCATCGGATGACTATATTTCTTTACTTTGCTACTTCCCAATAACAATACAGAGTAACCAAGACTTATTTAAATCTGTACCTCAGTACCTGGGCAGTTAAGTGAACCACCTTAACCCCCTACGCTAATCTGGCTACCTCCCAGCCCCATCTCCAGGATGCAGCTTTAAAATATATCTCTGCTTTGTCAATAAATGCTGACCACCCAATGGCTGGGCTGAAGAGTGAATAGGGTGGAAACATGCCAGCCAGGGGAAGAGAGAGAGAGAGCAGGGAGGAGTTGGAATTGGAGCCAGAGGGAGAGGACATCATGAGAAGAAAGAGCGGAAGCAGAGAGAGCTAGAACAATATTTCCACTCCTGCTCCCTCTCTCTTCTCCCCTGGCTCACAGAAGTTTCTGCCCTATTCTGTCTTCTGCCCAGCCACTGAGTGTTCAGCATTTATTATCAAAGCAGAGAATAGATGGTAAGAACTGTTTACACAAACTTGAGACAGGAGATTCTTGACCTAAGCATTACAATGCTGTGCCTGGATTGAAACAAGATATGAGGGCAGAGGAATCAGCCTTTGAATAACACAAGGATAACATTTACACAGTGCAAAAATCATTGTGCCTACAGATGACTTTATAGGGAAACGTATTTTCAGCCTTAAAAGACAGGCAGCTCATATTTTTCATATCCTACTTAAACAACTGATTAAAAATTACGAATTTCCATCCAAGTTTAGCTTTTTCTCTTCTTGTGACTAAGCATCCTTGTCAACTGTACATAAATTAAATGATAATCATGACTGAGGTACATAGCTAATTTGGGTTTATTGCCGTCTTGTATGTATAACAAATATAAGTCTTCGCAGATAGTTTCATTTTATTTCAAGACCCATAAAATGTGCTCCGATTTATTGTAACTCTACTGTCATTTAAAGTTAATTTGCATAGGAAAATTCTGTTCACTGTGATTAAGATCTGTCTCAGGACTGAGGATGGAAAGACCATTAATTAGATCTTTATTGATAGATTGATCAGACAAAAAGGCTGCCCTTCACAGGCCTGAGATGACTTAACACAATGGGAAAGTCTTGATGACAGCAGCTTCAGGACTGGATGGCCATTTTAGATCTGCCCAAATTAGATATAGTTAATTATTTTGTCCATAATTCTTAAAGATAGCATTCAGAAGTGTTTTCAATGTTTTGACAAAGAGCAGGGACTCCACACTAATTTACTGATCAGTGACATTGTGCCCAGCCCTGTTTGCAGCTCAGGGGTGAGTAAGGAGGGTGGAAAATGCCCGTTACTCATTCAGGAAAACTGTTCTCTTTCGTCATTGTCTGCTTAGATTACATTAAATACACTTTGGCTCCATTTCCCCCACATTGTTACCTGATGGGCTTACTTATTTCAGGTAAAATTAGCTCTATTTCCCCAAGTCTAACTCTCCTTGACAGTTATTGATAATGCCATTTCTCTACCCTGATGAATCACTTAACCAAGGACATACTTAATTCTTGCGACTCTCTCCTCTTGTTTTTTTTTTTTTTTTCTTTCTTTCTTTCTTTTCTACTCTGCTGTTGAAACCAGACTCAGATTATCGAGCTTATTCTGTGCCTGGATGACTTTACACACGTAGCAAATTTGAGATGTTTCATCAAAGCAGAGAAATTGCTATTTCCCTTTTTCATCATGTTGCAATTGATTTTCAAGCCACAAGAATTTATCCTCATTTTGCACATGCGTCGTAACAAAGGTTGTACACAGTCACTCATTAATTTTGTTTAGATGACTCAAAACACATATCTTTTGTCCAGATTAAGTTGTGTAAAATGTGGTACCACTTTCTTTAATCGATTAACCTCTGCAGTCTCTTCTGTCTTCATAATTAAAATCTTTCTATTTCTTCAAGTATAAACAGGCCTGCCAGACATCAGCCTGCAATCATTGAGCAATGCATAAATAGTGCCACTGATGTATGGCTCTGTTCTGTGGTGATGCGATGAATTAATGATGTTTTCAAAGGTGTCTAATTTGCAATCAGAGTATATCTTAGATCCTGAGAGATCAGAGCCAAAAAAATAATACCTATAAAATGATCAGAAATGGAGTGAGAACTAAAGAGTACACATGAAGAGACCCATGGCTCCAGCCACATATGTAGTAGAGGATGGCTTTGTCGGGCATCAATGGGAGGAGAGGCCCTCGGTCCTGGGAAGGGTTGATGCCCAGTGTAGGGGAATGCCAGAGTGGGGATGCAGGTGGGTGAGTCGGTGGGTGAGTACCCTCATGGAGGCAGGGAGAGCGGGGATGGGATAGGGTGTTTCCAGAGGGAAAACCAGGAAAGGGGATAATATTTGAGATATAAATAAAGAAAATATTCAATTAAAAAAAAAAGAAAAAAGAAATGGAGTGGAAGAAAAACCTCATCTAACCTGGAGATTACAAGCATAAGGCCTTCAGGCTTGGTCTGCTATACAGACAGTTTTGATTTTGGGTGTCTTTAGGAAATGCAATTGAGTGCTAGTTTACTAGGCTCTGCCCCCCTCCCCTCACCCCTCCCCCCCCCCCACACTTACTTCATTTGCTTGGCACCTGTAGGCACTCGAATCTGAGACTTTGTTAACAGCCTAGGGAATGAGGAGATGATGACTCCAAGGTGACTGACCGGCGACAGGAGTTTTAGCTAGCATGTTGAAAGCTTCTTGACCCTCAGAACTGACATCTGCATGTGTGAGAAGGCGCTTCACACACGGCCTGGTTTCACAACCCGAGCTCTTTCCACCTTGTATACAGTTGCATTCATCAGGATACTTTAAAATCAGAATGGACTAAAAATCTGGGCCATTCATATAGCACTGATACTGCAAAGGTCTTTTTGGAAGAACAGCCAACAAAACGGTGGCAGTTCCTCCTCACTCAGAGGTGGACTCAGATGACCAAACCGAGGTGGGAGCTACGTCTTCAGTCCTGAATCCCATCCCTCTTATGGGCTGGTTTTGTTCAGTTGCATCATGGTGGTAAAGCCAATAATTACTAATTAAATTTAGCATTTCTTCTTGCAATAGTAAGATCACAGCTTCCAAATAGATGTCTGTAAGACACTTGCTTTCAAAGTGCCATCAGTTGCTAAAAGGAACACCACTCCTAATTAAAACAAGCAAAACCCTTGTGGCAGCGGGAGAAATTACTTTCTTAGCCGCTGTGTTACTCATCAATTATTCCCTTATTTCAGTGTAAGCTTCCATTTTAAAAGATTGTTTGGGGAGCCGGGGGATTGCTCACTTGGTAATGTTGCTTTACAAGCCTGCAGCTGAGTACCATCCCCAGCAGCCACATAAAATTTCTAGGAGTTATGGTGTGCCTTTAATAATCCCAGCTCTGGGGAGGCAGAGACAAGAAGATCACTGGGAGGAGGGGCGGGGAGCAGTCACCGGCCAGACAATCTATCTTAATTGATGAATCTCAAGCTAATGAGAGAACAAGCCTTAACAGAGACGGTATTCCTGAGGATGACAAATGAGGGTGCTCTCCGGACTCTATACATGCACGCACGCACGCACGCACGCACACCAGCACACAATAATCTCCACCAGACATGTTCAGTGCTTCCCTTATACACTTAAAAAAAAAAACTAAAAAGATCATTTGTTTTGACATAAGAATCAGCAGCATTTCTTAACCCATGTTGCCATTAATGTGGCCAACCAAAAAAACCATCCTGCATCTTGAAAGACTAAAAGGGAACAAAGAAGTTTGCTTTGGGAACCACTAGATTCCTTGAACTTTCTGACTCAGAGCTATACACCATTAAGAAAATGATGCTTCCGTGACCTCGGATTTAGAACACACCATTAACAATCAGCAGGGAAGGTGACCACAGGATGAAGAACAAAGTGCAGCCCGCTAATTAGAAATGCTCTCCCATTATTCTTGACCCTAACAGGTGGCATCAATCATATTAGTTTACACTCCATCTCCAGTTTCTTTCCTTCCCTTCTTATTTCTTAGTCACTGCGCAATCAATGAACTTAGAATTAGCCTCTTCTCATTATTCTGTTTTCTCTTCTACAAGGTAATTCTAAAGAGCCCCAGCAGGAGACACGTATGGGTTAGGAAGACAGCCCAAGAAACCCTTGTGTTCATGCACTGTGAGGTCGTGTTTCTGGCAGTGTGCTCTGGTTTGTTTTGACATCCTCATTAAGCTAGGCTCTTGGTGTTTCAACCTCCTCTGTACACGATGGCTTTTTTTTCACACCTGTAGGCAGCACTTTCTGATTGCCTTATAATTATTTTCTCACTTATTCAGTGCCTTCGTTTGACTCTCTGTGCCTCCTGGACGAAGGATTACATCTCAATCAGTTTTATGTTCTTAGCGCCTGATGCAGTGTGTGTTAGATTATTGAAAGAAGAAAGAAAGAAATGACTTAATAAAACCTCACAAGGCAAGTATCCGTGAAGAGTTCTATGTTTAAAATTTTCCAAGTGTTAGTTAACATATTAAAACAGAAAAGAGACACAATGGTAGATTTGAGAGAATCAGAGAGGATGATTTTTGCAGGGGCTGGTCCCTCCAAGAGAAGGACAGCTGAGTCCAGGTCAGTGGCACTAGCACATGAGAGAGCAGAGAGAATACAGCAGGGCTCTCTGTCAAGTCCCTTCCCTATTCTGTATTTTGCTCATTACCCTCTCACCACCTCAATGGGGCTGGAGTGATCTGTTCAATTTACCTTTCAGATCTGTTCTTTTCTGTCTCATATATAATACCACCATTCTGGTTTATTCTATTATTTGCTGTTTGGGTCTATCTGTTTACCTCTTTCTTCCTTCCCTCCCCCAATCTGTCTCTCCTTCCCATTCTCTGTCTCTATCCCTCTATCTCCCTCCCAACCCCCATCATGAGTGAATTCTAAGCACAGCTTTAAAGTTGGCTACTTAGGCATGTGAAGACTTGAGCTCATTATTCCTCTGAGATGTTACTGTCCCCAGGGATATGTCCAACCAGACTTTGAATCTTCTTTCTGTGTTTTGAGGACCCAGCATATAAGAATTTTCTATCTAAAGGGTTTCCAAACCTGTGTTTAGCGTTTGTGTAGAGTTCTTTCAAAGGTCATGATGACAGAGTATCTTTGTACTGTTGGTTAGGGATGAGCTTTGATAGGTTTCACACTCCAATGTGTATTGCTCTTGTGCTGGCAGATGCGCCCTTCAAAGTTACTATGGACCACAACTTTTGTAGGAGGGGCAAGTAACTGTTTTAATTTTAAAGGTTGGCTTCATTTTTAGTTTTGTGTGTTGGGTATACCAGTATGGATACAAGTATGCTGGTGTCTGTGGAGTCCAGAGATACTGGACTCCCAGCGGCTGGAGTTACACACTGTTAGAAGCTGTCCAACATGGGTGCTAGGTCCTGCTGAAAGGTTATGTTCTCTTAACTGCTGAGTTGTCTCTCCAGAATAAACATAAATATTTAGAAGGAAGAATGTCCATTTAGCAAAACAACAGTATAAAGTTCTTCCAAAGGATAAATGACATCTTATTTATCGGGTTTTTATCAGTTTTACAGTACTAGGCATAAATTGCTGGTTGTGAACAGCTCTCAAATCCAATAAAAACATGGCTGTTTGCATCCACAACAGTAATACAACATTGCACCAGTGAGCACCCATTGGAAATCCTCTTCTCTTACAAAACTCATCACATCTACTAAAGAAAACAGAGAGATAATGTAGTAACTACAGGAAATACTCCCTGTGAGCAAGAAAGTAAGAAATGTTTCTTTATGCTTGCTGCTTCCGTTCTTGTCTCCTGGTTCCTGCTTGAGTTCCTGCCCTGACTTTCTTCAACAGTGGGCTGTGGCCTATAAGATATAATGATCCCAGTCCCCTCTCTCCATCCACCTCTCATGTCTATTTTGTTTCCCCTTCTGAGGGAGATTCACAAATCCTCCCTTGGGCTCTCCTTATCACCCAGTTTCTTTGTGTCTGTGGATTGTTGTCAGGCCTAACACGAAGTCTAATCTCCATTCCACCTTCACCCTTCAGTCACCTACATAGGAGGGCGTGATAAACAGGCCCTAGAGAGATTTACATACTAATAAGGTACCTGAAGGCCAGAGGGTGGAGCCAAATAAGCATTCCTCCCCAGCCCCTCCCCCCCTCTTTCCTTCCCTATTTAACTCAGGTCCACCCTGGGTTTTATGGGGTATGCATCCAGACCCATCCACCATCCACCATGTCAATAAACCGGTTTTGGAAACCCAAGGACTTCCTCGTGTGTCGGGCTGCACCGCTGTAAGGAACTGTGAGGAACAGTGGGGAGGCCTTTAGTTAATGAGCAGCCAGGCCCAACTTCCAGCTGGAGGAACCCAGAGCGTTCCCAGCCGACTACCCACAGCATGGCGGGAGGAACCCTGAGATCCCCAGTCATATTTTTTTCTTACAGATTGTAGCATGGTTATCCTGCACTTTATGGCTAATGTTCACATTTAAGTGAGTATATACCATATGTGTCGTTGTGGGTCTGGGTTACCTCACTTATGATGATATTCTCAAGTTCCATCCATTTGCCTGCAACTTTCATGACGTCCTTATTTTTAGTAGCTGAATAGTATTCCATTGTGTAAATACAGCACGTTTTCTTTATCTATTCTTCAGTTGAGGGACATCTGGATTGCTTCCAGTTTCTGATTAATATGAATAAGGCTGCTATGAACATACTTGAGTAAGTGTCCTTGTATAGTGGAATGTCTTTTGGGTATATGCCCAGGAGTGGTATAGCTGGGTCTTGGGGTAGAACTTTCCCAAATTTCTGAGAAACTGCCAAATTGATTTCCATAGTGGTTATACCAGGTTGCAATCCTACCAGCAATCAAGGAGTGTTCATCTTGTTCCACACCTTCACCAGCATGTGCTGCCCTTTGAGTTTTTGATCATAGCCATTGTGACAGGTCTAAGATGGAACCTCAGGGTCATTTTGATTTGCATTTTTCTGATGCCTAAGGATGTTGAACACTTCTTTGTGTGCTTCTAGGTCGTTCTAGATTCCTCTGTTGAGACTTTTCTGTTTAGCTTTATATCCCATTTTTAAATTGGGGTATTTGGTCTATTAATGTCTAATTTTTGAGTTCTTTATGTATTTTGGGTATTAGTCCTCTGTTGGATGTAGGTGAGAGAGGGGGTGAGGAAGAGAAAGAAGATGGGAATCAGAGGTCTGGAAGTGAGAATGGAAATCTGTGGTGTGTGTGGGAATCTTTGGGACTAGCTGGAGACCTAGAATGGGAAAGGCTACGGGGGAGTCTATGGCGGTGACTTTAGCTGAGATTCGTACCAGTGCAGATATAGAGACTGAAGTGGCTACTTTCTATAGCCAGACTGGACTTACGGTGGGAGGAGGGGGGCATCAACCCACTCACAAAACTTTCAACCCCAAATTTGTCCTGCCTACAAGATATGTAGGGATAAAGAATGAGAAGAGACTAGGGGAACAGACAACTAATTACCCAACTTGAGACCCATCTCACGTGAGAGAGCCAACCTCTGACACTATTACTAATACTCTTCTATGCTTGGAGACGGGGGCCTAGGATAAGTGGCTCCTGGGAAGCTGGATCCAGCAGCAGATGGAAACAGATCCAGAAAACCACAGCCAAACATCAGGCAGAGCTTGGAGAGTCTTGTGGAAGAGTG
This sequence comes from Arvicanthis niloticus, assembly GCF_011762505.2. NCBI lineage: Eukaryota > Metazoa > Chordata > Mammalia > Rodentia > Muridae > Arvicanthis > Arvicanthis niloticus. The sequence continues at coordinate 22,043,333 of NC_133433.1, read as the reverse complement.
GGGGATAGAAGTGAGTGAGCCAGATGGGTCAAGGACACCACAAGAAGACCTACAGAGTCCACTAACCTGGGCCCAAAGAGGGGCTCACAGAGACTGAACCGTCAACAAAAGAGCATGCAGAGAGTGGACCTAGGTCCCTACACAACAGTAGCAGACATGCAGCTTAGTCTTTATGGAGGTCTCCTAACAATTGGAGCAGGGGCTGTCTCTGATTCTGTTACCTGCCACTGAATAACCTTCCTCTACCTGGACTTTGTGTTTGAGTCTCAGGGAGAGAGAGAGGATGTGACTAGTCCTGCTGGTACTAGTTGTCCCAGTGTGGAATGGTACCCCAGGGAAGCTTTCCCTTTTCTGAGGAGAAGGGGAGGGAATAATGGGTGGAGGGATTTGTAAGCATGGGACTGGGAGGAGAGAAGGGAGCAGGTCTGCAGCGAAGATGTAAAGTGAATAAAAAAGAAATTATTGAAAAAAATGTGATAAACCTTTTCTCCTCAAATTTCCTTTTTGTCTGTGCTTTATCACAACAAACACGAGGAAACTGTTTGCTAGTCTTAGATTTCTAGGAAACCTTTAGGTTCATCTGCCTCTAAAATTTCAAACGATTCTTGTTTTAGAGTAAATCTTCGTTTTGTGTAAACTTTCGATTCTTTGTGAGTTTTACATCATGCACCTCAATCCCACTCATCTCCCCGTCCCTCCATATCTTCCCTCAGCTCTGGTGATCTCTCCCACAAAAGAAAGTAAAAATTAAAAGAGAAAAATAAATAAATAGATAGACAGATAGATAGATAGATAGATAGATAGATAGATAGATAGATAACAACCACCTTGCCCTGGAAGCTGAAGTGTGTGGTGGTGTGCCCCACAGTATACCCTTTTGTCTGAATGTCTTTACCACAAGTGTTTATTTCAGTGAGTCACTGGTCTGGTTCAAGGCCTCTGGCTTCTGCTGTACCATCAATACTGGATCCTCACCAGGCATCCTCTCCATTATATTGTTGTTGCCCTGTGTCATGGAGTCCCTGTAGCTTTGGATCTTCAGGACCGGCCCCTTCATAGGCTCCAGCAGTTCATAGATGAGGCAGATGTTGGGATGGGCCAACTCAAAGCCCTGGAACTGGTCCTGGGTGGTAGATGAGAGCCCCTCAGCTCTCCTGCACCCACACCACCAGGGCTAATCCTTTAGCACTGTCCCAGCTAGTTCACCAACTACAGGAGCCATCATGCAGTGGGGACAGTTCTCCTGCTTTCATGGTCTTGGGCAGGCTCTATTGCTGTCACCACTGAAAGGTAATCAAGGGGTAGAGCCTTCTCTCCAAGTGCTACAGACTGTTTAGGGCAGGTTCATTTCTTCACAGCCCTTAGATATCAACATGGTATTAACACTAGCCCCTAGAAGGTGATGTCTGCATGGCCTTTGGTAATAACATGGGCCCGACACTGACACAGCTTGCTGCTACATGGTCATGGACTTAGTCATGGCCCAGAGTGGCATCATGGGCCCGAACTTCCCCACAGCCCTAGGTAGCAGCAAGGTTATGCAAATTTAGCTGTTTCTAACCACCCTCGAGTCTCCAGTTCTGCCCTTCTTCATTAGTGCACAAACCTTTCCAATTCTTTCTCTCCCGTCTGTGTACAGCATACTTGCACATCATAGGGGCTACTGTGAATTAGAAGGGTTTGCACTCTGCAGCACAGGTGGACCTCTGGTGCCTAATGGCAGCAGGCAGGCTTCAAAGGATTCTTAACTCTCTGTGTGTGTCTCTGTGTGTAAGAGGGGTCACACACACCACCAGTATGGAGAAGGAAGTCGGTCATGGGATTCTACCCTGCATCCTGAAGCTATTGGTGATTTATAGTTGCTGAGAGGGGAAAGGTCAGGTTTTTCCAAGAGTGCAGCTCTTAGTAGGTCACCTGCAATCCGGTGGAAAGATGAGAATGTTTGGGTAGCATACATTTGTGTTGCTGGATTTCTTTTTAAGGACATATATTTTAGGTGGAGGGGGAAGCAGGGTTGATCTGGGAGGAGTTGTGAGGAACAGATGAACATGACCAAAACACCTTGCACAAAATTCTCAAAGAACTAAGAAAATTATTTTATAAACGCTAAAAAATGTAAAAAAGATTTTATAATTTTTTTGTAAGCATTATTATTTTTTTTTTTTTTATTTCCCGAGCAAGTTTTTGAAAATTTTCGGATTTACAATTAAGGTGTTAGTTACAATTCTCCAAGTTCTCTGGTGATGTCAGTAACAACAGTTCATTTGCCTATGTTTGGCGCTAGTTGCCATAAAAGATGAAATGTGTGTGTGCATGGGTATGTGTTATGCCTTACCTTTCAGTTAGCATGTATACATGCATGTGTACCTATATACACACAATACAATATACAATACACATATATACACACACTACACCCATATACATATCGTAGATACACTCATACAACGTAAGATATACATATTATATACATGTGTATAATATGTACATATTATATATACATGCATAAAATACACACATATACATATTTATTCTTCCAGGGCAAAGGAACTTTGAAATCATCTTCCTCAGCACTCTTCCAGTTTACCAGAACCCCATGCAAGGGGGTGGGGTCTTTCTTGCAAAAATCTCTCATCTTGAAGTCACTAAGGATAACCAGTTCCATGATTCATGGTCCTTCTGGCTTAGGTTGGTGCTGAACACCAGAGCACTAACAGCCTCAGTCTGATACAGAGACCACAACAGTGAGGTAATATGCTCATTGACTGGAGCTGCAGCTCCTCTGTAGGGCTGGGTCCCATAGACCGTATATGACTGACAGACGCATTGGCTATGGTGGGTCAGTTGGACTGTAGCTCTAGATTCCAGATATTGGGGCCACATTCCTGTAGACTTATCTAGCATCTGGGGTGTGGGTGCAAGGCATGTTATGCTTGAAGAAACCTGAAGTGTTTCCCAGTTCTTCACCCTACTTACAACATAATTCTCCTACACTAACATGGAGAACTCTTGCCTCAGAGCTGCCTCCTCTGCCACATCTCAGCTTCACCTTCCATGTGGCAGGAGGTCGAGGCCATTTTGTCCAGGGGGGCTTTTTCCTCCCTTCACAAGTCTTTATGCAAAAATCCATGTCTCTATATTCTGCTTTGCCTCCTTCCTCTGCTCCCAGCAACGGTGTCCCTTTGTTTCTAATGGCCTTTTAGAGTAATGACTTGCAAATGACCAATTTAGCAACAAAACTCTTCTAGATGCTGAAATGATCTGCAGAAAAAATTCTACAAGATCTGAATAATAATATTCAAATTTTGCAGAAGCCAGAGCTTGCAGTGGCTAGAATCAGTTAAAGCTAATTTGTGCCTTAATTTCCCAAGCCGTAATTCTAAATCCCTGCTATGTTATCTGCTGAGTACTCTGGAAGGCTGGAAGGTTGTAAATTTAACCTATATCATAAGAACATGAATCTAAAATATTAGCCCCATAAGATATACATGTAAGTTTGATGTCCTGTAAATTAGTCATTCATGAATATATGTATAGACTATACCCACATATATATATTATTACTGATTTTTAAACCTGTAAGATATGTTGCCCAGGTTCAGGATCTCAACAATATTTGTGGTAAGATCAATGTGAAACTTATAAATGATCCTAATAATTTAAACTTATTTTTTTTAGTGTAAAATTTTAACCTAATTCCTGGGGCTGGAAAGATAGCTCAGTGGGCAAGAGTGCCTGTTATACAAACATGAGGACCTAAGTTCAAATTCCTAGTACCCATGTAAAACCATGGATGCCAGACATCATGGTATGTATGCCCATAACCTCAGTGGTGTGTGTGGAGGAGGTAGAAGGGTCTATCAGGCTTGTTGGCTATCAGGCTAGCACCAGGTTCAGTGAGACACCCTGTGTCAAGAGAATGAGGCTTGCGTGCAAACACACACACACACACACACACACACACACACACACACACACACACACCAAAAGAAATAGAAAATGATCTGGCATGATAGTATGTTTGGGGGTGGGGAAGATGGAATGAGGGACAGGAGAATAGACCAAGATACATTGTATGTAGATACGGAATTTTCTGAAAGGAATATACCTGAACAAAATATGGGTGAAAATTATAAATATTTTATTTTGTATATGATAAAAACTAGCATAAACATTTTCTGTTTGTGTTATCATTCATGTTATTCTAGGTATGACATAAAAAGTTTAATTTAGGCTTGTAAGCAACAAGCCTAAAACCTACAGTTTCCATGGTTTGTCTTCAATATCAGATAAACCTTTCCTCTGGGATCAATTTGATCATTCATTTTAGATTAGAATATTGGCTTATACTGAAATTGAAAGTAAACATGTTAAGAATATTAAATATGTACATTAACATATGGCAACAAAGTAGTTTTGAAGAAAGCCAGGTCTTTTCTTCACCCAAACCCCCTAATTTTAAATGGAACAGCTCAAAAAGAGGATGAATTCTTAGAGTATCTCTATATTATAGTCCACACATATACATTTTTATTGGTCTTCCCTCTAAAGGATATTACAATTCACTTGAGAAATGCATGTACTCTTCAGCTATGGAGTCAGTAAGAAAAGGTCCTCAAATGGCTGCCATCGAACAGATTTGCTGCATTCACTTCATGTAGACTCTTCCTCTTGAGCAGAATCAACAGCAAGCACTGATGGTTTTTTTGTTTGTTGTTTTTTTAGTGTCCAAAAGCTCCCGAAGAAACCTGGGCCTCGTAAATACAAGTTTGTAATCCTAGCTACTTGAAAGACCAAAGCAGAATGCAAGTTCAAAGTCTGTGAAAGACCCAGTCTCGAAATTTAAAAGTTAACAGCAGCAGGGGTGGGAGTAGGAATACATTCAGTGGTAGGGTGCATGTCCCAGGGTCATGCCTCAGTATAAGACAGGAGGATAAGGATGGGAGGGGGACCTCAAGATCTTTCATCAGTCCTGAAAGGATGAGTTCTGCTGAAAAGCTGCATCAGCTGGTGAGCTGACTAAGGAGGAGGGTGGGTTGAGGGTGTGCTGTTTATAACGTAGAAGGTAAGGGGGCATTGTGGATTTAACTACATCTCCTCCCAACCGTGTGCTGCATCACTGTTCTCCAATGGGAGAGTGAGAGCAAAAGTCATTACAAGATCTCTAGACAATCACATCACAGGAGCAAGAGATGGAGTAGACAGATCTCAGTGGTGGAGCACTCTGGAACAAGGGCAGAGGCCCTTGCTTTAGTTCTGAACACATAAAGATCACAGAAGCTGGAACTGAGACATGGGACTTTTTACTTCTCCAGGAGCCCTGGTTGCTTAGTTCTTCTGGGAGTCATATTCCCTGATAGTTATGGATATTAGTGTTTTGTGGGTAACCACTATGATTCTAGGTTCTTGTGTCCCAAGGCATGGAATTGAACAGAGACACAAGGGCAGTAGCAAGAGGGATAATGTTTTATTTGAAAGAAAGACACACTTAAGGCAAGAAGCAGACTGGCGCACAGAGAGACATTCAACTACAGTGCTGTACAAAGAATGAAAGCTTTTATGTCACCTGGCACTGGTTTCGTGGTCCTCTGCTTAGGTGTAGATGTTCTTGAGCATGCTGTATCTGTTACAAGGTTTTGATATAATGTCATGCATCGTGTGTTTTAGTTGCATGTTAAAGCTCTATTTTCTTTATTGAAGATTTTGCATTTTAGGATTATAAAAAACCATAGGACACCTCCAGACACTGTGGGGTTCCTCTGCACCTGTGCCAATGGTTGGCTTCTGTGGAGGGGAGGGGTCTACTCTTATTCTTTAACAAAGGATTTTTCTCATATGCTACTTTGCAGCCTTCCTGTGAGGCTTTCAGGACCTTACCTCCTGCCTTACTCTACTGTCTCAGTAAGGTAGAAACATGGTTCAAGGATACTGGCCTTGGGGCAGTCATTGGCTGGCCATTCCCTCAGTCTCTCTCTATCTTTGTCCCTGCACATCTTGTAGGTAGGACATTTTTGGGTCAAAGGCTTTTTGTGTGGGTTGCTGTCCTTATTCCTCCACTGGGAGTTTTACCTGGCTACAGGAAGTGGCCACTTCAAAATCCATATCCCCCACTGCTAGGAGTCAGCTACAGTCACCCCCATAGACTCTCTAAGGCCTCTCCTATCCCAGGTCTCTGGCATATCCTATATATTGCCCCCCCCCCCACTGCTTATTTATCTCCCTTCTCCCTCCCCTGCTGTCCCTACATATATGATCTTGCCCCCCCACCTTGCTCCCCTCCTTTTCCACCCAGCTCCCTCCTTCCATTGACTTCTGATGTTTATTTTGTTTTCCCTTCTGAAAAAGATTTAACTGTCCTCCCTTGGGTCCTCCTTGTTATTTGGCTTCTTTGGGGTCTGTTGATTATAGCATGGTTATCCTGTACTTTATGGCTAACATCCACTTATGATTGAGTACATACTATGAATGTCCTTTTGGATCTGAGTTACCTCACTCAGGAGGATTTTCTGGTTCCATCCACTTGTCTGTGAAATGATGTCCTTGTTTCTAATGGCAGAATATTCCATTGTGTAGATATACCACATTTTCTGAATCTATTCTTCAGTTGAGAGACATCTAGGTTGTTTTCAGTTTCTGGCTATTATGAATAAAGCTGCTTTGAACATAGTGGAGCACATGTCCATGTAATATAGTGGAACATCTTTTTGGATATATGCCCAGGAGTGGTATGGCTGGTTCTTGAGGTAGAACTAGTCCCAATCTTCTGAGAAATTGCCAAATTGTTTTCCAGAGTGGTTGCACAGTCTATACTCCCACCAGCAGTGGAAGAGTATTCCCCTTGCTCCACAACTTTTCCAGCTCATGCTGTTTTTTGAGTTTCTGATCTTAACCATTCTGATAAGTGTAAGGTGGCATCTCAGAGTCATTTTGATTTGCATTTCCCTGATGGCTGAGGATGCTGAACCCATGCCACTGGCAAGAACCAGTCCCTGACACTATTAATGATACTCTTTTGTGCTCACAGACAGGAACATAGCATAATTTTCTGAGAGGCTCCACCCAGCAGCCAATGTAAAGAGATGCACAGACTCACACTCAAACATCAGATGGAGCTCCGGAGTCTAACAGAAGAGTTGAAAGAATGATTGAGGGGCTTGAAGAAAACAGGAACTCCACAGGAAGACCAACAAAGTCAACTAACCTGGACCCTTGAGGACTCCCAGAGACTTGATCACCAATCAAAGAGCAAGCAGGGCTGGACCCAGGCCCCCTGCACATATGTAGCAGATGAGCAGCTTGCTTTCCATGTGGGTTCCCCAGCAACTGGAGCAAGAGCTGTTCCTGAGCCTGTTGCCTGCCTGCCTGTGGATTCCGTGCCCCTAAATGGACCTCCTTGTTTGGTCTCAGTGGGACAGGATGTACATAATCTTGCAGTGACTTGATGGGGGGATGAGGGGGTTGGGGAACTGGGGGGCATGGGGAGTGGAGTTAGTGGGGGGTGATACCCATAGGGGCTTCCCCTTCTCAAAGGAGAACAGGAAGGTGGAATGGGGGAAGAACTTGTGTGAGGGGGTACTGGGAGGAGAGGAAAGGCTGATATTGGGTTGGAATGTGAAAAATTAAAAACAAAACAAACAAAAACCCTCGCAAAGCAGTGGTTACAAAAGAAAGACATTGTTTTTGGCAGCTAGATTTGGCAAATTTCTGTAAAGGAACTTACTCATTGTATGTTTATGAAATAGGAGAAAGTACAAGGTGTATTTATGTTTAAAAAAAGAATACTGTTCTTGGGAACAGACAGCTATGGATTATGACCCCAAATGCCAAATTATTGACGTCCTTAAATTCCATGACTCAGTTTTCCTAACAAAATAGAAACAATAAAAGTACCTGGCTGACAATACTGCTGTGTATGTCTGATGAAATAGAGTTTGTAAATTGCTATATAGTTTGTATATATTGCTGGTAAGTTTGAACTGTTACCACCATGTACCGTTTATCTGTTTTTTTTTTTTTAAAGCTTCCATTTGATGGATTAAATAAAAGTCAGGTCTGTTTCTCATTATCTCAAAGAAACTAAAACATACCATGATGCAATAATTCCTGTCTAGAATGTTCTTTCTTTCTTTCTTTCTTTCTTTCTTTCTTTCTTTCTTTCTTTCTTTCTAGATTTATTTATTTATTTATTTCATGTATGTGGGTACACTGTTACTGCTACATATGTGCAGGGGGCCTAGGTCCAGCCTGTGCTTGCTCTTTGGTTGGTGATCGAGTCTCTGAGAGTCCTCAAGGGTCCAGGTTAGTTGACTTTGTTGGTCTTCCTGTGGAGTCCCTGTTACTGACACACCAGAAGATGGCATGAGATCACCATTACAGATGGTTGTGAGCCACCATGTGGTTGCTAGAAATTGAACTCAGGACCTCTGGAAGAGCAATCAATGCTCTTAACTGCTGAGCCATCTCTCCAGCCCTAGAATGTACTTTCATTAGGAGTAGTTCCATGGGGATATAAGTTAGAATAGTTGTTTGTTTGTTTGTTTTTTGTCCCCCCCCCCACACACACAATATAAAATCTGCTTTAAAAAAAAGTTAGGATTTCCCCAGAGCATATAGGCAAATCCCATCAAGGGGTTAGTGACTACTGCAGCTCACTGCTCCTTCCCTTCTCCCAAAGGTAGGCAGTTATTAAGAGGGTCTATTTCCTCAGAGGATGGCTTGCCTCACAGAAGCAGGTCTTATAGGGAAATCAGAGCCAGTGAGTAAAACAATTTCAGAAAAGTCAGTCAAATAGAGCTGACATATTTCAATATCAGTGACAGAAATACATTTTAAATTAGTGTGATGGGCTGGTTCACATGGTTAGAATAATCAAAGAAAAAAACTATAGAAAACAAATCCTCAGGACAGGAAACAAATCCCACAGTAGTGTTTCTAGGTCTCAGAATCTTCTGCTTCCTGCTTTCTTCATCCACTGTGATGCTCTACTAAAATGACTGACAGCAGACTAGGGCCTCTCAGGTCTAGAGAAGATATCTGTTCAAAGGAGTATTGGCTAGGTAGGAAACATGTGTTTGTCACTGTAATTAATTTTTCTGGGATCTTTCAGCTAGAAGAGATTTGAATGAGGGCTGTCTCCAGGTTTTATTTCTCTGTCCTCACTCATTGTTGAACCTGTCTGATTTTGGGTTACAGAAGTGATAATTTTGGTAACTAACAGTGGTTGGGCTTCCTACTCTGATGCTGACATGTGGGACAAACTGGATTACTTTATTCTTTCTGTAAAAAATTTTCAACCTTCAGCTGTTTGATGCTACACCACATCAGCATATAATGATGCACTATTAATCTGTGTTTTCAACTTCTCCTAAATGGGTTTGTACTTCCTCTTGAGCTTCTCTTGTATATTGAACCAACTTTCCTATCTCTGTGTAGTTAAGAAGAATGCAATGGTTTATTTTGGACAAGATGATGCAAGAAGTGAGTGAGAATTTCCAAGTATCCATTCCCCTCTCCATGATGTCATTGACAACAATGAATCTTACCTCTAAGTTTGACTTTGCAGAGTATAGGCTTCTTCCCCCCCCCCCGCCCCCCGCTCTACTTCCATTCAAACTAGCATTGAAATTCTAACCTGAAATAAAACTTTGTTGGATTAACCTCCTGATGTCTTTGGTGTTATTTATTGTAAGAGATATAAAGTCTTGAAAATGATTTCTGAAGAAAAATCACATGGTGATAGTTGTTAGCAACATGTGGTTAGAAAGTGAACACAGAAAGTAGGAAGAGCTGCAGTCAGTATACAATGGTAAAACACTTTGTAAAACTGTCACTCCAGGGCTGGAGAGATGACTAAGCAGTTAGGACTGCTTGCTGGGCATAGCCATCTGTAACTTCAATTCCAAGAATCTGACACCCTCTTTTGGCCTCTAGAGGCAGCAGGCACATGCATGATACACAAACATATAATCAGGCAAACACTCACACATTTAAGGAAGAAGAAGAAGAAGGAGGAGGAGGAGGAGGAGGAGGAGGAGGAGGAGGAGGAGGAGGAGGAGAAAGAAGAAGCAGCAGCAGTAGAGGGTTACAAAAATCTTTTAAAAATCTTCCACATGAAATGTTTTAGGAGTAAAATTGTGTGTTTATATAGTTTACATAACATCCTAACTTGTATGTCATATTATTTACTGCACTTTTCAAGATAATAAAGAAAGAAATGGCCTGGTTTTATGAAAAGAAACAAGACTACAAGCTTCTAGAAAACTAAAGTTTTGACATGTAAAAACCAATTGACTCATGCTTTCAAAAGAAGAGGTAAATTAATAAAGCATTTGAAACCTAATCAATTGCTCAAGCTAGTGAAGTCATCATGGATCTTGGAGAAGAACTTACAAGCACCACTTTACTAAACCAACACAACCCCTAAGTATAGTGTATTCTTTGTCCTTACATCACGGATAAATGTAGTCCTCATGTCAAGGACTTTTCACCACAGACCATCATTGAAAATTACAGCCAATCAAAACTCAGACTTGTGTAGCCCAGCTCCAAAGGATCCATCTATAAAATACCTTGCACACCTAAAGCTTGGGGAACATTGTAGAAGTAAAGGAAGAAAGACTGTAGGAGCCAGAGGACTGGAGAGTTTTCTGTGAGCCTGTATCTCCTAGCATTATCAGAAGTGACTTATACAGTTTTGCTGATATGACTGCATTAACATTAGCTGAATATGGACAACAAGAATAGACATGCCAAAGTGGATGGAGCAAAGAGCATGAGGCCCCAACGGCACACAAAAAACTACAGGGAAATAAGGAATGCTGAGAGTGGGAGAAATAGTCTGTCCAAAGGAACAGCACATTAATTCATTATCCAATATCAATGGTCAGCACTGAAAACATACACAAAGTTAACAAAGTTAACACAGTTAATGTACAGACTGAGAAAGTTATATATGTGTGTGTGTATGTATATACACATGTGTGTGTATGTATGTATGTATTCATGTAACAACAATTAATTAAAAAAAAGAAGCCATGCATTTGGAGGAGAGATGGGATGGGAGAGGTTTATAAAAGGATTTGGAGGGAAGAAAGGGAAGGTAGAAATGATGCAATAAGAGTATTATATCAAATATAAAATAAAATAGTCAAAAAGAAAGAAAACACTCTTTGTCCCTGCATTTCCTTAGACAGGAACAATTCTGGGTTTACATTTTTGAGATGGGTGGGTAGCCCCACCCCTCAACTGGGGACCATGCCTAACCTCTAGATATGATCTCTACAGGTTCTCTCTCCCCTTTGTTGGGTATTTCAGCTAATATAATTCCAGGTGGGTCCTAAGAGCCTATACCACAATAAAACTCACAGACCATATGAAACTCAAGAAGAAGGAAGAGCAAAGTGTGAATGCTTTAGTCCTACTTAGAAGGGGGAACAAAATAATCACAGGAGGTAGAGAGAGAGAGAGAGAGAGAGAGAGAGAGAGAGAGAGGGAGGAATCTGGGAGGGAATGGGAGGAGAGAGAATAAGCGGGACAGAATCAAGTATAGGAGGAGATGGGGGTGTGAAGTACAGAGAGTAAGAAAATTGAATGAAGGTGTGTAGCAGTGGGGGATGGGGAACCAGAGGTAGCCATTAATGTGTTTTTTAAAAGAAAATGCATATTTATTTATTTATTTATTTATTTATTTATTTATTTGTATGTGTGCCCGTTCGCATGAGTATACATGCATTATATGCTTGTAGGTGCCTGCAGAAGTCAGGGGAAGGTATTGAACGTCTTGGAACTCGAGTTACAGAAGTTAATGCGCTGCTTGATGTGGGTGCTGAGAACCAAATCCAGGTCCTCTGCAAGAGCAGCAGGTTTTCTTAACCATAAGCCATCTCTCCAGCCTCTAACCATCTGACTGCTGACTATATAGTTCTTAAAAAAAATTAGTGTTTGCTCTGATCTCAGTTCTACTGCAGTTGAAATTCAACTTGGAAACTGGAATTCAGCTGAGGACATTTTATACAATTGCCATTCTATACATGTCTGAGTTGGGTGATGGAAGCCAAAAGACTCTCCCAGACTGTACTGTTATGCATCACAGAGAAAAAGTGAACAGCATGGGAATCTTCTCCCAGGAAGCAAGTCTCCTAGTCCTCTACACAGAAAGTCTTTCCTCAAACTTCCCAGTGAGATTTCAGAAACGAGAACTCAATGAGAACCAGATGTCTCCATCTTTCCTTCTTGGGTTGAACTTTTTATCATCACTTACTATGCCATTGTCTGCTACTATCTGTTGGTCTGCTATGGAAGGGGGTTGGAGATTATTTGTATTTTTAGATTCTACATCTTTAGAACAGGAAGTTCTACATTTGGCAACAGCAGGCATAAAGCAGTCACATAAAATTCAGAGATCTGAGATTGCAAACTGGTGTAGGGGTTGAAGGAGTCTTTGGGGATGGATTCAGCATGTTCTGTTTTATTAGTGGTTATAAGGATAGGCTGCTATATTAAGTGGCTGCTCATAAAATACCTTGATGATTGCCAACACTTCCTAGCCTCCTTACATACAGGCAGGGCCATTAGACTAATTCTGGTTATGTGCAGTGTGCAGAAATGATTCGTGCTGAAGCATAAGAGCAGCTGCAAGTTCTGCAGGCATTATTCTTCCCTGATTCAATAATCCCTTGAATGGTATTCAGGTGACTATGCAGCTCAGGCCACCTTCTCCCTTCATCCCTCACCTTTAGTGAGAATAAGAAAGAAGCCATTGTTACAGGAAGCCATTAGGACTGCAGAGATAGTTTTTACTTTCACTGTCTTCTAGGCTATTCTGACTAGTATGAACTTTGGAACTTCAAAACTGGCCTATACACAACATAATAAAAAATATCAGTGACAAATTTTATAAGACTATATTGAGATATATGTTACAGAACTATGAATATAATGAGATATGATCTAGCTAAATAGAATGTTCTCATTGTCACAATTTGACCTTAGTCCTCATAAGTTCTTTCAGTTCTTAAACATTTAAGCTAGGCAGATGTCCAGAAACATTTTGCTTTGCCATTGTCATATCATCCTATTAGCTCTTTAATAAACAGCAGAATTCTTTTGGGTACTAATCCATTCTTGTACTCTCAACTTCAATACCTCCCCCCCACCCAGGTAGATACATCTTTATATGTTGCTGACCAACCCAAGTCTAGATCATAGTGCACTGTAGCTCCTGGTGTACTCCTCTAGCTAGTAGCTTCTGTGAATCACAGATAAAATATCCTGCATATCAGATATTTACATTATGATTCATAACAGTAACAAAATTACTGTTACAAATTAGCAACATAATAATTTTATGATTGGAGGTCACCACAACATGAGGAACTGTATTAAATAATTGCAGCATTAGGAAGGTTGAGAACCACTGGAATAGAGAGATGGGGGTTATAAACAACACAGAGGTAACAAGCAGAGTGTGAAGGGAATGTTTGCACTGTTGTTGGCACTTTTGGAAAAAAGCAAATGTTCACATATATCAAGTTTAATTATCAGTATAATTGATCTAGTTGACAAACACCTGTAATTCCAGCACTCAGGAGGTGGAGGTGAAGAATCATGAGTTCAAAGTCATCCTTTGGCACCATAGTAAATTCTAGGATACCCTGGGTAACTCTGTCTCCCAAACTAATAGAAACAAAACAAAAGGCCTTTTTACATTATTTTCAGTGAAGCTGAATTTTAAGCTTGTGTATTTAAACTTTAGGATATAAGACTGTACTCTCCTAGCTAGTGGCTTCTGCACTCACCACGCACCTCTCTTGATGCACTATGGGGCTATGGTTTTCCCAATGAACAGAATATCAGCATTTGTATGATCAGCATATCATGATCTCATGCATATGATTTTCTTATCATTCAGAATGAATATAAAACCTAGTTCTATTATCAATGATGTCATTCAAATGTCTTGATCAATATTAAGTGTTATCCAAAAGGTGACACTGGTCAAGTAAATGCAGCAAAATCAAGTAAATTTCAAGAAAAACTATTTTTTTCAGAACTACACACTTCCAAAATGCCCATATGTTGGCTTTCTTTTAGCAGGAGTAGAATCGAGAAGGTGAAGTGTGTGTGTGTATGTATGTGTGTTTGTGTGTATGCATGTGTGTTTGTGTGTATGTGTGTGTGTATGTTTGTGTGTGTATGTTGTATATGTGTGTTTGTGTGTATATGTATGTATATGTGTGTCTGTGTATATGTGTGCATGTGCGTGTGTGTGTAGGGGAAGAACAGGTTTCAATAAATATTACACCTCAGAAGAAGGGAAAGTGTACACCACTTTTTTTTTTTATAACTATATAGTCCAGGCTGCCATTCCACCTAATCCCTCTCATGTTATGTTCCTAAGGTATGAGATTTTAAGCCTGGGCCACTACATTTATCCCACACAAGTGTTAAATGGCATAAATCAAGAACAAATGAACGATTAGAGTGGCTGTTATTAAGAACACACAAAAAAATGCTAGCAAGGTCTGGGAGAAACACATCTTTGTGCATATTGGTGGGAATGTAAATTAGTCCAGTTTCTATGAAAATAAACATGGATATTACTCAAAAACCTTAGCATAAAACTTCAATGTGATCTAGCTTTATCTTTCCCAGAGAAATACCTGAAGGGATCTAAGTCGGCATACCACAGGAATATCCACACAACCATGTTTACTGCATCATTATTCATAATAACCAATATATGCAACCAGCCTAGGTGCCCCTTAGGAAATTAATGGATAAAGAAAATCATATTTTAGCCACAAAAAAGGATGAAGCTATGTAATTTGCTGGAAAATGTATGCAACTGGAAATCACCACGTCAAGCAAAATAAGTCGGGCAAGACAATACAAATTTCACATGTTTTTCTCATACGTAGAATCTAAAACAATGAAAAAGAGAAGGGCATGAAAGAAGACAGGGACTACTACAATACAGGAAGTAGATCAGAGGTGGAAGGAGACAGGGTAGAAATGATTAAAGTATGTATGTGCATGACTGGAAACAGCATAATGGGAATTAATTAGGGAAAGTGTTTTCCTTGGACAGGTTCTCATTTACCACTGTTTTTGCATGTGCCTACGATGAGCTGAGCCATGCCTTTGAAGGCATCCCTCTAAGCTCATCCAATGGAAGCTCAGCATCCCCTGCAGACCATGTTGATGCACCAAGCCTGCTCAGATCAATGTCTATACAAAATTTATAGCTTCATAAAATACTTTAAATACACATATATGTGTTGTGGGTTATGTCATTCATCCATTTACTCTTCCACTCAGGACATTTATTGAAGTACTGTGAGGTTCCAGGCAGCCTTCCGTGGCTTACAAGCAGCAGTGAACAAAGTGGTGCTCTCCTCTGCCACATGAGTTATATATCACACATACAGGGGGAGGGGAGGAGAGAGGGGGAGAATGCAATAACACGAGAGCTGGAAGATTATTTAAAAGTCACGATGAACTATATACTAGGAATATTGGAATGAGACTTATCAACTTTCAGTCTTTGAATAAATGTGGCAATTTTTAGGTAAATATATGGAAGAAGGTTGAATCACTTTAGCAAAATGCACACTTATTTATTATGTCTTCATACCACCCAATGCTCCTACCAACCCAAGGAGCAGAGGCTGGGGCTGGATGCTGCATTTTTTTTGTTTGTTTGTTTCTGTCATTTCTATTTTGCAAACATTTCTCTTTGTCTTTCTTCTTCAGAAGTGTAGCTTTTATCAAGAAAATCTTGCAGCCTGTATAAAATTAAGTTTATTGTTTTTGATCATTTCTCTGATCATAAATGAAATTTATATGCTTAAGTACCTACACAAATTGCTGAGTAGAATTAGAAGACTGTATATCATATACATTTTTGGACCTTGAAATACATTTTGAAGTGAGTCTGTAGGAAGGTTACACTTTCTCACTAATATCTTAGGATATGGGATATTGTGTGGATTTAAATGTTTTTATCCCAAACCATACATTATTGCTTTTCTTTCTTTCTTTCTTCCTTTCTTCCTTCCTTCCTTTCTCTCTCTCTTTCTTTCTTTCTTTCTTTCTTTCTTTCTTTCTTTCTTCCTTCCTTCCTTCCTTTCTCTTTCTTTCTTTCTTTCTTTCTTTCTTTCTTCCTTCCTTCCTTCCTTCCTTCCTCTCTTTCTTTCTTTCTTTCTTTCTTTCTTTCTTTCTTCCTTCCTTCCTTCCTTCCTTCCTTCCTTCCTTCCTTCCTTTCTCTCTCTCTCTTTCTTCTTTCTTTCTTTCTTCCTTCCTTCCTTCCTTTCTCTCTCTCTCTCTCTCTCTCTTTCTTTCTTTCTTTCATCTCTGTTTCTCTATCACCTTTCTTCCTCTAGCATGTCTTTGGTGCTTTATTAAATTATGCATTGCTTTTTAGTGGTGAGATTGACTTTTACAATGTTTGTTGGTTCTTCAGCATTTTTCTTTTTATTACAAAATAGCTATGTATGAAACACATTATTTTCTGTGATTTCTCCAAGTGATAATTTACATGCACAATCTTTGAGATTAAGAAATATTTTATGCATTCATTTTGTTGACCTCTTTCCTGTGATCTCTTTTATTATTCTGCTTAGAAAATGTTTCATAGCCCGAGATCATTTTTAAAATACACATGTTGTACTTGTTTGTTAAATGTTTTAATTTTCACAGTCAGATTTAACTTACCTGTCTTTATTTTTGAAAGATAGAGCCTTAATTTGAGCCTTTTCCAACAGTCCATTTTCTGAATGTCATTTGCTAATAAAAATAATTATTTTTCCGTAGGCAAATGATGCTTTACCATTTGTCTGGTTTATATACCACTGGATCTGGAACTAGAAATAACCTGCCTAAAAGAGTCTGCTTTAAATGTGGAGAGTGATTGTTTCCAGTACTTTTTGTCCCAGTTGTTAAAAGATTACAACAATCCTTAATACTGTACTGCTGGAATGGGTGAGACCAACCTGCGGAGGCATTTAGGACCCAGGGGAAAGCCAGGCTTGGTATAGAAGGACAGTCTCTGGCGCACACGCCTCCTACCCAAATCACAGCCCCGTGCAGCCCGGCTCTCATTCACAGCTTTCTAGAGAAATCTGAGCTCCAACTGCCAGGATAGGGGATCTCACCCACCCAGTTCAGCCGCGAGGACACCTGCAGAAACACATTCTCAAAGCAAGCCTGGGCGGCGGTGTGAAGGTATTTGTTGCCTTTTTCTTCCTTCTGTGTTCGCAGCGCCTCCCCGCCCGTCCCCGCTCTAGCGGTGCCATGGCTGCGGCGTTTCAGCACTTCGGCGCGTGGACAGCTCCCATCTGCAATCCCACTGCACTCCATCCCTTCTGCACCCCACTCTTCACCGCCTCCGCGGTCCATCCTCTTGCCACGCCGCACAGCCTGCGCTCCCCAGCCATCAGCACCCTATCTCCACCATCGCCGTCATCATCTCCACCACCACCGGCGCGGTAACTACAGTCCACACAACTGTGTCTTGTCACTTAGACAAAGCCTGAGGTCCGCAAGGTAGAGAGGAAAGAGCTCAAGTTCTCAGGCATAGGAGGGAAAGTTCAGGTGGAGAGACCCCTGAAAACAAAGAGAGCCGCCTGCTTGAGAGAAAGGGGAAGTGGAGGCAGCAGGAAGAGACCTCAGCAAAAGGACAGATGGGGACTTGCCAGACACCAGCAGTTAGCCAGCTGCCTTTCAGCAGATTAGAGACTGTTTAGTTCAGGAAATTAACATGGCCTGAGGCATAGTGTGATTCCAGGAAGAAATGTTAGCTCAGCCCCGATATTCTGGTTTTCCAATGGAGAGTCACCAGGAAGCAGGGTGGGGGCGATGGGTGACTCACAGCACCCACATGGCTGTTTTTCTTCCTAAGCATTTACCGTAGAAACTCTGAAATTAAGTTTTTATCGAACTGTTCTATAAAATGAGAACCCCAAAGGTTAACTCTGTGGCCAAAATGAAAATTAAAAATGATGGTCGTAAGAACCTAACGAATAAGGCTTTCACTAGGAAATTCTATTTGCTCAAACGTCTCCTTTTCTTGTCTACTTACTTCAATTACCCAGTCTTAAACCTCTCCTGGAAGGAGAACAGATATATCCTTTGCCCAAATGACCAAAGTGGTAATGATATTCGGAGCAGATGGCCTGGCTTTGTTCATTACTAGTCAAGGACTGGCTCAGATTTGGAAGATGAGATTTTTGTGTGCTTTCTCAGTAATCAGGCGATAACACCATTTTCCTATAAATAGTAAAGGGTAATAGAGTGCAGAAATTGAAAAGGCATTTTATGTAACTGTGGTTTGCCTGGCTCTGCTTTACAGTGCTATCGTTCCTATCAAAGCTTATGGGGAGTTGAAACACCTTTCAAATAGCCGATTAATTTGGACCTGATGGTCCAGTCCTAGGTCATGGCACCTATTTGATTTAACCAGGATCATTTGCTTTATAAGAGCTAACAAAGTACAGCAAACAAGTGCTTGCATCTGTCATAAACAAGTGTATTGAAAGGGACTCTTTGAACTGATTTTTACTGAACTGCCAAGTATTGTAGTTTCTTTTGCTGCTGTTTTTGTTTTGTATATTTTTATTGTTTTGGTCAAGATAAATTCAGGATCTTAATTTAAATGTGTGGTATCTTAGTAGAAATGTAGTCAGGTCACTGTTCACAAGAACATTTAAACCAAAGCACAGAAAGCCTAACTCAACAGTACCCTTGTGTATTTAATCTGTCTCCTGGAGAAGAGATATTGAAGCTAGTTTTGTTCTTGCTTATCTTTAGAGGCACCACCCAAAAGTAAAGAGACTCACAAACAGATATGTTCTGGAAGAAGCTTTGTGCAAAAATTCATGCTCAATAATCTTTATGAATGAGGACTAGTCACGTCATGACAAAAGTTTACTTACTGTTACTAATTATATGAACTTAGGCTCAGTTCTATTTGTCTCAAAATTTTACTCATTTTTAAAGCTCAAAGCATGAAAATATTTGGCAAAGCATATTGCATTTAGTCACCTACCTACTGTCCTTAGACTGATAGTATGCACAACAACCAGGGGCTCTCAAGTCTCTGGGAAAGACTTTTTAAAACTCCCTTATCTGTGAGCAAACAATGATCCAGACCAGGAGGTTGGAAAAATGTATACGTGTTGCCAATTTGAGCTGCCTCACCAGAAACACAGGCCCGGAATACAAAGCTTCCAAAGATGCTGTCTTCCTGTGCTTAATGCAATTTCCTGAGGCGGTTGAGGTTTCAAAGCAGGGCTGCTTCAGCGAGATTTACAGGCACCTGTCTCAGACGCAATGCTTCTCCTCCCTGTCTGAAATATGCCAAGCTTATTTATTTTTATAGAGTGTGACTACTGTGGCTTTCATACATTTTTTTTTTTAGTTAGGGCTGTTTATCTTTCATGTTGATAAGAACAAGACTTTCTCATTTAAAAATGGATTTAAAGGTAAAAGGAAACATTTTGTTTTCCAGCACAGTGCTCTCTTTGTGGGAGGGTACAGAATTTTAGAATCTGAGTGTCCACTTCCTAAAACATGAAATCTTGAACTCTTAGAACTGATTATGTCTGCTTACATCTTTGGGCTTGATAATAGAAACAACTTATTATCTCTGAGAAATCTACCCTTGACTTCAGAAACTCTGTTGCTGCAGAACCACCCTTCACAAATGGACTCTGGCTGGCTTTGATCTTCTCTGCTCTTGTGACACTGTGGCCGGGACAGAGGAGGTGACAAGCAGCACAGAGATAAAAATCCTGGAGCCTGTATGGATATATTAACCTCCCTTCTTATACCCTTTCCCAAATGGTCACTGTTTAGATCATTATCACTGGTCCAGATTTCCCTGGAATGAAGCTTTAAGAGGGGACCCACAGTGTGAATGACCACAAGTCTGTAACTGTCATGAGCCCAAATGCTGCATCACTTTAGAGAAAACTGGACTTTATTTCCAATCCAAGTTTTTCTTGGCTTAAAGTTTGGTTCACCTGGATGTATAAACCAGCTGGCCAGACACTGTCTGCCCCATAAAGAACCTTTATGTATTCAGATATAAGTTCATTATTCCTCCACCTTCTCTCATTTTTCTTCATCCGGTCACCCTGTGCTGTTTATTTTCTGTGGACTTGCTCTATGTCAGGACAAATGAAAAATGACCTTTGTGGTAGACTAATTTCTCAGGTACTTTTGTTCAGCTTGACTTCTGTGCAAGGAAGAATGTTTCAGGGTGAGGTTCTCTGTATCCTGGGTTCTAACGGCTGAATCTCTGATTCTTAGATATCATCCAGATATCTAGTTATCCCTTGCCCATTTCTGTTTCTTAAAATAGCACTGCCTCAATTCAGATTCTATTATTGCTCAAATGGTATTATGTAAACGTCCATACCTATATGTGTGTCACATGCATAGGTTACTTGGTGTTCTGAATTTTACAGATTTGGAAGAAACAGGAACAAAGCCGTAGACCAAGGGAAAATGGAGGGCCTCAAATTAACAGGCTTTATAAGCAAACTTCTCAAAATGGAGTCATCTGACATTTTTTCACACTTTATTGTTTTCATTCTTGTTACTTCTCCTTATTTCCCTCTCTTCCTCTCTTCTTTCCCTCCTTCCTTCCCTCTTCCTTTTTCTCTCCCCATCCCTCTTCCTTTTCCTATTTTTGCCTTTCATATTCTCTTTCTCCCATCCTTTCTTTCTTCCCCTTTCCTCATTTTTAGGTGCTATATGGTAGGTGGATGTAATTTATAGGGTGACATAATAAGCTCCCTGGGAGCCATTGCCCATGTGAACAGATATGCTAGTGACATGCTTTTTTTTTTTCTCTATTACTGTGGTTCTGCTGTCCACAGACACTGAGATTTGCTTTGGGACAGGTCATCCATCCCAGCAATTTGAGGTCATTGCTTCTCAGGTCTGATTTTATTGCTCAGTCAGTGAGTTAGGGGTGCTTCTCAGTAGTCTGTGTTCCCAGGAACCTATGAAGTTATGAGTCTGATACTAATTAATGAGCTACCTTTGGTGAAATTCTTGATTGATACATAATAATTACACATATCTGTGGGACACAGTGTGAACTTTCAGTGAATGTATATACTGTTCAATGACCAAATCAGATTAATTGTCAGTTCCTTGTATTGAGAATCTACTTTTCTGCTGGTTTTAAGATATATAGCCATTGTAAACTGTAGTTGACCCACAGTGCTCTGAAATGATGGAGCTTGTTGCTAAGTCTAGCAATGTCCTGGTACTTGCCTCTCTTCTTCTCCATCCTTCCTCCCCTTTGTGCCTCTACCACTCTTCTCTTCTACCAAATCAATGTTTTTTGTCTCTTATAAGTGAGGGGAACCATAGTATTTGTTTTTCTGCGTCTGGCATATTTCACTTAACATGATGACTGGACCTCCCTCAAAGAAGGTAGGACACCAGTTATCCTCTTATTTAAATTTCATAACATCAGGTGTAATTAGTAATGGCCATTAACTACAATGAAAGGCAAACCATTCCAACTTCTGAGGAAGTTCCAAGGTCAGTTGAGGGGGGAAGCTGTGGGGGCTCTTTCTTTCCTCTCATCCAACTCCAGAGCAACTTTCTCCATTCTACTTTCTCCTGGCAGTTTTCTTCATTCTGATCCTTGCTGGGCCCATTGTTGTCCTACCTACATCCGTAAGAAGAGCGTCAGTTACATAGACGTCCTGGAAAAGCAGAGTGAAAGAGGCAATTTGGGGAGCCTCATCTTTCATATGCCTCTAGATTATTTTTCTCAAATAATGGAGTCCATTTGGAGAAACACCTTTTTCCTTTAAGACAAAACAGTCAAGCATTTCTACCTCCTCTCTTCCTTTCGCAGAGATATGCCTACAAAACAGGACTGATTCACTTTGGATACGGAATGCCAACTGCTTGAGACAGCCTATGGCAGGAGAGCAACATCCTATGAGGACATTTCAGTTGAATTTTCCACATGTCTATAACCTTCTCCCCCATGCACTTTTTCCACAAGATTAGAAAGAGAAATGTACCCTCTCCCACCTTAAGGCTGTAGAGGCAGAAAGAAACTCTACTGTCTTCCAGCTTGCCTAGCCCCCTTTTGCATTGTCACACAGCAAACTAAAACCATGAAAGATGACAAAAGATTGTTTTAGAATTTAGGAGTCAACTGTCTGCCAAATTGCTCTAATGTACCTGAGGCCTAGTCTATTTTCATTTTGACCTGGCATCTATTTTGGGTAAGAAGTTCTCAGTGTCTCCACGTTGTTGGAACTCCTTCCAATTTACTTTTAACCTTTCTCTAGAGTGGGAGTAAATGGAAGCACATGACTGTGTTTGGTTGCTATTTTAAAAGGATTCAAGGGAATCTACACGATGAATATTTATGGGGCAGGAGTAAGCTCTGGGTTAGGGTTGAGCTAAAGGTGATGGAATGTTGACAGTGAGCCAGGGTTAAATTCTGATCATGCTACAGCTACACTTTCTGATGATTAAAGGTCTCCCCTCTGTCCTTCCAAACTCTCCCCACCTCTGCTAGGGAGAATTCCTATCTGAAAGTTGGCAAGTATTTGATGAAAGTCTGCATGAAGCAACATATGTACTCAAGGCTTTGATCCTTGACCACACCCAGTGCAAGGAATTTTTATACCAAGTGAAGTCAAAGTAGATGATGCTGGACCATTTAAAGCAATGTTTACAATCATACTGAACAAAACTTCTTTCTCTGGGCAATTCTGAGATCTTTCCAGAATGCTAACATGTTCCCTTATTGTTAGCAGAACCCACACTTCAAGCCTAGGGGTTGTTAATTACACATTCAGAATGTGTCAATCTTTGAAATGGGTCTTTGCAGTTGTTGGATTTTCACCGGGTTGGTGTGGTTTGTAGGACTTCTCTCATTATGAAGACAAAGGGATCAAAGCCTTGAGTACATAGTGTGACTTCTGTCACACTACTCTAAAGCTTTATTTATTAGTAACTTGTGTCCATATTAAATATTAAATATTAAATATTAAATATTAAAGTTTTGTAAGTTCTGTTGTTATTGTTTTTGAGACAGGGTATAATTTTGTAACTCAGGTTGGCCTCAAATTCATAATCCTTTTGCTTCAGTCTCCTGAATCTTGTGATTGAAAGTTTAGTCACCATGCCTAGTGAGGTTTTACAGACATTATCTGTCTGATCATGACAATATTCCCTTTCCACACTTCATACCTGATGTGTAAGTGTGCAACTGTGTGTGTGTATGTGTGACTGGATGTGTGAGTGAGTGTGTTAGTGTGTAAATGTGTGTGAGAGTGTGAATGAGTGTGTGAGTGTGCATGAGAGAGTAAATGTGAGTGTGTGTGTGAATGAGCGAGTGTGTAATTGTGTGGCTGACTTTGTGACTGTGTGAGTGAGTGAGTTGTGTGAGTGTTTGATGAGTGTGTGAGTGAGTAAATATGAGTGAGTGTGTGTAAACAAGTGAGTGCATGAATGCGTGCGTGTGTTTGTGTTAATGAGTGTGTGAGTGTTAGGATGCAGCTACAAAGAATGTGTTGTTAAAGATGGCAACTCCTCAGAGTTAATGGATAGCCATGAACAAAACATAGACAGGTAATTTGCAGTATCAAGTGCTTGTTATATCTATATGTGTGTGTGTGTGTGTGTATCCACATTTTGGTCTAAGCGCTCAGTCTCAGTCTTTCACCTAATAGTTAATAACTTGACTTGAGAGATTGGCTGGAAATGAGATAATGTGATGTTAAACCTCTTGGCACATAACAAGCAAACACAAGTATTTGTCTTTTCCCATGCCACCACTAACTCATTATTCTACTTTAAGCTAGTGTACATCACAACATCTTTTATTTATTGGGAGACAACATAATTACGATTTTAACAAGAACACAGCTAATGGCAGATAGATTTTTTTCATTTCATAAGCATCTTCAGTTATCTCATTCTCATGATTTTACCTTAGTGGTTTTTTTTTCCAGGAAATTACCTTTCTTTGACACATTGTAACAAAGGAAACGATAATTGATGTAAAATGCTTTGACATGTTACACACTTTTAGAGAGGGCATTGCTCCGATTGTGCTGATATCTTCCAGGTATTAATATGGGTTTCTGAAGATGATAATAAAATACATGAGAATAATCAGTGATCAAGAACCTGAAATAGGTTAGACTTGAAAATTTCTACTTCACTAGGATACTTTTTTGTTATTCTTCATACAGATAAAAATAAGCCATGCACTTATAAACCACTTCCTTAAGACTGGCTTGTGTACGAGAAAATATGTACATAGATTTCTTTTTGTCTTAATTGAGATGAAATGCTTTTCTGGAATCTATGTCTGTCAGACATTTAAACTCCTAGTAGTAGAGACTTCCTTTTCTCCTTATTTATCCAAAAAAAACGCAACCCAAATTTCTAGTTTATTAGAAAATTTCACAGTCTATAAGCACAAGCATTCTAGCTTGACCTCCCAAGAGATGAGATACTCCTCTTTCAGAATACAAAGCCATGAGCAACCCTGTAGCACCGGGAGAGCTGTTTTCTGCACCTGATGAAAGCCCCCCTCTCTGCTTGTTGAGTAGACTTCACTGTTGGTGCTAGGCTTGGCCATCTCTGAGGCGTGGTAAAGGGTGAGTCTTTCCGAGACTATGGCAGGGTCTTTGATCTGTTATATTGGCAAAGGAAAAAGAGAGTAGAACAAACTATTAGTGATAGCTGGAAAGGCACAGTCAATTGAATCCTAAATAGCTCCAGCCACTTCCCAATGTTAAAAAGAAGATAGAGGTAGTGGGTCTCTATCTGTAAGGTACAGCACTGTCTAAGGCTGTCCAAGGAACCCTGGGAACTCAGAGGCAGATTTGGGCTCACAGAAGGGTTAGTATGGAAGAGATATGAGGGAAGTAGAGTGGAGATCTGGAGCACTGAGAGGAATGTCAAGCAGATGTTAAGTAGCAGATACTCAAACCTCTGCTACACAGCAGAGGCAAACCAGCGCATGAATGAAGAACATAGCCCAGAGACATTATTTGGACTGTCATCCCGTTTCTATCTCTTGGCAAGATATTTAATTTCTTTGAGTCTTAAATTCTACTCATTTTGTCTGGTCGTTCTAAAATGTAGTATATAAAGAGACTGTGTGAGTGTCTGGGACATAATAAATACAACAATAATAAATAATGAATTATAGCTATTATCATTATTATGAGTTACCAGGAAAGTAAACCACTTTCACCTATGAGTAGGACATCAAGTCCAATGTAACCTATCATAATTCAGACAAGTCCAGTGAGAACACAAGCCTGTGGTTGATGGGAAATGCCACATTGTGATAAACATCCTTTATACAGCTTTTCTTGTGCCCTAACTAGCATTGATTGGTGTTATTTAAATAGCAGTTGGTTCAGGATTCCAGGATGAAGGATTTACCTTTAATGAAATATATATATATCATATTAAGCATGAAATCCAGTGACCCTGGCTGGACTGTTCTCACTAGATGCTTCTACTGCATGCTGAGCACAGAATAAAGATGTAGATTGGAGCAAATTTATTTCAGATATTATAGATCGGAGGCATAGCTGTGTATGGAGGCAGAGCATGAAATATGCAACCTCAATTCTCCCCTTGAACCCACAGTAATTTATCTGGGAAACATTGTTGAGTTCCTTGGACTGTGAGGTAAGTAACTTGCTCCAAAGCAGCTTTAAATCTTCTTCAGGGAACAAGCTGTTCCTATGCGCTGTGCTCTTAGTGCTGCGCTCCTTGGCTTGGAACTGTGAACATTACCCAGAATGCTTCAGTGAGACCAGGATTGAAGTAAAGAGGAAATTCTCTGGGGGGGGGGGAAGGAGGAGGGGATTTTTTTAGAGATAAGGGAGGGAATTAAAGGTTAGCTAGAAGGCTTTAAGAAAAACTAGCCTGCCCCAGATGTGGGAGACCCACTGACTTATAAAAACAGCATTTTAACTGTTGTTTTTTATTGATGCTTGTGTAACTGGTAGCATCTGCTGCATCATGAATACTGTCCTAGGCACTAGGAAAATGTCAGTGGTCACAATGAACTTCTTTGCTCACAGATCTGACCGTCTTTTGTCACATATACTGAGAATTCACAGGTCAATAATAGATGCTCTCCTTTTACAGACGATTCTGAATAAAAGGGAGAAGGAAAGATGCTGATAAGACATGGTATAGTTAAATGTGTGTGTATCATCTGATTTCTGAAGGTTGGGAAGGGTTTCCTGGGGGAGAGCTACTTTCAGATTGAGTTCTGAAGAATGAAGAGGAGTTGGAGACTAATAATGGATGTTACTCACAGTGCGATATGAGTTTATTTCAGTAGTAATACAGAAAGTAATGGGAATGCAGAAAATAAATTGGCAGCAAAGGCCACAGTAGAAAGCCTGTTTCCAATCTAAACACTGGAGTGGGTGTTGGTCTCAGTTATGCCAGCAACCATGGATCTGGAAAGATGGGAAGATTTGAGAGCTAGTAAACCTGTGACTGCCTGGTAGTGGATGGTGAAGGAGAGGGCATAACAAGAGATGGCTTTCAGGTTTCCAGTATGTGAAACTTCATGGGAGTGGTCATTCACTAAGAGGTGAAGCTGGAGGATCAAATTCAGGATGGGGAATATGAGTAGTTCAGTTTTGAGCATAACGTGTTTGTAGTATTAAGTTATCTGCAGGAAGATGCTCAGTCAGCAATGAAATGAGGAGCCTGGAGATCAGAAGAAAGCGAGGGATGGAAGCTATTTGCCTGCAGGTAGACAGATCATGGGGCAGGATCCTGAAAATTCTGGTATTGGCTTGCACAGAGGGAGAAGAATGAGCAGGGAAAGGCAAGAAGCTAGGGGCAGGGATGGCCAGGGCATGTGGACAGAGAAAGGAATGAGGGAAGGAGAAGATGGTCTAAGAAGGAAACGTTTGGTGTCCAATACTAATGGATATCACCTAAACTGGAAACTGAGAATTGTCTTTTGGATGTAGCAACATGAGTGCCATCCAGTACTGTGTGGATTGCTTCGTACCCTTCCAGTTCATGTTTGATCCGGCATCTTCATTGTTAGTGTCTATCTTAGCCAGGGTTACTACTGCTGTGATAAAACACAATGGACTAAACAACCTGGTGAAGAAAGGATTTATTTGCCTTACACATCCCGAATCACAGTCCATTGAGGGAAACCAAGGCAGGAACTCAAAGAATGCATGAACTCAAAGAAAGCACAAACCTGGAGGCAGGAGCTGATGTAGAGGTCATGGAAGGCGATGTTTACTGGCTTTTTTCTCATGCTTTGCTCAGCCTGCTTTTTTAGAGCACCCAGGATGATCAGCCTAGGTGTGGGCCTAGCCACAGTGGCCTAGGTCCTCCTGCATCAATTACTAACAAAGAAAATTCTGTACAGACTTGCCTGTAGCTTGATCTTATGGAAAGAATTTCTCAGTTGACGTTCCTCCTGTCAGATGACTCTAGCTTGTGTCATTAGTGCCTATGTGTCTATAACAGTGATACTTCCATCTTTGGTTTTTTGGAGAGAAGATGTTGTTCGGAATGTCTAAGATCGTGGTGAGTGTAGGGATGGATTGGAGGAAGGAAGTGCACATGGAAGGGCAGAAAGAAAGTTTCAAAAGATATAAGTGATTTTTTTCTTTTGTTTATCATTTATATGGAGAAATAAGATGATAATCAAAACTCTATTATTTTCCTAGGTAAAACAGTATCTCAGGACAATAGAAAATGGATGGATTTAGAAGCCCATATGGGTGAGGTAGAGAGCAGATTGAGAGGCTTGGGTGCCTGTGGTTTCTTAGCAGGGGTGGAAGAAGTCAAAACAACAAAACCCACACGAGCCTGACAACCTTTCTCATGGCTCAGAATGTCCTTCTTGAAGGTCAGTCTTCCAGCCCTGAACTTGTCTGGCACAACCCAGCCTGTGGCAATATTCTTTCCATTAACTAGGCACCTTAGTGTTAGGTTAGCATGGCCTTTCGTATTCTCAAGCTGTGAAGGGCTGCCTTTAAAAGATGTAAGGAACAGATTTATGTCTGAGATACTTGTTTGAGAAATAAGACTAATGGTAAATACTCAATTGTACAGCAGCCATGGTATTTCTGCTGTATCTAGGCCCGTGAACAACCTCATAAGCATGCTTTAACATCATCAACAAAAAACCATTCATTAATAAAATATTGCTCTATTGCTAATTTGACCACAGACCATTATCTTAAGGAGTCAATCACTGTAACCAAAAACTTTGTGAATGTATTTCAAATATTTGTATATTAACCATTCAAGTTGTGAATAATAAGGCCAAATGTCCTATCTTAAGGATTATATGTGCTTAGTTACAAGGTATATATTCATCTAAAGAGAAATAAATTCTTTTCCATCTAGGTTTTAATTAATTTGCCTGGATATTCTCTGCTTCATCTTGTTTCTCTTGTTTCTTTTATGTTTTTCAGTAAGCAATGGCTTCAGTTTTCCTTCTCTTTTGGATGGCCACCACCACATAGGGCCTGAATGTCCTGCTGTTTTCCAAGGATAGAAAGAAGACTCTGTACCTGTCTGTTTTGGGAGCAGTCTTGTAGGAGTGGCATCGAATGGGCCACAGATTCAGCACACTTCCATGTGAATGGGACCAGTTTCTGTTTTTCCCAAACATCAGAGCTTAAGTGCTTGGGAAGGAGATTTGGCCAAGATGACACATTTACAGGCTGGGCTCAGTCCAGACACTATAGAGAAAGCTCGCCTGGAATTGAATGAAAACCCAGATGTTTTACATCAGGACATTCAACAGGTCAGAGACATGATCATCACCAGGCCAGACATTGGGTTTTTACGTACAGATGATGCCTTCATCCTGCGATTTCTCCGAGCCAGGAAGTTTCACCAAGCCGATGCCTTCAGACTCCTGGCCCAGTACTTTCAGTACCGCCAGCTAAATCTGGACATGTTTAAAAACTTTAAGGCAGATGATCCCGGGATTAAGAGGGCTTTGATCGATGGATTCCCGGGAGTGCTGGAAAATCGTGACCACTATGGCAGGAAGATTCTCCTGCTGTTTGCTGCCAATTGGGATCAGAGTAGGTAAATGTAGATAGTGTCTTTACTTGGCTTGGCTTTGTCATAGCATCATCACTGCATGCTGGGGTTCTATTGCTTCGCAGGTCAAAATTCATTCCACGTGTTTTTAAGACCCAGGTATAATGTCACTCCAAAATAAGACTACAAGAGAATCATAGCCTCTTAGTTGTACTGGACATTTCACTCATCGAATAGGGTCATTAATTTTAATAAATTCAAAGCCGATGTACTAGAAGGCCCATGTATTCTCTTTGGCATTATCACCTTTAGCAACAACAGTACAAGAAACAAAAACAAAAAAGCAACAAAATAGATTTGCTAGATTGGTTTCCACACATAAAATTGTCCTGTGGATGCTCTCTGTAAATGTAATATTCTGCTCTTCTGTGTGGCAGATTTTCCATACAAATGAGCTCCCTTGCTAAATGTGCCTTTTAGAGCCCAAACTCCACACTCCCATGTATCCTTCTTCATCTCTCTACCTAGTCCCTCATGTCAAAATATGGGATCATATTTGGCATTGGTCTCAATATCTGACTTCTTCTCGAATTCCACCTACCCCTACCTTTTCTTTTAAAAATCATTCACAGTATATTCACTTCTCTGCTCCCATCGCTATTGACCAAGTTTGGGTTCACATTATTTTATGAAAACAATTATAACAGAAATATAAGACCCCACTGCTCAGCAGATAACCTTTTTTTTTGGGGGGGGGTGTTTACCACATTTTCTACAGGTTATTTGTATAATCTCATCTAACCAAACAGGAACTTATAAAGATTATAAAGGTTCCTGTCATTTCCCATACTTCACATTTGATGGCACCAGAATCTGTGAAGTTACGGACCTGGATTCACTGTCACACAGCTAGTGAAGCCAGAACAGAAATCGTGTCCTGGTTATGTGACTTGAGAGCCAGTTGTCATTAACTCAGCTATGTAATGCTTCTGTGTGTCATAAGATCAGGGAAGATGATGCCTTTTGTAGATTTATCCCTTTGCTGGGTAGCATAATAACCAGTCAATGCTGACTGGGGAGAAATGGAAGGAACCCCTTGCTAGAACATCCATTGTGGCTGGGGTTTCACAAGAATATCATGGATGAAAATTTTATGCTCATGGGAAGACACATGCTTAATGGAAAAATATATCAAAAACCTTCCCAACGCTATTTAAAGGAACTTCTGGTCTGTCTTTCTATTGCCTCGTGCCACTGCTTTCTCTAAAAATAGCAGAAGTACAGAGGAGGCTTCACAGTCATTGACTATTTCCTGGTTGATAAATCAAGGCAGAGCCTTCTGGCTCTGGAAAAGTGCACAAACGTCTCCACACAATCAGCCTAGACTTTAGTCAGCTCTTCACCTGACTCATTAATAGTGATGCGGAATAGATATCATGTTTATCAAGTTCACATTATAGTTCACGGTGAGCCTTGCTTTACATTGTTCCGCTGATGAGAAAGATGGAATTTTACATTAGTTCACCCATCATTGAATCAGCAAGCAAGTAGAGGTGTGAGTTTGAGGCACTTGAGACCATGATGAGAACATGTGGTCTTTGTTAGCGAAGACCCATGTGCAGGTCATGGTCCAATAAAGACACAGTATATAAATGGCTAGATGCTACGCTCTACTCAATAATTGCTCCCGAGACATAGGAGCCATAGACTCGGCATCTAAACAGAAGGAAACAGTCTTACTCCAAAGAATGGTACACTCACATTTTGGCTCTGGACACCAGACGTTTTTGATGATTCTGGAGAATAATCATGCTGATGTCATCGTGCTAAATTGCCAGTGTTCTGAGGCTTCCATCTGCTAGGACGAACTGTGCACTGAGCACCACGGAGCTTTGCTGCTCATATAAAGAAATGAACCATCGAAAGATGTTTTATTTCGTGTTAAGATTTGCTCTGTATATATCCCCAAATATGTCGTGAAGAAATAAGAGGTAACCAATCTCTGAGGAGATAATGAAAATGTTTATGATTATGATAACCTTGGACAAGTTACTTCCTTCTCTGTTCCTTGAATTCCTCAAGTGTAAAATAAGATTCTAGCTCTAATGAGTCATGAGTGAGAAGCCCATTCAGCCTCATCCGATGGATGAGAAGGGATTCCCAGATTCATTTTATAGGCTCCCCATTTGCTCAACTTTAAAAGAATAATCTCTTTTCTCTCCTCTTTTTCATAGTCCTATGACCTAATTTTCTTCTAACTACACAATTTTATCCAAACCATTTTGCTTTTGACAAAGTGGTATTGGTAAGTCTATCCACTTGGCATTAAACCAGATACAAACTAACTAATTTGAACATGAATATGACCATCCCACATGTGGTTATATGCAAGTAGCCTCCTTCAGATTCATTCCTCTCCTGTAAGGCACAGGAAAAAGCAATGCCTTTATGTGGTGTGGGAGATAGCAATGCCATACTGAAGTTCATTGTTTGGCATACGACAAGCATTCAGCAGACACTGGCTTCTGGTATTATCACTACTGTTTTAAAAATCTGACTTCAAAAATAATGGCAGACAGATGGCAAATAAATTAGAACTGGATCCAGGAGGACACGATTTCAAAGCAGGAGTGGGATTATACATGCAAGTAATCCACCCACTTGACTAAAGCACCTGCTTGTTTTCCCCAGATACCTGTCACACAGACCCTGCCCAGACGAGGTCCAAAAGGCCAGAGAAATTCTCACAGCCTTGTAACGTGATTGCGTCTCTCTGGGGGGTGTCAAATGATCAGGCAGTGATTTGAATATCTCACGTGAAAGGTTTACTGAGATTAAGATGATTATTAACATTTATTAAAATGATGTAAAATTTCATCCATCTTGACCTGACCCATGTATAAAAGTGACCAGCTGGGAGCAGGTCACAGCAGAGGCACGATAGCAATTGAGTTACCAGAATTCAAGCTGGTCTTGCCCAGAGGTGGAAGCTCTGAGAGCGGAAATCTGTGCAGTTTCTGTGCTTTCTGCAACTGTCAGGCTGAGCTGAGTGAGTTAAATAAAAAAAGACCATATAATCATTCAGCTAGTGAACATGGCCAGCACTTGTAGAGCTAGCAGAGTCGTTATTCTAGTGCACACACTTGATGTGCATTGGGAACAAGGCGATGCCCTTACTCAATGATTCCTCTGATGGCTCACCTTATCTCATAGCAGCCTTAGCAAGACTTCTCAACCTGCCCCTCTAAGATCCCTAAAGAAAATCCATTTCTTGTCTTTGTTTTTTTTCTGAGCTACAAATCTGCATGTGAGCCTTTGCTGTCAGGACCCTGGTGCTGCAGAGGGTAAGACAAACCGAGAGGCACATGCTTATTTATTCCTGGATTTTACTTCAGTCAAAAACAAAAGTTAAGCTTGGGCCCCATTGTTTTACTGTCTGGAGTCACAATTTCTCAAGTGGAAACTGGATAAGACATCAGGCCTCTCAGGCTGCTGCAAGGACAAACTCAATCTTGGGAGAGTCCCGGAGGCAGAAGAGATTGAATGACGAACTCTGAAGTCAGGTGGCCACCTTAAATTCCAGCAGCCTTAAATCCCACGCCTTAGGATGTCATGCAGTCTCTCGCCTGTAATGCAGGGGTGGTGACCACAGGTTTACACTGGTTGATGTGCAGAAGTACTTCTTTCTTAAGAATAAATAAGCTGATCGGGTAAAGCACTGGCATACCAGGTCAAAAGATACTTTCTAGACACAGAAACCTTTTATACAATTATCAACATTTTCTACTTGGAAAACTGTAAAAATGGTAACCATGACAGACCATAACTCCAAAATTATACTGGGGTGGAAGGCTCTGTTGTTCTTATATACATGGTTTAAAGGCCTCTTTTTATTGTTGATCATAGGTTGTAAGAACAACAATCAGGGGACTCCAGACAACCCAAGTCCTATAATACACCATAATCACATCCACAGTACACTGTGCAGACCGGCTGTTCCAGACCCAGATTTTAGGATGGGGGACCACAACAGATGAACTTATTACAAGTCAGAATGTATGGAGATGTAGGGAACATCCGTCTGTCAATATCATTCTCTCTCACAGCTAAAGGTTCAGAAATCAGCAAGCAAGTTCAAAACTAGCCCAAAATATCGTTTCTTCAGGGAAGTCGAGGCACTGTAAGAAACACTTAAATTTGGACAACTCCTAAAGAGTAAAGGAAGCTGGTGAGGAGCTTGATTAATGCCTTCAAACATAGGGACAAGAAGAAGGCCAAACATCCAGCAGGCGGCTTCTCCTTACATCATGAGATACAGAACAAAAAAGGTCTATACTGAAGACTAGCAAGTCCCAGGCAAGGTTTAAGACACAAAGCTGGGGCAAAGCTGAGAAAGTAGAGAAAAATTTAAAGAGGGACCAAAAACCTCAGTAATTTACTCAAAGTAAGTCATATTCCAATGAAATGCTTTAGAAACTCACACTTAAGAGAAAAATACATAGCTAGTAAAATCAACATTTTTAAACAGCATGTCTGTTTTCTTCTGGTTTGACTCAGCATGGCTCTGCTCTGTCAAGCCAGCTATCTTGAGGAAAGAGCCTTCATTAAATTGTGTACTGTTATTTCAGTGCCAGTCCCTGTAACAACAACACACACACACACACCGAGATACAGCTGCAAGTGTCTTATTTTTCCGAAGCATTTCCCAGGGCATTTTCTCAGTTACTGCTAAGTGCTGTTGGGGAGACAGAGCATCACTAACTTACTGATGGTGATGAAAGGGGTTTGGGAGGTGATGGTGCCGTGTTCTTCAGGGAGCAATGTGAGTCACCCATGGAAAAGCTGAGGCTTACAGCTTCCATTCCAAGTTAATTCCAAAGACATCTGGAACCAATTACTCAGCCTTGGCATTATTAGATGTTTCAAAAATACCATTGGAGCTTCTGCAAGGCTCTCTCTCTCTGTCTCTCTCTCCATCCCTGTCTCTCTCTGTCTGTCTTTCTCTGTCTCTGTATTTCTCTCTGTGTCTCTCTCTGTATCTCTCTGTATCACTCTGTCTCTCTCTGCTCTTTCTGTCTCTTTCTCTCTGTCTCTCTCTGTCTCTCTCTCTCTGTCTCTGTGTGTGTGTGTGTATGTGTGCGCGCGTGCGCATGTGCATGTATGTGTGTGTCAGAAGTCAGCATTGGGGCTCTTCCTGGATCACTCTCCAGGGCCTCTCACTTAGCCTGGAGCTTATTCCTTCAGTTAGGTTGGCGTCACCGTGAACTCTATGAATCTGCCTGTCTTCTACTCTCCAGCAGTAGGATTATGAAATTGTATTAATATGCTTGGCTTTTAGCTGAGTTTTGGGTGCTGAACCCAGGTTTATAAGCTTATGTAGCATGCACTTTACTGACTGAGTAGCTACCGACCCCATAGATTTGCTATTCTTTAATGTGATAAGTAAAAATGCATTCCTCATGCATTCTATAGCAACCAGAATAGCTGCAATTGTCTGGCCTGCTGTGCTTCCTGAAGGTCCCAATGTAGTCCTCCTGTCCTGGGCTCTATTCAAGAACCACATCTCCCAGCAGTACCCCAGTCATCTCCTCTAGGCACATCATCTGAGGAAGATGGGTGTTCAGGTGTTGAAGATGAGGATATGATAGTTCCTTCTGATGATAGATCCACACTAAGACACTTGGAATTGTCTGTGCTTAGAGATGGTTGCCTTCTAATTCAGTATGGTTTCTTGAAAGGTGTTTAGTTGTTCCTTATTCCTTGACACTGTGCAGTAGTTTAATTTGTTGAATTTTCTAGAGACAGTAGCTCCCTCAAACCTTACTTGTAATTGCCCACCTGCAACAACCTCTCCAGAACTGGTGTAGAGAAGGTGCCGGGTTCAGAGGGTGTAAGATGGCTGACTCATGGGGGATGAGTTTTAAGTCAGTTTTTTCTTCTGGTTGAAATCCTGAGACCATAGATTGGGTGTACCTCTTAAAACTACAAATAAGCTAGCTGACAGAGGCTTTCCTTCAGCTCTCACAAAAGCATTCAAGAACATTTTACATCTTCCAGGGGTTCTGTGCCTTATGCAGCTTGATTTTTCTGAATGGTAGGCCGTATTCTCACATATCCATGCTGAACACTTGTGAAGAAAGGAAAAGAAAAAGAGGTGGGACTGGGGAAGCTGCTTGATATCTCACTGGGGTCAGGTGAACCCTGTTCTCCAAATCCCAAAGGCTATTCAAAGAAAGATCCAGCAAAATGTTTAGCCCTCTATTCTGTATACAACAACAACCCAGGAATTCCTATGGCAGTGAACAATTCCACAATCTTTAGAAGTTTGGAGGTGAGCCTGAGAATGAGAGTGACCAAGAACAAAGCTAAGCACTCCTGGGTATTTATTAAGTGCTTATTACGTGCTAAGAAGCAATGCTCTTGGGTAGACACTAACAATAACCCTTCTAGCAGGGGATGAAATTAAAGTTCAAAGAAGTTAAATCATCTAGCTGAGGTCACAGAGCTGCAAGGTGCTAACATGAGAAAAAAATTTCAGCCCCAATTCTTTAGGTACAATAGCACACCACACAGCTTGTCACTGGAACCCATCTGCCCATTTTGGGATGACTAAGCAGACATTCAGGAGAGCGCTAAGGACATTGTGAGGAAATATTGTTAGTCACTTCTGGTGTCAAAGACCTCATGGCCTACAAAGAAAATCCTTCACCATATTCTACTCTAATCTTATAGAAGCCCAGAAGATCGAAGGTTAAAAATCCTTATCTCTGATATACTAGTTTGATTTTCTCTTGTGTGATAAACACCATGACTGAAAGTAACCTTGAGTAAAAAAAATTTTTTTACCTTACTAATTATTGTCTACCATTGAGGGAAGAAAAGGTAGGAGCTTAGGCAGGAGGGTGAAGGTAGTAACTGGAAGAGAGACTATGGAAGAACATTGCTTATTGCCTTGTTCTCCTGGCTTCCTCAGCTATCTTTCTTAAATAGCCCAGGCACACCTTCCTAGAGATAGTATTAACCACAGGAAGTTGGGCCTTCTACGCCAATCAACAAGTAAGAAAATGCTTCAGAGACATGGCCATAGGTCATCTGACCAGAGCAATTCTTCAGTTGATATTCCCTCTACTCAGGTATGTCAAGTCGACTGTCAGCTTTGGCCATCATACCCAATAATATTTGACAAAGCCAACCATGACAACAGAAAAATAAAACAACTTTCATTCTCAAAAACCCATTGTCCAGTAAAGGAAAGTTGATATTACTTGAAAATTATTACAAAACAAAAATGACTTCAATCTGAGCCAACAATAGGGACCAATTTTACCTATCCATTCCTTTGAACTATTAAGTACATGTTCTGTGTAGATTTTCAGGTGACATCAGAATTTCAGCTCTTTGGCTTGCCTGTCTTCGGCCTTAGAAAGCTATACTTTCTGCTCAGTGTCCTTATTTGGTAACAATAGCACGTACTGGGTAGAGCTGTCAGGATAAGATAAGATGCAGTAGGAAGAGGTTCTCACACAGTGCAGCTTCGTATCTTTTTTCAGTTAAGAAAGTTTTCTTACTTTGATGTAATTTAGAGCCTTGAGTGTCCAAAACAAAATTTCCCGTTCAACTGAAAGACAATAAAATGCATTATGCAATTCCTAAAAGCTACTGATTAATGAAGGGGTGAAATTAGAAGGGCTTATAATATGACATCACTGATGCTTTTTTAATGTAGCTTGCCACGCTAGATGATCAAGTGATTCCCTGTCTCATTCAAATCTCTTCCTACACAAGTACTTGTTCACAGACACAACCCACCACTTTCATTGTAGTTGTCAAATGCTCAGAGGATTTTGCTGTCAACACCTCTAAGTCTGGTAGAAGCCATATCTCATGTAAACTAATGGACGAGAGAGCCATAGCTCTGAGTTTAGAGATAGTACAATAATCATGTCTGTGTAAACAGAGTGCTACTTCCCAGGAAGACATTGGCGTCTCGTGTCCCATGGCAAGCACTTACAAGGGCCAGTGGATTTGAGCTTAAGGAGTTGTAAGAATTCAGTGAACAAAGTTTGATTGACAGACTATCTTCCTCTGTCACTTCTCCTCTCAAGTTCTCATCTTGTAGATAAAACACTCTTGAGTGTGTGTGTGTGTGTGTGTGAGAGAGAGAGAGAGAATGATTCTAGAAATCAGTTTTCTCCTTCCATCATGTAGGTTCTGGGGATCAGGCTTGACAGTAGAACCCTTTACCTTAGTCATCTTGCTGTTTCCAGTGTGAGCACTTAAAAAAAAAAAAAAACCAAAACCCTGTCACTAAAAAGCACATGAAAAGAGCATTGCTCATCACAGTGTCCTGCATTCCCTTGGAGAGTCTCCAGGAGGTGTAGCAGTCACTTGAATGCATGTATTGCTCTCTAGTCCTATGTTGAAATGCTTCAGATTTTCAAGAAATCTGCCCAGCACTTTTTGGCCAATTTGGAAAGGCAGTGTCAAACTGAAGAAACCCCATGGCCCAGCCTTACCACCTTATACTGGAGCACTGAGCCTCCTCAATATCCAAACCAGCAGTTTTCTTGCCCTTTAAATATGGTTCCCAGATAATCACTCTTGAACGGTGATATACAGAGCCTTAAGCAGCTGCTAGAGATGATTAAGTGGCCATGCTTAGCGGAGGCTGTAAATCAAACGCTGAAGCCATTTATTGTGAGTGTACTATAAAGCAGCTGAAGTTATCGCTACTCTACTGAAAACTGTAACATTAGGCAAGAAAATAGATGCTAAATTTTGTTGTGAAGGTTTTAAGATGATGTGTTCTTCTTTCTTGGCCCATTCTCTTCCTGCTCCTTACCATTTTCTTTGCTTCTGTTTCTTCTTGGTCACTAGTATCCCATGCTGAATGCATTATGCTATAGTTTAAAATATTGTTCTTTTTGGAATAACAACCTGGGTCATTCTGGGTTGAGGGCACTAGTATCAATAATATTAGGGCCTGTATGTTCACATGTCCCAATGTTTTAGTTAATCTTCATAACAGTGTCTGAAGAAGCTGCTATTATCTTTGTTTTACTTGTTATTTTTTCCTTTTATTGAAAATAGATTTTGAATCTGACAGGCTAGAACAAAGAAGTAATTTCAGGTAGGAATCTAAATTTTAGGCTAGAACAAGGAAGTAGGCTTCAGACATGAAAATGACTTTGGGCTAGGACAGGGAAGTAGGCTCAGATATTTTGGTCATCCTGATAAGCCCTTAGAAACAGTGATCCAGGGAGAGTTCTCTGAACTTTGTTTATTGCCCTGCTTGTTCTTTGATTACTTGAGTTTATTGTGTTGCTTGTTCCTTGATTATTTACATCTATTGTACTGCTAGTTCTTCGACCTAGAATTGACCTTAATACTTTCATATAATTAAGATAGTTGGAAAGCCAAAAGGAGGAGGGGGGATGGGATGGGAGTTTCTAGGGAAAGAAAATGGGGAAAGAGGATGACATCTGAAATGTAAATAAATAGAATATCCAAAAAGAGAAAATAGATTTTATTATAATATATTCTGATTACTGTTTTCCCTCTTTCTATTCCCCCAGTTCCTCTCCACCTCCTCTGTCACCTGTATGCACCCTTTTTCTGTCTCCAATTAGAAAACAAACAGTCACCTAAGGGATAATAAAATAAACTACGATAAGATAAAACAAAACCTAACAGATAAAAATAGGATACAACAAATAAATATAAGGAAAAGACCCAAAAAAGATGCAAAGATGCACAAGAAACAGATACAGATGCAGAGACTCACTCATTTGCACATTTAGGAATCCTATAAAAACATCAAACTAGAATCTACAATACATACTCAAATGATCTCTAGGATAAAATAAAAGAGAGAGAAATATATAGAATAAAATAAAAATGAGATAAAAATTTTTAAAGCCTTGGTGTGACATTATGAGACAAGAAAAGACCCCCAAAGATGCCTTCGAGTGTGTTTTCTGTTGAGCATCTACTGTTGGGCATACAACCTACTCTAAGTTTGTGTCCTTCGTGAGACTCCTTTGGAGAAAACTAAGTTTTAACTTGCAAGTTGTTATCAATTGAGGATTGTTTCTGGGTTAGGGATGAGGGACATGTATTCATTTCTTCTTTCAGTTCTAGGATCCCATGTGTTGCAAGCCTGTTCAGGCCCTGTGCATGCTACCTCACTCTCTATGAGTTCATACTTTCATTGATCCTGTAGATTTAGAGGGGCTTGTTTCCTTGGTGTCCTCAAACTTCCCTGTCTCTTACACTCTTTTGGCTTCCTCTTCTGTGGGGTTCTCTGAGCCATGATGGGAGAATATTTATGGAGACAACCCCTTTAGGAATGAGTGTTCCAAGATTTCTCATTTTCTGCACATTCTCTGGATGTTGGTTTCTCTATTAGTTCTCATCTACTGTAGGAGGAAGCTTCTCTGATGATGGCTGAGCAAGGCCTATGAGTATGGTAGACTGTCATTAGGAGTCATGTCATTGCTATGATTTTAGTTAGAACAGTAGTATTAAGTCTCTGGGCTATCTAGTTTCCCAAGCAGAGCTGGGTATGTGTTCCAGCTCATGGAGTGAGCCTTAAGTGAAATTAGACATTAATCAAACAATCAATCTCTATACCGCATAGATGTGGAGAGAATGTATAACTTTCCCTCATTACTGATTTTAGAGGAATTGCTTTGAGTTTCTTTCAATTTAAATTGATGTTGGTTGTGGGCTTGCTGTAAACTGCCTTTATTACATCCCTTATGTTCCTAATCTCTCCAGGACTTTAATCATGAAAGGGTGTTAGACTTTGTCAAAATCCTTTTCTGCATCTAACAAATTGACCATGTTGACTTTTTTTTTTTTAAATTTCAGTTTGTTTATATGGCAGATTGCATTTATTGCTTTACACACACTGAATCATCCATCTCTGGGATAAAAGCTACTTGGTCATGGTAATTGATCTTGGATTCAGTTTTCAAGTTTTTTTTTTTTTTTAAAGAATTTTGCATCTATGTTTATAAGGAAAATTGTATATATATATATATATATATATATTGGCCATCATATGGTATCAGGGTAACTGTGGCCTTTTAAAACAAACTGGGCAATGTTCCTTTTATTTCTATCTTGTAGAATAACTTGAGTATTGACATTAACTCTTCTTTGAAAATCTGGTAGAATTCCACACTAAAACCATCTAGCTGTGAGCTTTGTTGTTGTTGATGATGTTGTGAGATATTTACTGACTGCTTCTATTTCATTGGAGATTATATGTCTGTTTAAATTGCTTATCTGAAGTGGTATGTATTGAGAATATTTATCCATTTCATTTAGATTTTCCAGTTTTGTAGAATACACATTTTTAAAGTTTTTAAAGTATGTCCTTATGATTCTCTGCATTTCCTCAGTGTGTGGTGTTATGTCCCCCTTTCATTTCTAAGCTTGAATATCTTGACAGCCTTTCAACCATTTAGTTAATTTTGGATGAATTTGTCAATTTTATTGTTCTTCTCCAAGAACCAACTCTTTGCTTCATTGATTCTTGGTATTGTTTTTGTTTTATTGGTTTCATTCCAGTATCATTTGACTAGTTCTTGATATCTAATTCATTTGGATGGAACTTCTTCCTTTTGTTCTAGAGCATTCAGGTGTGTGATTAAGTTGCAGGTAGAAGATCACTCCAACTTATTTTTCTTTTAAATCAAGACACTTAGTGCTACAAACTTGCCTCTTAGAACCATCTTCATTGTGTCCCATAAGTTTGGGAACATGGTGTATTCATTTTCATTTAATTCTAGAAAGTATTTTATTTATTAATTTTTTTCTTAAC
This sequence comes from Arvicanthis niloticus, assembly GCF_011762505.2. NCBI lineage: Eukaryota > Metazoa > Chordata > Mammalia > Rodentia > Muridae > Arvicanthis > Arvicanthis niloticus. Next base: position 22,002,439 of record NC_133433.1, on the reverse strand, counting down.
CTTCTTTTCATCCAGTAATGAGATGTTCAGTTTCTATGAGTGTGTAAGCTTTCTGTTGCTTCTCTTGTTGTTGATATCCAGCTTTCATCCACGGTGGTCAGATAGGACTCAGAGCTTTATTTAAGTTTTCTTATATCTGTTAAAACTTGTTTATTTGTGTCTAGTATATGCTCACTTTTGGAGAGTTTTATGTGGTACTGAGAAGATATGTTCTTTTATGTTTAAGTGAAATGTTTTGTAAATGTGTGTTAGGCCCTTTTGATTTATGACATCAATTAGCTCCAACATTTCTTTGTTTGGATTTTGCCTGACTGGCTTGTCTACTGGCTAGAGTTGGTAATGAAGTCTTCCACCGTCAGTGTGTGAGTATGTTGCTGAAGCTGTAGTAGTAGTGTTTGTTTTACAAACTTGGGTGTATTGATGTTGGGAATTGCAATGGTAGATTTTTCCTTTGATGATTTTTTTTGTATTTTTTTCTGATTAGTTTTGGTTTGAAGTCTACTTTGTTAAATATGAAAATGGCTACACCAGCTTGCTTTTTAGGTCCATTTGCTGGGATTATTTTTTCCCAACTGTTCATCCTGAGATAATGTCTATCCTCGATGTTAAAGTGTGTTTTATGGATACAACAGAAGAATAGATTCTGTTTTCATACCCCATCTGTAAGCCTTTGTATTTTTGTTAGGGATTGAGATCATTTGTGGTGAGAAATACCAGTGTTCAGTATTTGTTGATTACTGTTATTTTGAAGTGGTGCATATCCCCTCTTTTGATTTGCTGGTCCCAGGTCATTTACTCCTTATGTTTTCTTGGGTGTGCCTAACCTCTTTAGATTGGAGTTTCCTTTCTATCTGGCTGTATTTGTACTTAGATGTTACCCAAAGTTGATTTTATAGGGAATGCCTTATTTTCTTCATGTATTGTGATCAAAATTTTTGCTGGGTATAGTATTCTATACTAGGGCTAGCATCTGTTGTTTGTTAGAGTTTTTTAGAACATCTACCCAGGCCCTTCTGGATTTTACGTTTCCATTGAGAAATCACATGTTATTCTAATAGATCTGCTTTTCTATGTTACTTGGTCTTTTCCCTTGCAGCTTTTAATATTCTCTCTTTGTTCTACATGTTTAGTGTTTTGATTATTATTTTCAGAGAGGACCTTCTTTTCTGGTCCAATCTATTTGGTATTCTATTCATTCCTTATAACTTAATAGACATCTTCGTGTTTAGGTTAGGGATATTTTCTTCTATGACTTCGTTGAAAATATTTTCTGTGCCTTTGACCTGTGTTTCTTCTCTTCCTTCCATTCCTTTTATTCTTAGGTTTGGTTTTAAAGTATCCCAGATTTGCTGGGTGTTTTACAGTAAGAGGTTTTTAGATTTAACATTTTCTGTGACTCAGGCATCCATTTCTTCTTTCATCTCTTCAATGTCAGAGATTCTCTCTTCCATTTCTTGTATTCTGTTGGGGAGGCTTGTCCCTGAGGTTCCTGTTTGAGTTCTGACATTTTTTTATCTCCAGATTTTCCTGATTTTTTTTTTTTATATAATTGACTCTATTTCCACTCTCAGGTTTTGAATTATTTTATTAATTTCCTTCCCTGTTTGTTTGTATTGTTATAGATTTATTTAAGGTATTTATTTATTTATTAGTTTCCTCTTTAAGGACTTCCATGATATTTATAAAGTCTACTTTAAGGTCTTTTTCTTGTACTTCAGCTATGTAGTAATTTTCAGATTGCAATCCTGCTGTGGTAGGATTGCTGGCCTCTAATGGAGACATACTGCTCTTATTGTAATTGATTGTATTTTTATCCTGGCTCATAGGAATTTGGGTTTGGGAAAAATTGTAAATCCATGGGCTGATGTCTTGTCTTGTCTTTCTGGGGTGAGTGTTTTGTTCCCTGGTTTCTGTTTTCTCTCTGTCTTAGGAGGGTATAGTAGCTGTGTGTTACCTGGTAGGAAATTCTTCTGGGATTCTGCTGGGTGTGGCTACTGAGAGTTAAGGGTAAAATGTGTTTCTAGGTGTTGGTAGCTGACAAGTAGAATTGGGGGTGGGCTGGGAGAATGCTGAGGAATGGTCCACAGGAGGAAGGAAAGCAGGGTGTTCCACCAGATATTGCTTAATCCCCTGGGAATGGGGACTAAGACCATGAGGAGAAGCCATACAGATAGTCCAATACTGAGCTGGGAATAAGAGTGGGATATTGGATTTGGAGGAGAAAGGAAAGAGGAGAAGGTCTGCACTTACCCTTCCTGGGAACTGAGTGGCCTTGGGTATCCATGAAATGAATGTTATAGTTGGGAGCTGGGATAAAGGGCTACATGGATGGAAGGAAGATTGACAGGATGATGTGCGTGATCCACATCTCTCATACAGGTGGTGTGCTACATTGTTGAAGTGAGATTTGGGGCCTGGACTTGGAGGAGAGGACCCAGAGGTGAAGATCTTCAGGCCGTCTATGTGCTTCCCTTGCTGGAGTCAATTACCTCCATTTTAAACAGAGGATATTTGATCTGGTTAGAACTTTGACCTTGAGGATCTCTCTTTCCCTCTCTTCCACATCTAGTCTCAGAAGTTTGGGCCCTGCTTTTAGGGAATGGGTCACCTCATCTTTAGTTGCTCAAAATGTGTTGTAAACTCTTTGCTCAGAAATCCATCCCACTCCCTAATACAGTTGGTGCTAAGTATGTCTAGAGGTGAGGGCTTATGAAAGGCCAGCTCCCTGCCTCGTTCTCAGTGAACAGCTTCCTACTTCTACTCAGCATTCCCTTGCTCTGAAAGGAAGGCTTGTGCAAATTCTGACAATAACCCACTCCCTCGCATGTTTTGGAGAGGTTAATCTATCATGTAATTTCACCCTATGCATGCAGATGGGCTAACCACACCTCCCACGGGCAGAGTGCTGCAGCTGGTATTTGATCTGTGGAGTCTTCCCAGGCAATGCCTCGCTTGCCTTATATCTTTGGAAAGGAAAAGTGTATTCTGGACATATTGAATTTCCAAATAACCAAGGGATGCTTTTTTGAGACCCAATTTAAAATTTTATTTTATTCGCCTCTGTTTAAAGTAAACAAACCTTGTTACAACTGTGCTTCCTGTGCACTGTCTGTGAGGATTGTGAATAACCATGGCAGGGACAATAAACAACTATAATGATGGTTCCTCGGGCGTGGGCTTTGTCCTCTGCTATACTGCCCACCCTACCACACTTTCTGACTTAGCTAGTGCTCTTAATAGTTTCTTCTTTCCCTTTTAGCTGTAGCCATCAGTAGTTCTATTTCAAAACTCTCCTTCCATTTTATTTTCTGTGGCATAGCAAGTCTGAAAAAAAAAAAAAAAAAACTTGCTGAAATATATGCTTTGGGCGTAGACCAATGGGGAATCCCAAGTGAATCAGCTGTACGTGGGAATGGATTTATAGCCTCTCATCTGTATGACCAGAAGTATAGTCTGCCCAGAGCAGTAATAGGCAGGCAGGGCAGGAGACATCCTCCACAGCCTCTATATTCTAGGCTCTAGATTTTAGAGATGTGCAGAACTGAAATTCTGGCCAGTTTTTCTTCCAAAACTTCTTCATCCACCTAGGACATCTGCCTTTTTCTTCTCTTTAGTCTCCCCAGCTTTTCAGAAAGAGATCTATATTTTCATTTAAGCCTGGACTAAGGCTCATTTTCCCTAGGTAGTGACTACCATTTGTCTCTTCATTTTTAGATTTTTCTTAATTAAAGGACTTTGTCTCTCAACAAGACTATATCGAGGGAAGAAAATAAAGTGTGTGGGTTTTGGTTTATCGCTGCCACCTCTTTCGTTTTTTCCTTTGCTTCTTCATCAGACCTGCCACCACCTCCTCTTTTCTGAGGGATCGTCATGACACATGTGGCTGTGGCCTACCGCTGAAGCCACAACTTTTATACTGGCAGGTTTATATGTGCACTGCTTTGATCCCTCTAGTATCGAGATATCCACATGTAGAGTCAAAGAGACCCAGCATAGAGAGATACACATGAGTGATGCTTTCTTCCATGGTACCAGGTATGGACTGGGTAGCTGACATTTCTAAATAAGTAGAGCACTTTAACCTGTTTTTTCCCTGTTTATTGTTTGTTTTGTTGTATATAAGGTAAGGTTTTGATAAGTAGCCCATGCCAGCTCTGAACTTTGGATCCTCTTGCTTTAGCTTCCCTAGAGTTGGAATCATAGACACATATTAATTTACTCGGCCTAATGTGTCATTTTTTTACTCTAAGACACATACCTAGGGTCTATACTTGAACATTGGGAATATATGGATTTCTTGAAACTACAGATTCACATACATTCAGTAGAGGAGGAGATAGTTTGAAGTAGATTCTTGCCAAGTCATATCCCAAGAAAGAATCATTATCTATTACCCTTCTATTGGTTAATGCAAATGTACAATTCTGTGGTGTACTGAGGAGGCCATTATTCTATTGGTATTATATGGATTAATTCTATTCTAAAAACAAAATAATATGTGAATATTCAAGGTAAATACTCTCCTGGAGGGAAATTCTGAAAATAGAAAAAGCATTTGGATAATAAAGTTCACCTAAAATTCAGCCACTTTTATGTAGCCACCATTTTTTATTAAGAACTAAGATATATTACACAAGAGGGTAAAGGAATTTTGAATCTGAAGATAAACATATCAGTATTATGGTAAAGACTACCACACTGCAGCAAGATTGTCAAGGTCAGAGTCTAGGGGAGCACAGCACCCAGCCTCTCACTTGCTAATGAGAATAAAGATGTCTTATGCCTTGAAGGGGGATGGTGAGAACTAAAGGGGTAAATGAAACTTTAGGAGAAGAAAAACGTTGGTGTTCAGTCATTGTCAGTGCTTTTATTCCCCTATTCTTCACTTAAAATTATAACAGCATTACTTTAATAACTTGCTAATTATTTGTCTTATCGGGCCAGATTTTGGTGTTACAACAAAACACCCAAGCTTATGGGGTAGCCTGTGAAGAGAGGAAACTCATTTCTGACATTTCTTGGGGAAGTATCTAGGCAACAGGGTTGTCTGGCAACAGCATCTGCAAGGTGGTGCTTGATGCCTCATGCTGTAGAAAGAAGATGTATGGTGTCCTTGCATGGTAGAGTGTGGATGGACAAATGAGCCAGGTACTAGCAAGGTCTCTGAGATTGGTGTTTTTACTTATTCTTTTCATGAAAGAAGGGGCTCTCTGCATGATGCATGTTTACTAGATGCCAGGGTACAGAGCTCACCGAGGACCCACAGCTGGTTTTAAGGACCAAAAGAATGAGTAAACTCACATTCAGAATTTTAATCACAGCACTCACAAATTCCTTTAATTTCTCAAATAAGTTCCATTATTTCTTCAGCTACTGGATTGTTCTTATTATTTTTATCATCTTCCTATGAAACTCCCATTAATCTATTATCAGAAGTTCTCATTATATTTCTATGACATTTAATTTTTCCTTTATGTATTTTCTATATTGCTATCTTTTTTTAGTAGACTTATGGAATAGCTTTTCAGTTCTGTGCTCTAGTTTCTTAATTTTTTAAAAGCCATATTTGCTAAGTTTTAATTTGCTATATCATTTTTATTCTTATAATTTTTACTTTATTTTTTCAAATTTGCATGTGTTCGTACTCCTGGTGCTCGTCCTCCTCCTCCTCATCCTCCTCCTCCTCCTCTTCTTCTTCTTTTTCTTCTTCTTCTTCTTCTTCTTCTTCTTCTTCTTCTTCTTCTTCTTCTTCTTCTTCTTCTTCTTCTTCTTCTTCTTCTTCTTCTTCTTCTTCTTGGCTTAGTCTTATTCTGTAGCCCTGGCTAGACCATTTCAAGGTAACCTTGAATTCATAGCAACTCCCTTGCCTCAACTTCCCAAATACCAGGATTATAGGCCTATGGTCATGTGTTCTTATCCAGTGTATCCCATTCTTGTTTCCATGGATACTTAAAATTCTTTCCTTCTGGATTCAATGAGCTGGAATTTTCAACAGCAGATTTGGGAATGCAGCCCTTACTCAGGAATGAACAGCTCATTCCCTCAGAATGCTGAGTGAATGCTTTTACTGTGTCCTCACACAGGGGGGACCTGACTGGATCTGTCCTCATTTGCAAGCTACCTCCCAGTACTTCTGTTTTTAAGGACCCAGAACAACCTGGTTTTGTCACAGACTGTTTTTTGGGTGGCTTGGTTGTTTGCTTCTAGATGCTAACACATTTTCTTTTGACTCATCCTCTTCCTTCTCTTCTTCTTGCCAAGTACTGGAAACTGCTTCCTATTTGTGCTATCATGACATTTTATTTTCTTGAGACATAATCCACTCTGAATTTTCTAAGTTGAGCATTTCTCTATGTCAGGGACAAGCTCTCATGTAGTAATCATTGATTGCTCTCTTGTTTCTTATTATAATAATGAGGACTTCTCTAACAATGCTGTTCTGCTTGCCAGACTCAACTCCTTTCATCAACTTCTTAACGTGCCAAAGATAAAATGTTCTGAGTTATTAAAAAGAGAAATTTCATTTTAGTTTCAAATGTTGTTTTTTCCTCATTGTGGACTTAGAAGTTCATTTGATATGTCTGATATATTCAATAGCTCTGGTATCACATTCTCAGGGAGCTCTCCCCTGACCACCTGGCTTACCACTACAATGTCTATTCTGCCTTTGACTTTCTGATTCTGTTCTGTGCTTTTCTAAAATACCTCCTTTTCATTAGCTCACTTAATCTACTCTTTATAGTTGTCCTTTCTTTATCCTAATTTCAATGCCACTAAAATATAAACTCCTAGAAGGAGAATAAAAATCTTTAGATTCAGTTCTCTGTTGGATCACACGTAGGTAAACAGCCACTGGAAAACACTATCAGGTGTTAATTAGGGAGATGTTGGATGAATGATGGAGCTCTCCAACATGTGGCGTGTCCTACTCATATTTTCACCAGGAAAGATGCTCTTCTCTAATATTCAGGTATGGAGGAGGGGGTATGGTATGGCTTTCGGTAAGCTTCAAGTCCTGATCACCTAAGAAGGAGAAGCTATACATTGACTGTGAATTGGAACCATCATCCTAAGGATGCTCACCCTGGGGTAAAGTATGGAAGAGGAACTACTACCTGGACTCATCTCTCTTTTGAAAGTCTGTTCTAGGGTAAAGTTTATATAAGCCTTAGGGACTCCCAGAGCCTTCAATTGGTGTCAGTGTCCTCCCATCCCACCTTAATATGATTTCTCTTCTCAAAGAGTGAAAATGAAGTTAGCTGGAGACAGTGTAAAACAGGGGGTAAGGCAGCTGTCATTTTTCTTCTGGGAACACAAGGACAGACTTCACATTCCAAATAATCAATAAGTGAACTCATGACTTAATACAGCTTGTCCCTACAGGTCCCATTGTGGCTGTGGCATAGCACCTTTGAAAAGGTGGAGGCTTAGCAAAAGGAAACTACAGTCATGGGTTCTACAGGACACTGGTCTTACAGAGAGACTTCATCTTTTCTTACAAGCGAGTTGTGATGGAGAGGCTACTTCATGTGCTTGACTTCATCTATATGCAGACATTTCCCTTTCTGCTTCTCCACCAACCAAACAAGGACATTGCAGAGGTCTATGCCATTCTGCTCAGACTGACTGTCTCCAGAACTGAGTCAAACAAACCTCTTCAAAGCATGCAGACTCAGGTATTTTGGCTAATGCAGCAACAATAAAGAAATACAACAGTCATCTATGCTTTCAAGAACATTCTAGATTTCTGCTCATGATTTCCCTAATTTAAACACTCTTCAAGATTTAATATAAAAATTGTCTTTACTTTAGGCATTCCTCAGTGTTTTTAGACAAAACTGAGCTATCACCTTGGTCCACCAGATCTTAGTGCTGAATCTGTTATGACACATAACAAAAGCATCCGTGAATGCATCCTTAAGTGGTCGTTTCTCTTTCCTAATAAATTTCAAGTATTCAGAGAACAATGGCCATCCCTCTATTCACTGCTGCATAAGAACCAACAAAAACTTACTGTCTCAAAAATGTGTTGTTTCTTAATAATTCTGAGAGCTGATTTCAATGTTCTTCCATGGATTTATGTGAGCTTGTTCTGACAGATGTATTCAGTTGGAAGCAAGGGGTGTGTCATTTGGACAATGAGTTCAGCTGGAATGGGTGAACCTTTGAACTTTTTTTTCATGCCAGGTTTCTTCAGTGGCTGGGTTTTCAAGAGAACTTCCTAAGAGGCCAAAGACAGCAGAAACCATCACTCTTAAGATCTGTGCACTAAGATGTCATGTTCTCTCTTCCCATTTTTTCATCATCTTCTCATATAAATAATGCAGTGGGCACTTGTAATCAAGACAGGGATGAGCTGGCAGCACAAGGCAATCCATAGTCTCCAGCAGTCCTGAAATCTCACTAGTCACAGCATGATCCCTGGTTGTAGAGGCAGAAGGTGCTGTTCAATATGAACTTGTTTCTAATCTGTTAAAGTGATTTTCTCATTTATTATTCCCTTTGAGATTTGCTCTGTCCCCTGGCTTTTGTTTCTTTCTTTCTCTGAGAGATAGGGGTTGGAGAGATAACTCAGTAGTTAAGAAAATTCCATATTCTTGTAGAGGACCCAGGTTCAGTACCCAGCACCCATGTCAGTTTCTAGGGATCTAGTGTTTCCTTCTGGTCTCTGTGTGCACCAGGGACATAGCTGGTGCACATACATACATGCAAACAAACAATCAAATCAAATAAAAATAAAAGTCTAATGTGAGTGCATTGATTCACTATAGCTCAATGAAACAAAAAAAAATAAACATATAAATTACTAAAGATTTGGAAAATGGATAGTGTTCTGTCTTCTTCCCATCAAAAAATGGAGGCAGGGGCTAGGGGATGGATTCTCTTCACTTTGGACTTTGTCTGTTTTTATCCAATCTATAGTATTTTATCAATACATAGTTCCTGAAAACCTCTGAGTGTCTTGTGCATCTTCTCAGTGTTTGTCATGGGCTTCATCAGCCGTATGAACTGTGATGGAGGAACAGACATCACCATTAGATAAGTATCTGCTGTGTGGGAATACCTTGAGTTTCTCCATCTATTGGGTATCATTTAAGCATTCCCAGGGTTTTAAGGAAAGCCTCAGAACCACATTCTTGTTTTGATCTTCATGTCTAGGCCACATTGCACACTGATCATTCATTTGCTTTCAGGACAGATTGAGAATATGAAAACAGTTCATTTTTCCAACTCAACAAATTTGGGGCCCATTTATCTTTCTTTACATTATACTCACGAGTTGAAATCTTCCTTCTTTAGTTCATCTCTCTCTTGACATAATTTATCATACACAGCAGAGTGCCAATTGACACTGTCAACTTTCTGCCAGATCCTCGAACTCATTAGGTAACGTTTTTTGATGCTCTACAGCATCTCAGAAAATAGTCTTGTACGTGTTCCATCATTCCATAAATGGATTGCTTTCCCAAAGCTTTGAATGCCAGCCTCCTTCCCACACTTCTAACCTAAAAAGCAGCCTTCCTACTGTCTTTTAGCTTTTGTCCCCCACCCCGACCTGAACTAAAGCCAAGGCCATATGTTTCAAAGGCATGACTATCCTATGATGGGTCCCTGCTTCCAGGTAACAATGTGTGGTTTGTTGTGATTTTCTGATCATAAACTTTTTCAAAACTTCACGGCTTAAAGTAGCAGTGAGTAAAGATTTCTGTGAGTCTGTGGCTCAGTTGGGTGGTTCTTTGCTGGTTTTGCACGACTTTTCTCACATCGCTGGTATAGGGTGGGTTATGAGGTGAGCTCACTTGTAGCAGCTGGAGAGCTGGACTCCTGAATCAGTGATTCTATTATTGTCTGTTTGTTTGGCAAGGTCATACTGTGTAGCTACAGACCGGCTTCGAAATTGCAATCCTCCTGCCTCAGGCTTTTAAGTACTAGGATTATAGATGTATGCCACCACATCAAGATTTTCTAGGCAGTATATCTAGTTTCTTTGTGGAATGATGGCTACATGGTTCTAAGAAAGAAAAGGCAAAAGCTACCAGATCATTGAGGTGAGGTCTGGAATCTAGAACTGAGCTGTTCTTTCTAGCATACACTGTTTGTCAATGCAAGCCGCATGCCCAGGTTGCCTGGAGGGAGTCAATGGAGAGGAAACACAGTCACATTGGAGATGAGTGTGGCCTGAGATGGGAAGGCTCTGCAGCCATTAGATAATGTATCTCAGCAGCCAACTGCAATTAATTTTATTCCTTATGCCATGAAGAAGATCATCTGGCATAAATATGGACTATAATAGGTACTTGTGGAAGAGAAGGAGGAAGAATTGAGGTCAAATCTGATGCTCTATTTACAGCAGGCTCAGTTTCCAATACTCTCAACGGCGTTTTCTTCTGGTGATTTAAGGGATTTCTCTCCACATAATAAATACAGCAGGAGAACGGCTGGTTTTATCTTTTAATACTTGAAAACCCTAGAAAAATGGCTCAGTTCAGCTACTAGATTTTCGGTTTAACAGCTCTCATGAATATGATATTTGGGTGATTGCCGAGAATGGGCTGAAATAGAATTCTAGGGCCAGAGAAAAGGGAGATCTACATACATGTGAATGTACCCGCTTTTATGTGAGTGTGATGGTAGAGAAATGTAGGAAAATATGAACCCTGTGATGGGTAATTCTTCTATCAACTTGACGCAAGCTCAAGTCATCTGTAAGAAGGAAACCTTAGTTGAGAATATGCCTCCATGGGATTGGGTTGTGTAGGCAAGCATGCAGGCAGTTTTCTTAATTGCTAGTTGATGGGGGAGGATGCACCCTGGGCTGGTGGTCCCGGGGTCTATAAGAAAGCAGGCTGGGAAAGCCATAGGGAGCAAGCCAGTAAGCTGCATCCTTCATGTCTTCTGCATCAGTTCCCACTTCCAGGTTCCTGCCTGGCCTGAGCTCCTGTCCTGACTGCCTTCAGTGACGAACACTGATATATGGAAGCGTAAGCCAGATAAACCCTGTCCTCTCAACTTGCTTTTAGGTCATGGCGCTTATCATAACAATTGAAACTCTAAGACTAACCCTTCAAAGAATAAGACCATTTTTTTTCTCTTCAGCGAAAGAATCTCACCTATCATATATTATGTACATTGTAATAAGCTGAATCCAGAGGCATTCTAAGTGACTTGCCATTCAGTGGTGAACACAACTGTGTAGATATTGGTGTAGAGGGTTTTTTTTTTTCTGTCATGGCCATGTCTTTATGTTTCACTTTCATTACCTCCTTTAACATTTCTGCCCATCAATAAGCAGGTTAGTAAAGAGACAATGTCTTAGTCGCTCCCTCACCCGTCAGCATGTAGAGCCAACTAAGTTAGGAGCATGGATTTCTTCTCTCATCAACAGACTCTAGTGTCTTCCTCCATGGATTCTTCAACATGGCATCAATATTGTTCACCACATGCCAGACACTGTGATACTGAGTGGAGAATGAGACGAGAGTCTCTTCTTCAGTATGTATGCAGTCGAGCTGAAGAAGCCTGTACCAATTAGTGATGTAATCCTGGTAGTAATAGCATCACAGTGCCTTACTAGATAGTTCTTTGTCAAGAGAGTTTCATGTGTCACCTTTCATTCCCTCCAAACACTGTGAGTCAGACAGTTACTCTGTGCAATTAACAAGTAGAGAAAATATAGGCTTTGGAAATCTTATACTTGCCAGAGACTGGAACTCAGTGATAGTGGATTGACTGTTTTAATCCTGCAGCCCGGTTTACCTGCCATCCCTGTCCACCTTGCTCTGGGTAGCCAGAATCTTACCACCTTCATTACCACCAACACAAAAACGGTCCTTTCTTCCTTCATCCAAGGCATCATGCAAATTCTTCCATCTTCCCTTCCACAATGCCTGCTGCAGAGTGCTACCTCACTTCCTGATAGTCTAGAAGGCCCCCTGCATGGATACCCATTTCTAACCTGTCGTGGCTGGAGTTCCTTGTTTCCTATAATCTGTGGTTCCATGGTTCTTCACTTCTTTTGGTTCTGTGTCAGTGGGAGAGAGAGCTCATGGAAGCACAGGCTGTCGTTCTCTATAGCTCTCCTTGTATCTTCCTCCTGCCTTCTGTTTACACTGGACAAGAAATGAATCTTGTCACAGACTGGCTAGGAGGCCCGTTGTAAGGAATATACCAGGGCAGTGACATTAAGGGATCACAACCCAAGAAGCTTTCTTTATGTGGAGCTCTGCATTGCTTTAGTTCCTCTTCACAGGCCCATTCATTCCTAGAGAACTTTTGCTTCTGCTTTTGTCACTACTGTATTCTCTGATTCTCTCCCCTCCTCCTTCTCCCCACGCCCTATCCCTGGATATTACCTGAAGACGATCATTTGTCCACCTGTCCTGCTGCACTGCTGTGACCCACCATCCCTCCTCCACTCACCTTGAATTCCTTTTTGCCTTCCCTCGGTGTCTTCCCTGACATTTTCTGGATCCCATGTGTTTTTCTTTCTTGATTTATTAAGAGCGCACAAGCGGAGAAATGTATTCTCCCACTAAGCTTGGTAGAAATCAGTAGATTGGCAGTTGGTGTCCCAGCGTTTTGAAGGCTTCATTGTTAGGCTTCTAATATAGCCTTAAGTCTGGTGATCCTTTAATCCTTGACCTTTCATGTGACTTCTGTTCTATTTCTGTCTGTAATTCTCCTGGGAGCATCTTTTGCTGTTCATTAATTCATATGGCCGTGCTTGCCACAGGTCTGGGTCTTCTTTCATATTCTCAGCTGAGAGCTCTATGGCCCATCTATTTTGAAAACTATAATCACTAGCCAGGGTTTTTTTTTTTTTTTTTTTTTTTTTTTTTTTTTTTTTTTTTTTTTTTTTTACCATACACAATATTAAATTTCTCCCAATATTTCTCTGGCATTTATTTTTAAAAACTATTATTTGAATGTTTAATTTCTTCATTTTTTTTTAATCTTTGAACTCTTTAACGGAGTTTTCTTTAACATGATGGCTCCTTCCCTTTTGGGGCGTGGGGGAACACAAAATATTGCATTTTTCTATTCTTGGTGGTGGTTGTGTATATGTCTTGTTTCTTCTTTTCTTTATAGCTATGGTATGTTTATGTTTTATTATCTTTTGGAGGATGTCAATTCTAGCTCTCAGTCCTGAGTTTTCTACAGACCTATTCTGTCCTCTTGTTTGAAAAAAAAAAAGAACAAATTGTTACTGACTGTTGGCTGATGAATACTCCTCAGGTGTAGAAAGGTTACTGTTTTGATGTTCTGCAAGTCTAGGAATTGTGCTCCTGGTAGGGTTTATGTTATCTCACAGATTCACGGCTCTGGCTGTGGTGAGGCCCGGCAATCGTGGTAGCTGGATCTTTTACCTTGAGTGATGCACGTCCCAGGAAAGACTCTTCAATCTCTTGACTAGGAGAAAGGATGGGCTGTCAGGTTTCTGTGGGCTGACTAGAAAAAGAGCAGCAATATGTGGGATTGAGTGATTTCTTTTTCAGTTTAGGATGTAGATTTTTCACATTGTCCATTTGTAGCCTTGGCCTTGACCTTAGCTGGGATTGATGAAAGCTCCTCTGCCCTTCTAAGCTTTAGGTCCTAAAGTGCCCTTTTGTTGTGTGGCGATCTGGATGTGGATCAGCAACTTTAAACACTTTCATGGAGTACCCTATTGGCCCCCTGCCTTGTTCAGGGGTGCTCTATTTCCTGGGCACCCTCAGGAGTTTGTGGCATCAGTTGACAAGTTTCTTCCTAGTTTGCTTTCTCTGCTCTGTTGGGCCAGCACCACTTGGCTATCTGGCTAACTCCCCAAATCTCCCGCTATGTCTCACATGCACCAGCTCCACAGAGGCATTCTGTGTCCTATAGCGCTGATTATTAAGATAGTAATTTGTTCTATGTTAATGGCAATTTAGATAAAGATGAGCTAAACTCACAAGTTCAGTTTGCCATCTGCGTTTGTTTGCTTAATCAGATCTCAGGGCACAACCCAGGCAAGGCTCCCACCTCAGCGTCCCAAGATCATAGGCATGAGCCAGTATGTTCCCTATATCAGTTCAATCAGCCATGGTTAGCTGAAAGCTTTATTAATATATATGCATATATACATATATAATTAATTATATATTATACACAATATATTATTATATAATATATTAATTAATATATATTAATATTATACATATATTAATGTAATATATATATAATTTTTCTTTATATGACCATATAATCTATTATTAACTATATGAGTTATTATTGAAAATATCTGTACAAATTATTTTTCACAAGTTTTAGATGTATTTATTTATTTTATGTGTATGAGTGTTTGGCCTAAATGTATGTATGTGGATCACATGCATGCCTGTGCCCACAGAGGTCAAAAGGGCATTGGATCCCTTGGAACTGGAGTTAAAGATGGTCACGAACCACCATGTAGGTGCTATGAATTAAATCCCAGTCTCCTATGAGAGCAACAAGTGCTCATAACTTGTAAAAGAATAACTAAACCTCTAAGTTTCTACATATTCTTTTACTTTCCATTAATTTATTATCCCTTTACACCTCTAGCACAGCTCCCTCCTCACAGCACCCTCCCCCAGCCCCTCAACAAATTTCTGTCTCCCCTTTTCTGTTGAGAGGGAGGAGCCTCCCATCCCAGGTACAAACCTACCCTGGCACATGAAGTCACTGCAGGACTAGGCACATCCTCTTCCACTGAGGCCAGACAAGGCAGCCCAGTTTGAGGTGGTTAGGTCCTTCCCATGTTGGATGCACTTTGGTTGGTAGTTCAGTCTCACAACTCATAACTGGCTATCTCCCCAGGTCCTGCATGATTTGTTTCTTAAGGCAACAAATGTTCTAATTTATTTATTTTTATGAGATTACTAATTATATTTTTACTATATTGCTCAAGAAGTGAAATTGGTTAAAAATAGCCCTTGGATTGGGATGATTAGCATAAATAAGATATGGAATGTTTGCAGACAGGAGCCTAACGTAACTGTTCTCTGAGAGGAGCCACTCAGCAGCAGACTAAAGCAAGTGTGGAGACCCACAGCCAAACATTAGACAGAGCTCAACGAGTCTTATGGAAAAGTTGGCAGACGGACTGAGGGACCCGGAGGGAATAGGAATTTCTCAGGAAGACAAACAGACTCAACTACCTTGTGCCCTTGGAGGCTCCTAGAGACTGAACTACCAACCAAAGTGCATCCAACATGGGAAGGACCTAGCCACCCCAAACCTCCAGCACACATATGTAGCAGATGTGGGGCTTGATCTTCATGCAGGTCCCCCAACAACTGGAGCAGGGGTTTTCTCTGACTCTGTTGCCTGCCTGTGGATCCTGTTTCTGAAATTGGGCTGCCTTGTCTGGACTCAGTGGAAGAGGATGTGCCTAGTCCTGCAGTGACTTCATGTGCCAGGGTGGGCTGGTACCCGAGGTGGAGGGCTCCTCCCTCTCAGAGGAGAAGGGGAAGCAGAGATGTGGCAAGGGGCTGTGGGGTATGTGTGGAAGGAAGGGAATGTGATAGAGATGTAAAGGAATAAGTAAATAAATTAACGAAAAATAAAAGAATATGGAGAAACTTAGGGGTTTGATTAAGTTTTTTTTACAAAACTCATGACAAATAGGTACTCTTTACAATAAGAAGTAATTATAAACCCAAAACCTTGAAAGAATCAAACTTCAGTAACCTATGGCCCTCTAAGGATGTGGTGGCCTGAGAATAACAGTAGTCCCCAGAAAGAAAAGAAAATTTAGAATGAATTTCGCAAATATCAAAACCATCTAAGGTGGGTAGTAGAGGAGAGTGGCTGATCCCATGGTAGGAACACTGTGACCCCAAGATTTGCAAGGTCTCCGGAAGTGGCTAAACAAGGCTAGAGAGAAGCAAGTGTGGGAAGGAGGATGAGGGCCTGGCATGGTGACCCAGCACATCAGAGAGTCTGCTGCTGTGCCCTGTGTGGAGGCAGGAACTACATGCTGGCTTTGTCAGAAACAGAGGCTTAAGGAAAGACAGAATCTAAACCAGATTTCCTTAACAGGCCTTTTGTTCTGACTTATCTCTAGAGAAAAGCAGTCCATCGAACTATTAATGAGGCAAAAGACAAGTCTTTGAAGGGGCTGCATCCAGCCTTGTCCTTACTAAGTAAAGGGTTGTCTGTGGGAGCTTTATCCTGAGTCCTCTGGGAAGGCAGTCCTTTGCAATCAGCTGGTTCTCAAAACACAAAGACTGGTGGGATTTCTAAATTGCTGCTATATTTTTAGAATATTAAGAACCAGGTCAACTGAGCATTGTTAGTATAAATAGGCAAGATGGCTTTGCCTGTAAAGATAAGAGGCTGGAGTGGGAGAAAACTGAGGGAAGTATCTCAGTATAAGGTAGTTAATGAAGGGACAAATAAATATGCAGGTTGCCATGGTGATACAGGGATGGAGGGACAGGCAGCTTAGGCTAAGCTAGGTCTTAATGGGTGACTATGATCTACTCTGGTGGAGACTGGGCCGTCAGCTCCAAACTAGAGAATATAGTGGAGTTCATGAAGGCAAATGTGCTTTGTAAACTTGGTGCAGCCGAGCTTACCTAAGATTGGATGAGGGAGAAAATGGGCTTTACTGGCTGGTGGAAAATTTCCTTCTCTGGACGCTACATCTGTTTTTTTCCACACTAAGAGTGTTATTTGTAAACACTTACTAAACCCAGGGAGTGTATGGGAATTTATTTTGAGCTGATCTTCCAACACAAGGCCTTTGCTGTCTCTAGGCATCAAATCCATTGTCTCAAAAGTATCAACTCTTGCTTTAGCAAAGCAAACATCAAAGCAGCACATCATCGAACTCTATTCTTTTTGAGCAACAGACTGCTGTAAAAACAGATTTCTTCTTCGTACTGTGGAGGGAGTAACCAGGCCACTTCCCTTTGCTTGCTGTTGAGTGCTGGCGGGAAAGAAACCTATTTATGTGACCCAGCAGGGGCAGATAAGGGAGCTTTGCCTTTCCCACAGTGTGGGGAATAAAGGGGGTCTGGATGGAAAGATATCCAGGTGGAGGGGCAATCCCTATGGTGATAAGGATTCAATGAAGAAAATAAGGCAAGTTCGTATCCACCCACCTGCCGGGCCCTCCTGTCCATCTTTTGTTATCCACCTGGGTTGGGAGCCTATTCAGCCAGTGCTGTGGCGCCACTCATTTTCCTCCAAGGACAGTCTCACATTTGTCCCCCTTGAGAAGAGCCACGTTTCCCCCAACTTGAGGCCCATTGCCCAACCTGGTGCTTGCTACTTAATCCTTGTGACATTTATTGTCATCTTAAAATGCACGGTTAGGCTTATAACAGGTGGGCAAAATGTTTTTCCTGAAGCTAGAGATAACGCTACACTCTTTCTTGACAGCACTTCAGTGACCTCCGACTCGCTATCATGCCTCTTGTGAACCATGGATGACTCTGTCTGCCACCTGGGATCAATCAGTGAAGGGACAGAAACATCAGTGGCCCTGTCTGTATGTTAGGGAAGGGGTGTGTGTGTGTGTGTGTGTGTGTGTGTGTGTGTGTATGTGGTGTATGTTGTGTATGCTGGTGTGTGTATGTTGTCTGTGGTGGTGTGGTTGTGTGTGTGTGGTGTATGTTGTGTATGCTGGTGTGTGTATGTTGTCTGTGGTGGTGTGGTTGTGTGTGTGTGGTGTATGTTGTGTATGCTGGTGTGTGTATGTTGTCTGTGGTGGTGTGGTTGTGTGTGTGTGGTGTATGTTGTGTATGCTGGTGTGTGTATGTTGTCTGTGGTGGTGTGGTTGTGTGTGTGGTGTGTGTGTGTATGGTATATGTTGTGTGTGGTGGTAGTGGTGGTGTGTGTTCAGTGAATGAGCAAACAAGAACAGCATTTAGGAGATGTACGGGAACTAAAAATCAACCATCCTAGTAATAATAACAGGCAACAGTGAGGGGAAGAAGGAAACCAAACTCCCAAAAAAAAAAACAAAAAAAAAAAAAACCAAAAAAAAACCAAAAAAAAAAAAAAAACCAAAAACAGTGGTAGAGCCCAGGAGAAGCTCATTAATGGGAAACCTCCCAAGCACTGACTGAAGTCGTCTCTACAAACCGCAGACAACTAAGGAAAGATAAAAGGATAAATGTTATCGATCAGTAGTAGTAAATAGAACAGAAAGGGCAAGACAAACAGAAAAATCCATCTGGATCTGAAGACATAATAAAAAGAAGATACAACAAGAAGAGCAGACAGAGAAATAGATGTTCAGTGTCAGCCTTGTCAGAGAGTCTGGTTCCAGGGTGAAGGTTGCAAAGCTTGTGTCACTTCTTTCTCAGACTGTGACATCAGTCATTCAGAGTCAGCCTGTCTGGGTTTGACATCAGTTAGGAAAGATGACTGATTGATCACACCCCTGTGTGTTAACCACAGGACCACAGAGGCCAGGGTACTTAATCCTTATCTACACCAACCCTCTTCCAGCCCAAAGCAGTGAGTAAGACTTGTTCATCTTCCCTTCAGGTGGGGAACCTGTCGTTACCCTGCTAGCCAACAGGTTTTCTGCAACTCATCCTCTCCTTAACCCTACAGTGGTCTGTCACACCTGGCTCCTTGTTTCTGATTCCTAGTGTAGGCTCTCTTAGAACCCTGAGAAATCCCCACTAGACTTCCCATGATTCCAGAACTACCAAGGCATCTCCCATCTTTTAGAAATTTTTAATGCTGTATCCCACTGTTCAGATCTACCCCCATCTGATCTAACCAGTTGAATTTTCATAATTTGTGATGGGTTTGTATGCAACCTTTTATTCTGGAAAATAAACTTATAAGGTGAGATATTGTTGTTTTTATTTTTTTTTTTTAATGAGAGGACCCAAAACTAGACTCATTAAATAAATAATTCACCCATGGGTAAGAGAGAGAGGCAGGATGGTAGGACTGACACTTAGAAATTATTTGTAACATCATCTTCTTAATGGACCCTGCTAGAAGGATGCTCCTGTGCCTTTCCTTTTATAGAACATACCACTGAGGCCCAGAAATGTCAGGAAAATTTTTAAGATCACCCAGCTAAATAAGGGAGGCTCTCAGTCCTCAACATTCTGGTTTCCAAATGATATCTTTGTTTATTCTCAAATTTATCTTCCCTCACAACAGATGCTTTCAGAAGCAGCTCCTTATCAGTGTTTCTACCTCCTTCCTGCCTCTGGTGTAGAATGTACACATGGGTCTCTCTGACTGAGTCCAGGCATAGGAAACATTCCTAGGGTTCTTAGCTAGGAGTTCCTGCTCCCTGTACCCTGAGTCGATTCTGGTTGCTTGGCTTTCCAGCGTATCCATGCCCAGCTGCAAAACAGAGCCAGACAGGGTCTAATATATTCACTGTAACATCCCAGTGTCACAGTGCGTATGCCTGGTGGTGAGAGGAACTGATTGTCTGTGAGCATGGCTGCCATTATTCGGAGGGGGCTGAGATGCTCTCCGGAAAGAAGAGAAATGTCCTTCACTGGCTCAGGTGCAGCCAGCATGAGGTCAGCCCCACCCATCCCTTAACCTACCTAAGTATGAATGGATTGTAGTGACACAGTGAAAACCCTTGTCAAACCTCAGCATGGTTGCCAGAGCTGCATAGACAGAGCTTCAAGGTGCTTGGAATTCTGCTTAAGATTCTAGAGATTAAAAATAATAATAATAATAACAATAATCAAACAGCTAAACCTGTACAGAGTCAGCCTATTGACAGTCATTAACATTCATTTGTAAAGTATTCAAAGGTGATGCCCTGAGCTGAGCCAGTGATCTATGCCCTCAAAGAGCATGACAAATGAGCTGGGTTACTAACCTGTTCTCTGAGGGGACATATTGAGAGTGCCTCCTCAGTTTGAAGTGTTTGTCCACATCTTATCAGTAAACAGATACTCAGAATAGCTAACCCCGAGGCAAGACTATCAAATATTAAAATGTGAGAGGGAAGATTACCAATCTGTATTAGTGTTCTTGAAATGAACCTAACAGAATAAATACACACATTAAAGCAAATTTATTATACTGGCTTATAGGATATGTCTGAGTAGTCCAGTGACGGCTGTCTCACACTGGAGAGGCCCAGAGTCCAGTAGTTACTTAACCTGTAAGACTAGTGGCACTAGCAGTTCCAGTCTTGTGCTTGTGATTCACCAGAGTCCTGGAAAGCGTCTGGTCTTCAGTCAACATTAGGTAGCCCTAAGAATCGGATTCTATTATCAGCTAAGGAGAACCAGAATGAGAAAATGTACAAATTTGCCAGTGAGTGTGAGGGTAAGCAGGCAAGAAGCAGTTTCCTTCTTCCATGTCCTCTTACCTGCGCTGCTCCCTGAAGGTGCACCTATGTTCAGGGTGAGTCTTTCTGCTTCAGATAATGTTTAAGAAAATCTCCCACAGGAGAGCCCAGAGGCTGGTGTTTCAGTTGGTTATACATTCAATCAAGCTGACAACCAAGATTAGCCACCACATTCTCCTAAATTCTGGACTCCCTTCCTTTCTCTCTGGTTATTTTAATTGGTGAATTAAAATTGCATGTATTTATGGCAAACAACACGATTTAAAAAAACCATACATACATTACTGGATGGTTAGATTATCTAATTAACATATTCATTATCTCACATACATAGTTTTATGAGGTGTAAACACTTAAAATCTAATCTTATCAATGTTTAAAATTACATTATTTAACTACAGTTAAGTGATAGTTATTAACTATGGTTATCATGGTATATAACAGACCTCTTATCTAACTAAAATTTTATAACCTTGACCCACCTCTACTCACCCCTCCTCTCCATTCCCAGCTCCTGGTAACTCCATTCTCCTCTGCTTCTATGTTACACACATGAGTAAGATATTATTTATAGGGTTTGTCCTGTTATTAGCACATTTCACTTCATATCATGTTCTACCAGTTCAATAATCCATGTTGTAAAAACAGATAGGATTTCTTTCCTTCTATGGCACACATAGAGTCCACTCTCATATATACTGGGATTTATCCTTTCATCCATTGATGGAGACTTGGTTTAATTCCATAGTTTAGCTGTTGTGAACAGAGCTACAATAAACATGGGCGTGCAGTGTCTCTTCAGCATGCTGGTCCCTTTGTCTTGGTTATATACTCAGAAGTGAGCTTACTAGTCAAATGACATTCCCATTTTTAATGCATTTGAGGAAATTCCCATACCATGGTAGCTGTCTTATCACTGGGCTCATTTTTAATTTGGACAAGTTTCAATATTCTGCTCTTTGGAAGCAAACAAAAATTTTGTTCCTGAATTATCTTTCTGTTTTTAATTGCCTCAATAACTTTAATCTCTGCTGTGGGATGTTTTGGGGTTGGCACTTTGGGAAATGTGAAAACAATTTGATACAGTGGGTCTGATCTGCTGCATATTGAGTCTTAGGTATTGGTGCTGTCAGCTCAGTGAAAGAGTTATGGGCAAGATGCAGGCATGAGGACAATAGGCTTAGAAGGATTGTTAATAAAAACATATAATTTCAAAATGCACCAAAAGAATAAACAATGCCTAGTAGGAAAACAATAGAAAAATATCTCCTTTCCAGCTTCAAGTTGCTTTGTTGTTAGCTATTTCCAGACAACAAATAAACTCCATCCCACATGTTGCTACGCGCACCGTTCTGTTTAGAAAGAGCCAGGTTTGCAGATTGCTTTGAGCCTGAAATTGGATGGCAGCATGAAGCCGTTAAAGATAATAGACCTGTGTTAAAATGCACAAATGAACGTAGTCGTCCTCTGGCTTGCCCAAGCAAGCTCTTTGTCATCCATTTTCCACATGTATCGCATGTTCACAGCTGGCTGTCCAATTCTCTTTTGGGGACCTTTGTGAATATGCATGTTCAAATTATTGCCCTGGTTTCCAGACCAGGAATTCATGTCTGTGTGTATTTCCTCAAACATCTATCAGGAAGCTCCTAATCAATTTAGGACCTGCCATCTGGTGTGGTCATTCTGGTGGCCCTCCCTGCTGAGGCTGCACACCCTGCAGACAGCAATCCAGCCTGATTTGTTCTGAGCAGTCACTTGGATGGACAGTTCCCTTGGGGTTGGGAACTTTGTTTCAGACAAAAAGGAGTGTACACAAGGGACAGGCTGGCAATGTTTTCTCCCTTTTAAATTAAGGCTGGAGGGGAAAGCCAGTGTTGTACCAGCAGATGGAACAGTGCTACCTGAATCTGATTGATGGCTTTTAAGGACTCTGCAAGACCCAGCATGTGAATGTTTCTGAGCGAACACAGCTGCTGCCTCTTTTCTTTGAATGAACATTGAACCCACTGTCATGGGACGTGGAGGACATTCAGTGCACAGCAGGTTTAAAAAAGTCATGAAGATTTGTTAATTGGTCTTTTCATAGAAAGCAATAGATTTTTTTTTTTCAACCTTCAGTAAGCCACCTGTGAGCGTCTAGATTTGTATAGGATATTTGCAAGGCTGATAATTGGTGGCTTGGTCGGTGGACCCAAAATCTCTCTGGTAGATCTGAAGGTGCTAATCATGGCTATTGCTCCCCGTTTGCAACATGCTTCTGCTTTTCAGAACCCTATTTTATTTGCCTCAGGTCAACGTTCTTCATTCTGCCTCTTGATTAAGGGAACAAACATTCCCCAGAAGGGCCATCTTAGGATTCTTTTATTTGCACCATTGGCTTGATAAAGAAAGGTCTTTAAAAAGAGGAGAGTGGACTCTTCCTACTAAAGGGGAAAGGTAACCCAAGGAGGAGAGGGATGGGTTCCTACAGTCTTTAATTAATAACCTTGAATTTGGGCACTTGCTGCCTAGATTTCCTCTACCCTTAACTCCCTGAGGAGAAGAACCTGTATGACAGCCCATCTCAGTAACCACTTGCTTTTACCACCCTAGTGGTGTTGTGTGTTTAATTCTACTCTTCCTGATTGGTGGACTTAAAACCAGAAATGATGGTTTCCCCCATTCCATGTCCTCTGCATCTGACACGGGTGCTGAGCATACAGAACCCAGGTACCTCTTGATGGAAATCTGAGTGGCAGTTGTCACTCCTTTCAAAGTTTAGTTTTAAGAAGTCAACATGATGCAGTGGTTTATGAAGGCTGCTTTATGCATCCGATGGAACCATCTAGGTGAGCACTCTGGTGTCCCTCCTAGAGCAACAAATAATGAAGTGACACTTTCTGCAGAGTTCAGCAGAGTGGTGGTCAATTTTTTTCTCTAGCCAGACTTCATTATTACATGTTTTAATTGAACTTTGGAAAGACAGAACAACATCTAGAAGAGCCATGCTGGGTGCCAATATGATCTAAGGACACAATTATTGATGGAAGGATAAAGAAATGAGAGAAATGGAGATGCAATATTGTAAAAATCTGAATGTTTCCAAATGTCCATTTGGGTTCTGATATTGACATTAGCATGATCTTAGGTTCTCTGCAGAGGGACAGGAGAGAGGCCTCAGTGTTCCACTCAATTAACAAGACTTCAAATGGATTTCACTAGTATATCTTGGGTCTCTTAAAATGCATAACAATAGGTCTGGGAGATGCCTCAGTTGTCTAAGTAACAGGCATGAGAACCTGAGTTCAGATTCCCAACATCCACATTAAAAAGTCAGATGTAGTGGGGCTGATTTATAAGCCCTTTATAAGGAAGCAGAGACAGGAGGAATTCCTGAACCTGCTGGTCAGTCAGTCTGGCCAAATCACTGAGCTTCAGGTATTAAAAAAAATGTCTGTCCTCAAATGCAAGGCTGAGAGTGACTGAAGAAGACACAAAGATAGACCTCTGGTCTTCATTTATGTGTACACACTTTATGCACCATGCAAATGCTGTGTGCACACATACACAGTGTATGAAAGTGCTATATTTACCTGGTTGATTGGGCCTTGGTGGTTCTGAGTTATAATCAACTGTTTAATGTGTGTGTGTGTGTGTGTGTGTGTGTGTGTGTGTGTGTGTGTGTGTGGCGTGTGGGCATTTTATGAGTTTGTGGTTTAGCTTTGTAGTACTATGCTTCTAGGTGGCTAGCAACAAGAAGAACCTTACTTTTCATCAGATCTAGAGTAGAGATTAATAAATGTTGGTAGATCTGTGGTTTAACAACTGAAGTAGATTTGTCAAGCATAGCAGGTACAGCCTGATCCAACTCTTGCTTCCTTCCCTGGACACCATCAGGGAAATATATCCAGAGACAAAGGCAATGTAAGGGTACTCAGAAAATCTGAATGGGCACAGACATCCACGTGCAAGGAAGTGAAAACTCAAAATGTGTGTGCTCCACAAAGACCTGGACAAACTGTAGGGGTGTGTCTGTGTCTTGGGGTCAATTACAGAATTTAGACCAAGTGAAGCCTTTCATTCCCTTTCCAATTACTCAGTGTCACCAAAGCAAACTTCTCAGAGGTCACTTTACTTCCTAGAGATGACAGATTTCATTTTGGTAATGCCTGTGAGGAATCATCAGCATCCTACTAGAAAGAAAAGGCTGTATAAATAAAGTTAGACATATGTGTTATTGTCTTCCTCAGTTTATTTCAAATCTCCACAGTAGGGCTGAGGAGCCAAACAAGTATGCAGTGCCCATTCTGAGGAACTATAAAACCATGATATATTGCACATATTACTAATAAAGCCCACAATGTGGCAATCTCCAAAAGAACAGCACATACCATGATAAAATGCCAGTACTGTACACATTCTATGCTAGACCCTGGTCTTTAGGTAGTTGAATGTATTATTTTTTTCTACAGTATCCTAGAGACTTGGTTCTATCATCTTAATATACAAATGGAGAACCTGGAGCACAGAGAAATTCAAAACAATGAAACAACCCTGACTATGTAAGTTAAGCCAGATACAATTTTAAACCCCTTGGACTGCCCCCAAGCTGGGAAATGCCCTAAAGACTGTCAAAAAACAAAAACAAAAAAACCAAATAAACAAATAAACAAACAAAAAACCCCACCACAATATCAATCCTTCCTCAACCAGCAGGATCATCAGGAAATCATGCTCAGTATCATAGACAACACCAGGTCAAAAAGAGTCCAGTTCTCTTGGATAACCTCTTCTAGTTCCATGATGTACACGCACTTGAAGTATAGATTGGGATTTGCACTGTTGTCCTATCTCTACAGTCTCAGAAGGGGAAGAGAGCCTGGACATAGTACCTACTATGCAAGTGAGCAACTAAGTGAGTGTCCACACAGAACCTGTGATATTTTCCCCTACAAAAGGAACCAGTTTTATTCTGCCTTAGTTCCAAAACTTGCCCTAAGTCTTTTGGCTACGAGACTAGCTTCTTTGGCCATCTGGCTCCTTTCCTCACTTTAAACTGTGATTTAGCAAGAAGTGTACTATTCAGTGGTTAAAATGAAGGCTAGCAAAGTCCTCTTTCAAAGAGTAGGAGTGTACGTGGATTAAAGTGGAAAATTGCCTGTGTGTCCTGCTGAGGCATCAGAAAAGGAAATGTATATTGTGTTGGCTGAGGTTTGCTTATCTAGACTGTACCTTCCTCCTAGGGCCTCTTTCATGGTAATAGGGGTGATTTTCTAAATTGTCCTTATGATAAGAAATGATTCCTGTGTTGGAGAGTGTGTTACTGTGGAGAACAGTAATACCAGACTGTAATCCACAGCAGTCGAAGGGAAGCAAGTTCAGTCATTACTCATGACCCCGCTGCCCTGTGCATGCCTTACTGATTTCCTATTGCTATAGTCCTGTGCTAATTACATTTTCCCATTACTGCTAATGGCTCTTAGGGTTCAGTCAGCCACTTCCAAAATCACATTTGAATTTGCATTTTTCTTCACAAAGCAAGTTAGTCTGTATTCTGATACTTGCACTATCAGGAACATTTTTCAAAAAAAAAAAAAAAAAAAAAAAAAAAAAGTTACTGGGAAGCTTCCAGAGACGAAGCACTAAGAAATACAGAACTTCAGTGGTGACCTCTCCTCAGAAGCAAGGGTATGCCCAGGCACAGAAGCGATGCTTAAAGAACTCCTGGAGAGAGATTCTTCTATCTGCTCATGGGTTCATACACACTGGGATGCTCTATATGAAGCCTCTCTCCTTAGTGTGTGCATGTATGTGCTACTGTGTGTGTGTTTGTGTGTGTGTGTGGTGGGGTGCAGTTGAGGCTTTGACTAGCATCATGATATTACACACAATAAAAGAGAGGAGAGAGAGAGAGGGGGGGAGAGAGAGGGAGAGAGAGGAGGGGTAGCTTGTTTTCTTAGCAGGCAAGATGGTAGTTATGTGGGGGAGATGATGCTGGAAGAATTGGACCTTGTGGCTGGTTGTTTCCTGGGGCTAGGTAGGAAGGGGGATTGTCTTGAGTTATAGGGCATGTACTTAAGCAATTCAGACAGAATCACCAGGGAAGTGAATGAAGGGCTCCAAACATACCTATACTAAATTGCTGTTTTAGAGGTAGTGAAGAGAGGGTGCATTTAGCTTTCTTCTGATTTACTTTAAAATAAGGCTTTTGGTTGGCCCTAATGGCCTAAGCGGTATCTCTTTGTTCATCAGATCTTAACAAACAATATTGAAATATGAGTACCCATCCAATTTCCCCCAAATAAAACATTCCCTGAAGACATCTTTGCATCTGGTATAAAATATCAGTCAGCATTTCTTTGCTCAGGCAGCCTGAGAACTCTAAAATGATTATACCAGCGTATTTGGGGAAGAGACAAGGGAATTCATTTTCTGGAAAAACCTTCCTTCTCACAAAAGCTGGGCTGAGAACTACATCCCTAAGTAGATTCCCTATAGTAAAGCAGATGAGGAAATGAAACAGTCAAAGAGTACATAACAACGGGAATCTCTTGGGTACCCTTAAGGTGTGTATAGATAGATGCGTTATAGACAGGGCAGTATAATCAAAATTTCCTACCAAACCCTAATAATAATCTTTTGTATATCTCTAATTAGTTAAAAAGCAGTGCATAATTAATTTCTATTTGGCATCACCCTCCCTAGGAAATCTACCAATATGGTGCTCTCTGGAAGTTTCTATGTGAATTGATTTTCCTTTTCCCCAGATAATGCATCCATTCATTTGGCAGGCACTGAGTACCTCCCATGTGTAAGGCACAGTGCCAGAACCTAGACAGATGATCGCTCTGTACTCATGGGGTTTCCCTGCTAATAGCAAAGGCAGTCACAAAAACAACACTCCATCTGTCCATGCTCTGGCCGTAATGAGGTGAAAACCCAACAGATCTGGCCACTTACTGTATATTAGTTAAAGCAAGAGGTAGTCAGGAATGCTCCTTGGATTTCTACATAGGAACAATGTTTGGAGTGGTTCCATCTCCTCCAGTGGAGGAAGAACAAATCTAGGCGGTCAGATACTTCAAGGCACACACCAAGAAACTTCATTTAGATTTATTCTCCCCCTTCCTCCCTCTCCACCTCCCCCATCTCTCTCTCTGTCTCTCTGTCTCCCTGTCTCTCTCTCTGTCTCTGTCTCTGTCTCTCTCGCTGTCTGTGTGTGTGCGTGTTCTGGTTGTTTTGTTTTATTTTGTTTTCCATTAGATCCTCGATCTGAGTGCTGAGAATATTCTCAATTTCCCAACAGAAGTCAGTAAGAAACAATTTCACATGATTTGCAATTTCAGTGTAATTGATCCCAAGCTCTCCTGGCTTGAAAATGCCAAAGAGAAAAATTATGTAAATAAGCCTAACGTATTGAAGTTACCCACAGGAATGATCATTATTGGGGAGGAGTAGACTCCAGATTCTAGGCTCCTCCCCAAGCACAGCACAATGTGCTATCTACTGGTCACTTTAGAGCCCCAGTTAAGCCTGGATCCCATTGTTGATTGATTTGCCATGCAAGGAATTTTTTTCCGGAAGGTTTGACTTTGTATCCTTCATAGACTAATAAATGTGTGGAACAGACATTTAAGCAGGACTCATTAAGAGGTTGTTTCTGTCTATTTGCTGCCCTCCTGAGGGTTTTTGATCACTGAGTGACATGTCCCATGCAGGTTGTTGCTTAGCTCCCTCATCAGAGCTCTCCTTACCATACTCACCTAGTAATTTTGCTTCAGTCCCTCTATTTCCCCAGAGAGCTATTTCTCTCGAACGTCGTACTTGCTGTTATCTGATGCTATTCTGGAACATATTCGTCTTTACTTTGGAAAGTACTGTGATAGTGTGTCACAAGGGGGAAACCACTTCAATAAACCATTAGAAGACCATTGCCTCTGAATGGTGGTTTTTATTACTCCAAGGATAAGCTTGTATTGTTATCCACCATCTTGTTAAATGCCCAGTTGGAATTGAACAGATTTTATTGAAATAGTTTTCAGACTCCAGGCAGCTTAAAAAGTATTCTCCTTTCCTGTATTCTATCAAACTGGTTGTGCTTGCATGCACTGAGATCCAGGAAAAAAACACAAAGGCAAAGCTCCCATGTAAAGGACACAGAACTGAGTGAAGTCTTTAATTCACTGGAGACTCCCAGTCACCCTCACTGTGGCACTGGGTCCAGCACTGGTTACTTCCTGTGAAGCTACTACAGCTGTCTCTCTGGATGTGGATTTAAATAGAAATAATGCCCCACTTGTCTTTAAAAAGCTAGAAGGTTCATCAGGGGTGTTGGAAGAACATGGACAGGATGTTTTTCTTCTCCCAGGAATATATGACTAATTAATATGTCAATGAGGACATTACCCATATAGAACACACGCAGATACTCATAAATGCTTTGTAATTGAGCTTTTGACTCAGATGAAAGTTCCAGGTTGCTGTTATGCTTCCAGTCTCCTTAAGCTTGAGAGAAGAAACATCGGAGAAAGCAGGCACACCCAGTAAAAGGGAACAGTTGGGGCAAACAGCCTTGGCCAGGAAGCCTTTTTGTACTTGTGGGCCCATGTTTTGTTTTATTTTCTGAATAAAATACTGTTGTAACCTTTGAGCATTAATGAGGACATCCCAACTTGCCTCTCTACATGGTCAATACAACAGCCAATGAACGTTTCTCCCACATAAGATAGGACAAGTCAGGACCAGTGGGAACTGCAGTCACACCAGGTAACACTGCAAGAGGCTCTAAATGAAAACTTCGGTTGGAACCACAAGCCAAAATATTAGTATGCTGAACAAGTGGGACAGATGGGTGTGGTGGCTCACATGTGTGATTCCATCATTCAGGGGACTAAGGCAGGAGACTTCTCATGACTTTCCACATCAGTGTGGGCTGCAGAGTGACATCTTATCTCACATAATCCTGAGAACAAAATAAAACCAAACAGTACTAAAACTTAGGCAGGGGCTGGAGGTTGCCTGATAAATGACTTAATAAGGTGTAGAGTCTCATTCCAGAACAAGCAGGATATTGCAGCATAAGAAACAAAAAGTATTCACAAGCATGGGTTTCAAGAGTGAGAAGGAAAGATCTCCCTGCTGTGGCCTTTGCAGCTGGTGTAAGTGCTTTTCAAACATGAGAGGACATGCCGATATTCTCAACGAACACAACTGAAACTTTGATCCTGACAGATCTACTCTTAAAATCCGACTCAAGAAATCTCATCCAACAGAAAGCAAATAGCAGGAGAGAGAATTGCGAGGTCTCAGTAAATGGACAGAGAAGAGCAGAGGCAGGACACAGATGAAAGACTGGTTTCTATTTAATAAATTTTTGAAATCATACTTCATGACTGAGTCAAAGTGTGGTACTATCTAATGGTCCAGATAATGATAGTTAAGCGGTAAAAACAACAGGAGAGATTTTTGGAGGTATCACATTCATTCCCCCATATTAAACATACATTCTTTTCACATATAGTATAATCTGAATACAGTCTCCTCCCCCTTCTTCTTCTAGTTCCTCCCACCTCCCCTCCTATCCAGATCCACTGCCTTTTCTGTCTCTCATTAGAAAAGAACAGGCTTCTAAGAGATAACAACCAAACATAATGAAATAAATTATAAGAAGATAAGATAAAACCATCATATGGAAGTTGGATAAGCCAAGTCAACCGAAGAGTCAAAACCCCAAAAGCAGGCACAAGAACCAGAGAGCTGCTTTTCCATATGCTCTGGACTCCCATAAAAACACTAAGCTGGAAGTTATAGTCATGCAGAGGACTTGGTGCTGACCTGAGTTGACACTGTGCTTGCTGTTCCAACCTCTGGTTTCACATAAGCTTTGCTCAGTTGTTTCAGAGGGTCTTGTTCTCTTGGGACCCTCCATACCTTCTGTCTCTCTTATTTCTTTTGCCCCCTTTTCTGTGGAGTTCCCTAAAACACCTCTTTTAGAGCTGTTCCTTCTGTTCCTCCCTCTTACCCTCACCCCCTCTCCATTTCTCCCCCCCTTTGTGTGTGTGTGTGTGTGTGTGTGTGTGTGTATCTGGTCTCTGTATTTGTTCCCATCTGTCTAAGAAGAAAGCCTCTTTAATTATGGGTGACTAAAGTACCAATTTATGAATATAGTATAATATCATTGGGAATCATTTTATTGTTACTTTCCACTAGATGTCCATACTGGCCCTCAAATGCCTTTCAGTTCTAGCTGCCTCTCCCCATATACCCCCTCAATCCCATCTGCCCTCCCCTCCCTGTATGATTTTCACAGTCTATGCCCCCTCACTCCATCCCACCTATTTTTGCCTCCCACAGAGATCTACTTGATCCTCCCAGTCCCTTCTTCTATGCCTATCCTCTCCGGGTCTAAAGACTGTAGATTAGTTGTCACTTATTTAACATCCAAAATCTCTATATAAGTGAATACACACCATATTTATATTTTGGGTCTGGGTTACCTCACTTGGGATGATCTTTTTTTCTAGTTACATTTATTTGCCTGCAAATTTTATAATGTAATTTTTGATGATTTGATTTTTAAATTTTTTTTATGTGCTTTGATGTTTTGCTTGCACATCTGTCTGAGGGTATCAGTTCCCTTGGAGCTGGACTAACAGACAGCTGTGAGCTGGCCTGTGGGTGCTGGGAATTGAACCAGGGTCTTCTAGAAGAGCATCCAGCACTCTTTACTTCCGAGTCATCTTGCCAGTCCAGTATAATGTAATTTTTTTTAAACAGCCGAGCAATGCTCTGTTGTGAAAATGTACCACATTTTCTTTATTTTTTTTGTTGGGAGACATCTAAGTTGTTTCCAGTTTGTGCCTATTATGAATGAAGCTGCAGTAAACATGGTGAAGCAAGTGTTCTTGTGCTAGGATGGTGTGTCCTTTGGGTATGTGCCCAAGAGTAGTATAACTGGTCTTGAGGTGCATTGATTCCCATTTTTCTGGGGGAGCAGCCATACTTATTTCCACAGTGGCTATACAAGTTTGTACTCCCACTGGCAATGGAGGAGTGTTCCCTATGGCCTATGTCCTCACCAGCATGGGCTGTCACTTGTGTTATTGATCTCAGCCTTCTGCCAGGTATCAGATGGAATCTAAAAGAGTGCTGACTTACATCTCACTGGTAGCTGGTGAGGTTGAACACTTCTTTAAGTGTTTCTCTGCCATTTGAGATTCCCCTGTTGGAAATTTCTTGTTTAGAACTGTACCCCAGTTTTTAGTTGAAATATTTATTTTGTTTTCTGATA
Source organism: Arvicanthis niloticus (assembly GCF_011762505.2). Taxonomy (NCBI): domain Eukaryota; kingdom Metazoa; phylum Chordata; class Mammalia; order Rodentia; family Muridae; genus Arvicanthis; species Arvicanthis niloticus. Next base: position 21,970,871 of record NC_133433.1, on the reverse strand, counting down.
TCTAGTTTCTTGAATCTATTATATATTCTGAATGTTAGTCATTTATTGGATGTGAAGTTGGTAAAAATCTTTTCCCTTTTGTAGGCTCATGCATTGTCTGATTGATTGTGTCCTTTTCCTTAAAAAAGCTTTTTGGTTCAGTGGGGTCCCATTTATTAAATGTTGATCTTAGCACCTGCATTAATTATGTTCTGATCAGAAAAGCTTCTCCTGTGCTGGTGCATTCAAGGCTATTGCCCCTCTTTTTCTCTTTTACCAGGTTGAGTGTATCTGTTTTCATGTTGAGGTTTTGATCCACTTGGACTTGAGTTTTGTGCAAGGAGATAAATATGTATCTATTTCTATTTATTTACATGCAGACATCCCCTTTGACTGGCACCATTTGTTGAAGATTCTCTCTTTTTTTTCCCAATATGTATTTCTGGCTTTAAAAAAATATATCAGATGTCTGCATATGTGTGGACTTATGTTTGGGTCTTCAATTTGATTTCATTGGTCAACACATCTGTTTTATGCTAATACAATGTTGTTTTTATTACTGTAGCTATGTAATACAATTTGAAATTAGGAATAGTGATACCTCCAGCAATTCTTTTATTCTTCAGGATTGTCTGGCTATCCTAGATTCTTGTGTTTCCATATAAAGTTGTGACTTTTCCTTTCAAGGTCTGTGAAGAATTACGTTGAAAATTTGAAAATGGGGGATTGCATTGAATCTATAAATTGCTTTTAGTAGTCATTTTTTAATATTATTTATATTAACCTTATTAGTCCATGAGCATGGGGCTTCTTCAAAGACTTGAAATTTTTATCATAAAAGAATTTCACTTTCTTGGTTAGAATTACTCCCAGGATATTTTATATTTTAGATATCCGAGACCATTGTAAAAGGTATTGTTTTTCTGATTTATTTCTCAGTTAGTTTGCCTTTGCTATATCATAGGGCTCCTGATTTTTGTGTGGTTATCTTGTATCCATCCACTGTGCAAGATACATTGAGTTATTTCTTTCCATTTTTATCCCCTTGATTTCCTTCAGTTGTCTTACTGTTCTAGCTAGAACTTCAAGTACTATATTGTATAGCTATGGAGAGAGTGGGCAGCCTTGTCTTGTTCCTGGTTTTTGTGGAATTGCTTTGAGTTTCTCTCCAATTAATTTGATGTTGGCTATGGGTTGCTGTAAACTGTTTTTATTGTGTTAGGTATATTCCTTATATCCCTCCCTAATCTCTTTAGGACTTTTATCATGAAGCGGAGGTGTTGGATTTTATCAAATGTTTTTTTCTGTGTCGAATGAGATGATCATGTACTTTGGGTTTTTTTTTTTTTCAGTTTGTTTATATGATACATTGCAAATACTGATTTTCATATATCAAACCATTACTGAATCTCCTCCAGGAAGCCTACTTAATTATGGTGGATGGTCTTCTTGATGTGTTCTTGGATTTGGTTTCCAAGTATTTTTGCATCTATGTTCTTAAGGGATTTTTGTTTTCTGTCAGGTGTGGATTGTGGGTTACTAGTAGATGCCAGCTTGATTTGGAGGTTAGGATGGAGGAACAAGAAGGTTGAGGGAGGTTAGGAGGAGATGATCTGTGAGGACCACAAGAGATGTGGACCAACAAGGGGCACTACGTATTATCATTATTACATTGTCTATACCGTAATACAGTTACAAACATATAAACACGCAAATCATAAGGAAGGACAATGGATTCCACTGTAAAAGAACCAAGACACAATTCTAAATGGTATCTAAGAATCTAAGAAACACAGAGGGAAAGAAAAGGGGGAAACCGAGAAGTGATAACCAGAGAAATTAAACAGAAAACAATGATTAAAATGGCAAAGAAGCACAAATTTGCCAATAATTATGTTAATGTCTGTACCCTAATGCACTCATTAAAAGATGGAGATTTTCAGTGAATTTTTAAAATTCCCTAATATTTTGATTATAAGAAATTTTCTTTAAATTCAGTCATACTGGTAAGTTTAAAGGAAAAAGATGACAAATATGCTGTATGACGATGACTAAAGATTTTTAAAAATGGCTAGATAAATTAGATGAGAAAAGGAATATTACTGTAAACAAAAGAGAGGTTTCATAAACACAAAAGGATTAATCTATTGAGCTATTAATAATTTCAATAGCCCAAGTGTGTGCAAACTGAATAAGCATTATGGGATATACAAAGCAAAGATTCATAAGCTTAGAGATATGCACACATCTATAGTTATTGTTGGAGTTTTCAATATCTCTTCCAAGGAAATGCTGTAGGTGCATATGGGAACTCTGAACCACACCATTAACCAAGGTCTCATTAGCAAACACAACAGAAAACAGTCTTCCCAGCAGCAGCATGATTCACATTTTAGAAATTTATTTTATTTTTAATTAAATTATAATTTATATCACTTTTCTCACATCCCTCCAACTACATTTGTTTCCAACTTCCCCTTAAATTTCATTAATTTTTTCTTTAGTTATTTTTGTTACACACACACACCACACACATATGCATATGTATGAATAAATATATAAATACAACTTGCTGAGTCTGTTTAATATTGCTTGTATGTGTGCTCTTAAAGATGACCACTTGATATTAGAAATCCAATTTCCAAATGTTTATGAGGCATTCATCAAGAAAGACCATATATAAGTGCATAACATAAACCTTAACGAACTAAGAACTTACATTGTGCTAGTGTACTCTTTCGCCAGGGTGTAACTGAACTATAAATAAGTTGAAAGATAATAAAAAAAATATTGAAAAACACAGAAATTAAGCAACATATTTGTAAGTAGTTCATAGATCAAAGGGGCAAACTCAAAGAAAATTTGAAAAGTTACATACAACTAATGAAAATGAAAATAGACTGTGTCCACAAATGCAAATGCTGGGAAAATATTCCTGGCTGGGGGTGTGACGTAGCTTATACAAACACTTGCTGCCAAGCCGGAGGACCTGAGCTAAAATCTCCAGCACTCAAGCAGACTAAAGAGCAGGATGTAACCCCACATACCACCTGTAATCTCAGCACTGAGGAGTCAGAGACAGGAGGATTGTTTGGGCTTATGGTTATTAGACTAGCTCTAGATTTAGTGAAAGAGCCTACCTCAAAAAAAAAAAAATACAGTACAGTGTGACACTTGACTTCCTCCTCTGACCTCCATGTATGCACGAGAGCATGCATACACATGTCCTAATATTACACATGTGCACATACACACACACACACACACACACACACACACACACACACACACACACACACTGTTGAGAGACAACCAGTCCAAGATAACTAATGAAAAAAGTGAGGAAGGATGCAAAGACAAAATTCTAAGTTCCCTCAAGAAACTAGAAAGGAGAACAAAGCAAAAATAAACTCAAAAAAGCAGAAAAGATTAACGATGAAGAAAATCTCTTGAAATGAAAAGAAGTATAGAAAAGCCAACACAATAGCTTTAGAAGTTGATAAAATCAGAGCTGGAGAGATGGCTAAGCAGTTAATAGCACTAGCTGTTCTCTCAGATGACTGAGATTTGATTTCCAACATCTACATGGTGGTTCACAATCATTAATAATTCCAGTTCCAGGGGATCTAGTATCCTCTTCTGACCCCCAAGGGGAACAGATATGCAACGATGCACAGACATACATGAAATGAAAAATACTCAAACACATAAAATAAAATAAATGCCACTATAGAATGTAAGTCAGGATGTCAGTGAGAGAACATCCATCAGAGAATCTAAAATAAAATGTATTAGGCTGGGGATACAGGCCAGCATTGGATGCTCCAGTGTCTACTTTGAGGACCCAGCTCCAAAAAAAAGGAAGGGCAAAGCCAGTGACATATACTGGTGAAGGTGCAACAGAACCAGGGTACAGGGAGATGGAAAACACTCTCTCAGCTTGGCTGTTTCTTAAATGTAACAAACATCCAACTACTATAAGGCACAAAAGTTTTACTCTTGGTCATACAGCTCCAATAAATTATAACACATACATTAAGCCTGTGTACAGTCAGTCAGTTTTGTTTGTAACAATCCAGAATTAAATCATTTCAGTTCGTGTCATAGGTTTAATGATTCAACTCCTTGCACATCAGTAGTATGGAACACGACTCAGAAAAAAAAAAAAAAAGGAACAAGGTTATTACACGTGTACCAAGCTTGGATGGAATTTAGGTAACTATGCTGGGTGCAAGAAAAAGCCAATCTGGAAGGTTTAATTATATTCTTTATATAATATATCAAGAATGATACCACTTTAGAGACAAACAGATTAGTAATTACCAGGTTTTATGGGACGCAGTATAGAATCTGGCACGTGAATACAAGATGAAGTACAACTCCATCTTGTAGTAGCTGATGCTCAGCTTTGAGCCGCCTTTGATTTCCCCAGCTAGAGTTCTTGCAGCAACTCCCCACTCGTTGGGGTGGGCAGTGAATTCAAGTGCTGACACATCACCATCTATATAGAAAACATTCCTCCAAAAAGTCTTAACCTGAATGTATGTTAGCCTCTGGAACCCACTCTAGTTCAAGATGAACAAGTTCAGAAACATCAGGGAAAACAACAAGCCAATTCAAACATAAGGACACACTATGGGGAATATGTTGAAAAGGTTGTGATATGCAGGGCTTTTGTTCAACTTCCTTTTAGCTGTGTCCACACAGCTCTGTATGTGCACACGCAGGGTACACTAAGCAGCTCTACCAAATGTTGACAGTTTTTTGAATAAAATGCTAACTGTGTTGTTGTACTATCAACTTTTCTGTTTGCCTGCACATTTTCTTAATAAAAAAGTTGGCAAGAATAAACCCTGCTGCCTGCCTAGGGATTATATGATCTTTTCTGTCCCTTCCCATAGTGATATTCAGACACTGAAGTTCAAATCGTGGCTCTGATATTTATTAACTGTGTCCTCTGGGTCTTAGCTTTTCTCATGTATAAAGATGAAAGCTTTAGAAGAGCTCTAAAATTCCGTATATCTTAAGGTCACCAGAGAAATTGATTTGAAATCCCTGGCTAAACCATTCACATTATGAATAGCCCTTTGTGACAGTACATTCTTGCTTCCAACCTGTATCTCTCAAGGAATAATTTAATAACTTCTTTCTTCTCAACCCAAAAACGGAAGGAGGAAGATGAGCCAGTCTTCTTCAAATGCTTGGGAATCAGTTTTCCTTCCCTGCTGCCTACCTCTCTCCTAAGTCAGTTGTTCTCAGCTGGCCACATCAACGTGGCAACCCCGTGCTGTGTACCATCCCAATTTGACATTTTACTGGCCATGGTCAGCCATATTTTACCTTCTTCCACATTTTTCCCAAAGTGTGTCAGTCCAAAGCCTCGTTAATTAGCTAACTTACTAGTTAGCTAGTAAATCCTAGCTAACTTACTTCCATTGCTCTGAACTGCCCACTCTAAGTTCTCTGGATATAAGTTCATATATTTTTATGATTCCAGGAATCCTAATTTGTTTTTTTCCAAAGCCTTACACCAAAGACTATGTTCAGCCTATATGACAATAATACCAGATCCACAGAAGTTAAAGCCACTGCAAAAGAGTGGCATAGTATTTACACATGGCCCAGGTACATCATGCAGGTCTTTAAACCATCTCTTAACTGATTATAATATCTAGTGCAGTGTAAACACTATGTAAATAGATGAGTATTGTATTGTTTAGAGAGTCATGATAAAAATAGGATCGTGTACTCTCAGTTCAGATGTACTTCTTTTTTCATTTGAACAGTTTTGCACTATGATTGGCTGAAATAAAGATAATGAAATTTGTAGATGCCTCTAAATTCAGTTTCTACAATTACGTCAAGCAACCTTGAAACTTTGTACTATCATAATTTAAAATATAAGCCCTTTAAACTTACATCCTTTCTTAGAGGAATATCACATTCATAGGTTTACGTTTCCCAAAATTGTACTTTGGGTACAAGAAACAATGCATAAGTTTTGCTTTGAAAAATGTTTTTGTTTGCTGATCATTGATTACTGCAATAAATCAAATCATCATCATTTGAAAAATTAAGTTTCACGACAGTGTCTTCTTGTAACCTGATTGGGTCTACCACATAGGATCAAGTTCAGAGACTGTAAAACCAGCATCTGTTAAAGAATGAAAAAGAAAAATGAATTTGTTTCCATAATGCAAATAAAAAGGGTCTCTCTGATTAATGATACCAGAAAAAAAAACTGCAAAAGTTGATGGATCTAGAAAGAACCTTGGACTCAAGTAAATATTACCTCTTCTTCGAGTCAGGAACTAGGTATAAACAATTAGCCTGAGATAAATCAGTTCTTTATTCCTAGTTCAGTATTCTGCCTAAACCAGCAGTAACCAACTGATGGCCTGTGCTCTGGTATGCTGTGTTTAGTTACATGTGCCAGCTAGCCCTTTATGAGTTGTCAGTGGCTAAGTCCTGTTTCCAAACTAAATGTCCTTTGGTTTTTAAGTTTACTGAACACTATTTCTGGGCCTGTACTGAACCTTGGAGATGACATATATGCTAGCCTCTGAGACACATGGACATGCTGCAGAGCCACTATAGATAGTTCTGGGAGAGCTGGCAAGGAAAAAGTCATGTGGACTGAGATCTAGAGGAAATAATGGGAGCCCAGGTCCTTCTCTAGAAGAGGCATCTTTCCCACTTGTTATTCCTCTGGGAGTGGGGCTTGCTGTGGGTGGGTGAAGAGAAGATCCTTATTAATTACTATTAAAAGCTAAACCCAAGTTATTTTTATGACATGGGTGGTGCTGAATGTCCTCATTCTTAGCCTCCATCTCCATCCCTAAGAAAAGCATCTCAGAGTCAGAGGTAGGTTAGGCACATCTTTTAAGAGCTGGTTAAGCAAACATTTGTGCGAATGCATTTAAAGCATTCTAATAAAAACTTGCATCCCCCCCAAAAAAAAAAACAAAAACAGAAATACAAATCCATCTATTGCACAATGTATCCTACTTATTGCTGTGTATTCTCCTAGAGAACAGGAAGGACAGCACGTCTGAGACACAGAGGCAGGTAGCCAAGAGAAGAAATCTGGTTTGAGAGATAAACTTAGCTAGTACCAATGTCTCATTTATCTGGACCCTGCGTATTCCTTTATTTTGGAGCTAAAGACTGCTGAGAGTGTTAAGACACATTTGGCAAGGGGTGACTAGACATAGATCTTCAAATACTGCTCATGAGATTCCTGATGCACAGATGAAGAGCAGAGTTTCTCATTGGGCCAACCTCTCTGCACTTGTGTGCTCTTATATTCACTCCAGTGGGTGGTTGTGCCAGCTAATGAAATGGGGCGTGTGGAACATGGGGTACATGGTACTTGGTACATAGAAGGTAATCACTAGATATTGTCCTTGATCTTTCTTCTAAGGCCCAGCTAAGTGAAGTTCATCCAGGATGAGGGCATATCTTGTGTTTATATAGTCACTGTCTTGTGAGATGGCTATGCTCTAATATGGTACCTTACACACTGAAACAAAAGGCCCTGCATATGATGTTTCAAAAGTAGCCTGGAGAGCAACAAAGAAGAGTGGTTTTCTTTTTCTTGGTGGTGGTTTTGGATTAGATGGAAATAAGAAATGTATGCATTGTCTCTTCAAGGTATTCAGAGTGGAACATCAAAACCCTTTCAATGATTCTTGGAAAATCTGTGACATTTTCTTAAATATTAATGTTACAGTGGACTTTCTCTCAGAAGACTATTCTGGATCCCAGTGATGACAAATGAGTTAGCAAGACATTCACAAATAAGGAGTAGTATGTCCATTCAATGAATGAAGAATAGCAAAGGGAAGGCTTGACCCATGTGATGGTCTTCTGGCCCTTTACTTCACTCTCACAATCCCAAACTATGGTAGTCAATCAATTTACTCAAAGTATATTCTCTGAGCCTCAAAAAACCTTAACGCTTTCCTGTCTCAGAGATTGATTTAACTGATGACCTTGGATTCAAACAAGACCCATTAACCCAAACAAATGCAATAATTCTTCCTTGGTGTCAGATCCTGAGGAAAGGTCTTCTGCGTTAATGGCAGACAGAATAATCCAGTCTCTAGTGTTTGCAGTATATGAGGGATGCCTTGATGTCGTCCACAGGAAGAAGAACTTCTCTGCCTTCATCCAGGCCAACTTGCCCATTTAGAGATATTTATTTACAAGACTTGTGCCATGGACTTTGTCTATTTGATATTCATTTATTGTACTCTAAAAGAAAAATTATTTACCAGACACTTGTTAAGTGAGATAAATAAAAGACCATACAAGACTACTGCAGTGGGGGGGTCAAGGTTATTATAATAGGAGAGAAAGGTTGAATTTGACTCTGAAAGTAAGAAGAGCAAGTGGGCATTTGTACAGAGCAGCACAGTGAAGGAGTATATGAATATTTACTAAGAATAACTTGGTTAGGAGTTCAAAGATGAAGCGTGGGAGAAGGGGAATTTAATTATCTAGCCACAGTGAAAGGAGTAGCTTTTCAGAATTCTTCAAAAAAAAAAAAATGGTGTTGGAGTCAGAGCTTACAGGCTTAGAGGGGCAACAAGGTGGGATTTCTGGTAAATAGAATGTGAATTCCTGAATGGAGTAGCCTCCTTAAGAAAGTGAAAAATTTCTCAAGACTTAAAATGTGGTGAGAGCCAGTACTACAAAAAAGAAGTGAGTGCCCTAAATGGATGGGGAGAAAGAGAAGAAATGTTCTCTATTCTACCAACTGCTCAGCCTTCCCTTTCAGTTAATATTTCTTCCCCAGATTATTGTCTGAGTCTCAGGAACACTAGACACTAGCAAGAGCCATAATCCTCATTCCAATTGAGCAATGAATTGTTCCTATGGTTTCATTGAGCATCTCTGAAACTGGACTTCAACATGTTATCTAAGATAAGAGTTTTCTGACATGTGGGATCTTTTGCTAGATTTACTGTACTTTGCAGGTTATTATTCATTACTGGCTTCAGCAAAACAAATACTGGTAGCATTTCCAGAGTTGTGAAAATTATCAATGCCCTTTGTCTCTGTGTGCACAGTAGCAGATGTACTCTAAGTGGGGAGGGAAGAGTAGACAAGGGGAGGGTAGAGGAGTGGAGAGTAGAGAAGTGGAGGGTACGGGAGGGGAGAGGAGGGGAGGCAAGGAGAGCTAGGGGATGGGAGGAGAAGGGATAGGAGGGGAGAAGAGGGGAGGGGAGAGAAGGGGAGAGGAGGGGAGAGGAGGGAAGGGATTTGGAGGGGAGGGGAGGGGAGAGGAGAGGACAGGAGGAGAGTCTGTCTCCTTTTAAGAGTCACTGCTATCATAAATTTTTAAGTACTTCATTCTATTTTAATTGCAAATCTATTCTGTAAGAACCAATCTTAGTCATGATCCCCAACCTCTGTATTTCCCCAGTCCTTGAGATTTCTACAGTCAGCAATTACTTAGAGTATTTATATGTTGTCTCAGAATGCAGAGAATTTATACAGGGGTTAGAACAATCAAGGACTCCTGAATGCAAAAGAGAGACAAAGAGATCTAGTGTGCTCTCATGAGAATGTAGTGTGTGAACAGTTAGAAAACATATCCCTGTGGTTAGATGTAGTCAATCTTAGCATTCGCATATTAAAACAGGAAAGAAAATTTAAGATAGGCTTTTCCAGAGGCAGGACATTAACATTTTTTCTCTTTAGACACTAAACTACTTAGCTTCTAAAGTAGGTCCCAAATTTTTAGTGTTTTACAGTTATTAATCTCTATGATTTTGTTATGTGAAGGCATACAATTTCTTCTATGGAAAAATCCAAAGTTGGAAGATACATTTTTCTCATTTTGTGAGATTTTAAGATGTAGATGTATTTATATGTATATGCAATGCATTTCCCAAGTTCTATTTTACTATTCAGGGTGTGGACTATTTGGGACCTGTTTTGAAGATAAGACAAATGTTGCTGGTGCTTCACAATATCTCCTGCAGGGTAAACGGCAGTACTAAATAATAACTACTGGCTCTAATTGCTTAGAGAACTTCAAAGTAATAATCTATGATGTAATTAAAGGAAAAAAAATGTTGTCTTTAACCACTCCTATAATATAATTTCCCAGAGAGGCATTAAAGTTTCCCTGGGAAAAAGTTACCTGGTGGGATCAAACGAACTGACCCCACTCCTGGGGCAGGAGCCACTGGCCACTCCTTTAGTTTTATTGTTTACTTTCTGTTGACGGATGAGTTGTATTGACCTAGGTCCATTATTTTATGTTAGAATTTTGATATTAAACACTCTCTCTCTCTCTCTCTCTCTCTCTCTCTCTCTCTCTCTCTCTCTCTCTCTCTCTCTCTCTCTTTCTCTCTCTTTCTCTTTCTGACTTCCACAGTTAGAAAATAAGGAGACAGTTCTAACTGAGGAACAGAAAGCAAGGCTACAGAACTTCCAACTCACTGGTTCATGAGACAGTTCATGACCCATATGGTCAACAATGAGTAGAAGACACCCAAATCCTTCAGGATAGCTACTGACCTCCTTCACATATGCAACCCTCCCCCACACAAGAAAAGAAACTGATGAACAAATAGTAGAAATTCAAAAATTAAATTGTCACTTTTATTCTTCATAATCTGCTTGGCTCTACTGGGTGTAGTGGGTACCTGGGGCTCCTTTTTATGTTAAGGCTAAGATTTCTGTATATCTTCCTTAATGTAAATAGGAAAATCATTGATGTTTGTGCATGCCAATTAACATGCTTAGTCACAGTATTCTGGGCTCTACCCATTTACTGTCTTTCCAGTTTAAAAAAAAAAAAAAAAAACAAAAGCTTCCATTGCTGAAATGATGGTGGAGTTTGCAAGAGACTTTTTTTCCCCTCTGGCCTATGCAGGCACATGCAGTTTGGCTTCAAGGGATAATCAAGCCATGGGTGACAGTTGTTATTTGTGAAATATTAAGCATGAGAGACCATGAAGACAAAGAATTCTTCCATCAGTCTTGTTTCCTGACACCATAACTCAGAAACAGTGTACTCAGAGAGCAGTATCACTCTGTGTCTGAGAGCTGTAAGATCACAGGCATCCCGAGGTGTCTGGAAGGCGATACGGTCACTAAGGAGTGGCAGCAGGTACAAAAATGGCAAGTTGCATTCATTAATGAAGACTGTGAAGCTAGCTGCACGATATAAATATATTAAGACTGTCCTGTGGCTTCTCCTTGCTGTCTCTCATGAACACATTGATGGCTGTTGATTCCGAGGCTTGTGATTAAGAAGGCTAGATGTTTTAGAAAGAGACATGATAAACTAACTTTGTAAACTTTAATCAGATGGCAGAGTCTCCAAGTTCAGTGCCTATTTACTCTTACTGTGAGAATTACAGTTTGGAGTGCTCAGATATTTAGTTATAGACAACTAATTTTAGAGCCTGGGTTTCTCTTGATTTTAGGTTTTGTGATTCTTCAAGAATGTATTAATCTCTTTACTGAGGACAAAACTTTGGAGTTTTTGTTTTCAGTAGGCAATTTTCTGAACCAATTAAAACTATGAGATGAGGTACAATATACTTTCAGCTCATTACTGGCATGCCTTCCATGACACTCTATTATAGGTCATTTTTCTAGTGCACTATTTAATTTGAGTTGCCTTGCACACTATTTTCAGAATTGGTTACATTGAGAAGCTATTTCCTGACTTCCGATTGCAAGCTACTGCCAAGTGTCATCAAGAGGGTAGAGTCTCAGAGTGTGGAATCATTTAAAGCACTGTGGGACCATCTGATGAATATTTTCCTCACATGCCTTCTTGCTTATTATCAGGTCTCTTAACTTGAAAGTGACTTTATGGTTCTGAGTGAGATCAACTCAGGAAAAAGAATGTGCCGTTTTAAGGAGTGGCTGGTACATCACCACAAACACAGTACTAGATCTGTAAATGCACACTGAATTCCACCTGTGCCCACATGGGGGAGGGGGGATGTTTGTGACCCTGATCTGGTGAATATGATACTAGCTATATATCTAATGCTCAGAAAAGTTTTGTGGAATATCATTGAAGAAGGTATGTACACTTAATGGTGGTGGTGATGGTGGTGGTGGTGTGTGAATGAGAGAGAGAGAGAGAGAGAGAGAGAGAGAGAGAGAGAGAGAGGCAGAGACACAGACACAGAGAGACACACAAAGAGAGACAGAGCTCTCCACTGTGAGATCACTCACAGTGACTGTACAGGAAGGCTGAGGAACTTGGAAAGTGGCCATGTGCTTTTGGATAATAAATGTAGGAAAGCCTTTTCTTGAGAAGCTCTAGTTGGAGGCAGAGTGGCCAGAGCAGAAGAACTAAAAACAGTGTTTATTTAACTATATTAAGTGCTCATTTGCATTCTTGACATCCTTCCTAATTCTTATTTTTATGATACTTCTCAGCCAAGGGAGTTACCAAAATAGACAAGCATGAAATCAATTTTTCATCCTACTTTAGTAATGGAAAGAATGCTCACTTCCACTGAAGCTTTCGTTTATTTATTTATTTATTTTTAATTCTCTCTGCTTAATAAAGATTGCTGAGTGAGGTTACCCCCATTCTCAGTTTCACTTCAGGTGTCATGAGGGGTCTTTAGGGGAATAAGTCTTTCTTGTCAAACAAAATACTATGACACACCAGCCTTCTTGTCTATAAAAATGTACAAAGCACTCACTATTAACTGTGCTATAGGATTAGCTCCTCAGTGACCTCGTTCACCCATACACAAGCCTTGTGTGAATGCAAGTACAGTCATTTTAATCAAAATCAAACTTAAGTCAAGTATAGTGGCACATGCATTTAGTCTGAGCTAGAGTCTGAGGTGAGAGGATCTCCTGAATAAAAGAGTTTGGAAACAGCCAAGAGACTTAAAAAAAAAAAAAAAAAAGACTTGTAAAAAACAAAAACAAGCAATGCACACCAGAAAGGCCTGCCTCCTTTCTTCTGCTTTTGCCTGTGGTGCTCAGTAGCGCGTCACTCTCCACTAATCTGACCCAGGATAGGAAAAACACTAGAAGACATGCATCAGGCATCAGTGACAAGCAAGGACGGTAATGACCTAGGAGAATGCAGCTGCCGTGAGTACCACGTGGGCTTGCTCTGTTTGCAGTGTCATGAAATATGTGTGCATACTGCTAGCCTTGCCTTCCTTCTGTCACTAGTAATTATTTATTGAGCTTCCGCTATGTGAGAGGACTGGCGATTGCTTAGGATTTAGAGGGAAATACACACGGGTTTCAACTCTGTGAGAGCGCATAGAGCAGCTCACCGAATCAGGGATGCTTATACAAGAAGGACAATAAATAATTTCCCTTGAAGACAATGCCAACTTATAGTGGCTTTCATCTCCTGTGACAGGAATGCCTCCTGGTCTACATTAATCCCAAAGTAAAGTAGTGTGCTGCAGCCATTCTGACTCACTTCGCGCCTCCTGGAGCTCCTCTTGTCATCGCCATTGGCAGTACCACTGTGCATCCTTCTGCACATCCTTCTGTGACTGTCTTAGTGGTTCTTACATATACCCTTTCCTTTGGTTCTTGTCTCTTGTGCACCAGTCATCTCCTATCTAGGCTTGTCTCTAGACCCTGCTCGTATCCACATCCCAGCTGACCATCTGGGTCTCTATGTGCCTAACTGCTAGCATCGCCCTTCTCCTTATGTGCTCACACATAAACAGTCCCAGAAGGCAGAATGCAGGTGGATGCCGGCACAGTTTCTGGTTCACTTTTAATAACTGTTTGCCTCATTCCACAGGACCATGCCCTTCTTCTAAACATAGAACAATGTTTTTACTGTATGCTCATTCATATAGCTCTTTCTGCCCTTTATTTTTTAAGTCCAGTGTTTAAACTTTCCCATTCTTCCTGGACCAATTAAAGAATTTCTGGAAATTCTCAATCCGGAGTAAACTCTTGTTTTTATTACTCCAAGCAGATTGCAAACCACTAATACTTCCTGTCTGATCCCATATTTCCTCATGCCAAATTAAAAGCCATCAGCATCTTCCAAGCATGATTTGGAGCCAGTCACTCTATGTTGGTTTCATGTGCTTTGTCTTACTTTATCAGTGTTAGGGCATTGGGTAGCATGATCTTTCCTCAGAGATGCAGCTAAGCCAGACAGAAACTTACCAAGCTCAATAGGAGCAACCATGACTTGAATCTGAATCCACCAAACTCCAAACATACCTTTAATGACTGTGTTATCCTCCATGCCCAAAGGTTTTCTGATCCCTCATACAGATTCAGTTTTTCCAGTTTTATCTCATATTGCTTTGGTCTGGGCCTTTTTTTTTTTGTAATTTAGGTGACTTTTGCTTGTATCTTATGGTTTATATAAAACAGATCTTGTGTTTTATGGGTTTAGTATTTGTTCTCTTGGTGTGTGTGTGCATCTGTATGCATGTTTTTTTAAGTGTCTGGATTGTTTGATTTGTTTTTGTTGTTTTCCTGTTTATTTCCTAAAGAGAAAGGCATGAAGTTGGTTGGTGGGAAGGTGGGGGAATCTAGGATCAGTTAAGTTCACTTCAGGAGAATTATAATGAGAATATGTGGTATGGAAAATAGTTTTATATAAAGTAAAAGACATTGACTAAACATGCGCTGAGCTATTAAATAAGAAGGTTGATGCACTCATTATGCATTGGACAGACTACTAAAGTAAGTGGGCAAATGCCCTTAATGTTCACGACCTTTTCCGAAATTCTAGGAAGGGTTGGAGGACTTAGAGCCAAATGTGACACAATCCTGTGTCTTTATTTATTCAACCCTGTCTTCATTTAAACCAAAGGAGAATTAGCCACAAGTGAAGTTATTGTGCATGTCATGCACTTGCGTGAGCTCATACACACACACGCGCGCACGCACGCACGCACGCACGCACGCGCACGCACGCACGCACGCACACACACACAATTTGTATTATTGTTCTGTAAACAAATTCAAAGAAGGAAACAACAGGTTAGAATAGACGTACTTTATTTCAAGTGCTTCTGAATAGCAGGAATGAACACTGTGCTTTCTACTGTCCGTAAAGGAGATAAAAAGTGTGCCAGGGTGGTCTGCAGAAACTTCTTAACCCTTGCTTTGCATCAGTGAAGGAGCATTTTCCTTACCATTTTTTTCGGTAGCAGAGTTTTTATCATATTGCTTAGTACCATTTTATGCCTTTTCATATAAAACTTTAAAAATTAAAATTTGCATTTGTCTTAGTTTGGGTTATTGCTGTGAAGAGACACCATGACCAAGGCAGTTCTTATAAAGACAAACATTTAATTAGGGCTGGCTTACAATTTAGGAGGTTTAGTCCATTATCATCAATGGTAGAAAGCATGACATTATGCAGGCAGACATGGTGCTGGAGGAGCTGAGAGTTCTTCATCTTGATTTAAAGGAAGCCAGGAGGAAGCTCTCTTCCACACTGGGTGGAACCTGAGCACACTTCCTCCAACAAGGCCACATCTCCTAATAGTGCCACTCCTTATGGTCAAGCACTCAAACACATGAATTTATGAGGGTATTCCTATTCAAACCACTACATTATTGAGAATTTCACACTTGAATACTGTGATTATATAATTAACCATCTTTCCCTCTTAACTCCTTAACTTGGTCCTCTTCCTAATTTATGACCTTCTTAATAATTACTTTGTTGCACATGCACACTTTTTTATCCTATTGATCTCATTTAATGTTGCTCTTGTATTTATATGTTTAGAGATGACTGCTATGGAGCGGATAATCCATCATGGGGTTTGCGTCTGGAGAAGACTGAGTCTCCTGTCAATAGCCATTGACTGCCTGTAGCTCTTCATTTAGGGTTGGCCTTGTGAAATCTTCCCCATCTACACCAGCATGGTAACTGGTGCTATCATTATTCTGGTCTTGTTTAGAAACTACATTGTTGAGATTTTGTGATTGCACTATCCCTGTCATGCCTAGAAGATACTATTTAGATACAGACATTCTGGTCTCTGGGTCTTGCAATTTTTCTGCCTTCTTAAGGGATTCTTTGAGTTTTAGGTGTAGATATACTCATTGAAGGTAGGCACCCTATGGCTACTTATTATTTGCATTGAAATATTTTTATTATTTTTGAAAGTTTATACACATTATATATTCATATATATTAATCTTCAGAACCTTCCCTTAACTCCTCCCAGATACACCACTCTCTTTCCACTTTTCAACTTCATGACTTTTTAAAATCAATGACCCCTCAACTCCAATTAGTGCTGTTCATACTCTTCTGGGTGTGGGACAAGCCAAACACTTAAAGAAAACACTAGAAACCATCCACTATCAATAACTCTTTGGAGGTGGGAGCTCACAAACCCTTCTTCTCACTGTGTCCTAGAATGTTGACTGTCTAAATTGTGTTCAGGTTATGCACAGGCAACCACAGGTACTATAAGCTGATGAGCGCAGTGGTCCTATCATATCTAGGAGACACCGTTTTGCTCTGGTTCTCCATGATCTCCACGTCTATAATCTTTCTA
Source organism: Arvicanthis niloticus (assembly GCF_011762505.2). Taxonomy (NCBI): domain Eukaryota; kingdom Metazoa; phylum Chordata; class Mammalia; order Rodentia; family Muridae; genus Arvicanthis; species Arvicanthis niloticus. The sequence goes on along the minus strand of NC_133433.1, from coordinate 21,954,378 downwards.
GCTCTTCCACTATGGTCCTTGAGCTTTGGGGAGGGAAGTTATGTAGATGTTATCTTCCATTTCTGACTAAGCACTCCACAGTCACTTATTCTCTACACTTTGGCCACTTATGAGTTTCCATATTAACCTCCATCCATGGCACAAAGAAATTTCTCTGATAACATCTGAGAGCTGCACTAATCCTGGCATAGGATTGGCCCTCCCTTCAGTCCACAGCAAGTCCTTCAGTCCCTTGCTGAGTCCTGCATGTGGAAGGGACAGTGTGACGGTTCCTCACCCCTCGAATAGATCTGGCAGGGTGTGGGCCTCCATGAATGTTGGCATAAAGCTTGTTTGTACATTTTACTTTATAATCCTCCTTGGTAGAATGGCCTGTCTGCCAAAGTTAATGACTCCATGATAATCAGAGACAGCATGAGTCTGGGAAGCAAATGTGTGTCTATGTCCTTTGCAAAAAAAAAAAAAAAAAAAAAAAAAAAAAGTAAGCACTGTGACCTTCAGGATAACTTTAAGGATGTGGGAAAGAACTCTGAAAACATGAGTTCAAAAATACATTATTTCTCAATGATGAAAAATATAAGGACACGATATGAATTATATAAGGGTCTTAACGGACCTAAAATAACAGAGGCAGCTGCACTATGAACCAGCTTGTCAGAAAGATGCAAAGACAATCAGATAGATACAAAAGGAGACAGATTTGTGATTTCAAGGTCAACCTGAGACAGAGCAAATTTAGGTCCAGGCATTGTTGGAATGGTAATCTCAGGACAGAATCCTACCCAGCTAAGTATATTGTTTGTGCTTAGAAAGGCAGGAGAGCTCTGAATTCATTTTCCATGTTTAAAAAAAACTGTATTTGCTGTCTTCTAAGAATCATGGGCTAAGGCCATAGAATGCTGATTTGTGGGATAAGCAAAAGGGAAATTGGAGTAAGTGACTGAATTGATATATAAAATAAGAGTCTTTTGATCTTCAGAAGATGAGCTATCCAGAGAGATTTTAGAATTCTTTTTTCTAGCAAGAGAGAATTGCCTTGAGCAGTGGACTATCTGGAAAACTGTCTTAAGCAGAACACAGACCATCAGCTTGCATCCCATGATTGACTTCGAGTCAGTTTTGTATCACTCATAAATACCCCTTCTCTCAAGAACCCCTCTCCAAGCTTAGGATGAATTCATTGTAGTAGCCTCTGTCTGCTGCAAAAATAAACCTCTTTAATAGAACCTCAGGATCACTGCCCTCATGTATTCACAGGAACTATGTTTGCCTACATAAAACCTGCCCAAGATTAGACCAGCCAACAATTTTTATAGATTTGAATGGGCTATATCTGTGATTGTAAGGATAAATGTTTAGAACACATTTAGATATGTCTAGGATAACAGTAGTAGTAGGTTCTGTTCTAAAGTCTATGACCCTTCCAGCCACAAATAGTTATGTAGGTCTATAGTATCTGGCATAAATTCCTTCTCATCTAATGGGCCTTAAGTCCAATGAGGCATCTGTTGCCTTCCCCAGGAGTTCTAACCTGGGCAGTAACTCAGGTAAGGAGACAGCAACACTCTACGCAAACAGGGAGTAACCAGGACCCACAGGGACCCAGGAATTCACTCCCGGCCCAGAACACGGGTTCCTTCCTGTTTCTGCCTGAGCACTGAGCAGATCTTGGGCCTCAGCTTTAACCCCAGCAGCAACACCCATCCCAAACAGTTCTGACACAACCAAGATAATAGGAAAGACAAGGCTTCAGTCAGACACAGCTCAGGTAGCACCAAGGAGATCCAGATGGCGAAAGGCAAGCGCAAGAACACAAGCATCAGCAACCCAGGGTACTCGGCATCATCAGAACCTAGTTCTCCCACATTAGAAAGTCCTGAATTACCCATATCACCAGGAAAGCCCGAGTCAGATCTAAAATCACTCCTAATGACAATGATAGAGAACTTTAAAAAGGACATAAATAATACTCTCAAAGAAATTGAGGAGAACACAGATAAACAGGTAGAAGCCCTTAAAGAGGAAACACAAAAATTCCTCAAAGAATTACAAGAGAACACAACTAAATAGGTGAAGGAATTGAACAAAACCATCCAGGACATAAAAATGGAAGTAGAGACAATCAAGAAATCACAAAGGGAGACTACCAGGGACATAGAAAACCTGGAAAAGAAATCAGGAGTCATAGATGCAAGCATCACCAACAGAATACAAGAGATAGAAGAGAGAATCTCAGGTGCAGAAGATACTATTGAAAATATTAACACAACTGTCAAAGAAAACACAAAATGCAAAAAGTCCTTAACACAAAACATCCGGGAAATTCAGGACACAATGAGAAGACCAAACCTAAGGATAACAGGTAGAGAACAAAGTGAGAATTCTCATCTTAAAGGGCCAAGAAATATCTTCAACAAAATTATAGAAGAAACCTTCCCTAACCTAAAGAATGAGATGCCCATAATCATACAAGAAGCCTATAGAACCACAAATAGACTAGACCAGAAAAGAAATAACTCCCGTCACATAATAATCAAAACACAAAATGCACAAAACAAAGAAAGCATTTTAAAAGCAGTAAGGGAAAAAGGCCAAGAAACATATAAAGGCAGACCTATTAGAATTACACCAGACTTCTCACCAGAGACTATAAAAGCCAGAAGATCCCGGACAGATGTCATACAGACCCTAAGAGAACATAAATGCCAGCCCAGGATACTATACCCAGCAAAACTCTCAATTACCGTAGATGGAGAAACCAAGATATTCCATGACAAAACCAAATTTACACAGTATCTTTCCACAAACCCAGCACTACAAAGGATAATAGCAGGAAAGCACCAATACAAGGAGGGCAATTATACCCCAGAAAGAGCAAGAAAGTAATCCTCTTCCAATAAACCCGAAAGAAGATAACCACACAAACAATGCCTCCACTGTTAACAAAATAACAGGAAGCAACAATCTCCTCTCCTTAATATCTTTTAACATCAATGGACTCAATTCCCCAATAAAAAGACATAGACTAATGGACTGGATACATAAACAGGACCCAGCATTTTGCTGCATAGAGGAAACTCACCTCAGTAACAAAGACAGACACTTTTACAAAGAGTAAAAGGCTGGAAAACAATTTTTCAAGCAAATGGTCCTAAGAAACAAGCTGGAGTAGCCATTCTAATATCATATAAAATTGACTTTCAACTTAAAGCTATCAAAAAGGATAAGGAAGGACATTTCATACTCGTTAAAGGAAAAGTCAACCAACATGAACTCTCAATTCTGAACATCTATGCGCCAAATACAAGAGCACCCACTTTCATAAAAGAAACCTTACTAAAGCTCAAAGCACACACTGCACCTCACACAATAATAGTGGGAGAGTTCAACACCCCACTCTCAGCAATGAACAGATCAAGGAAACAAAAACTAAACAGAGATACACTGAAACTAACAGAAGTTATGAACCAAATGGACTTAACAGATATTTATAGAATATTTCACCCTAAAACAAAAGAATATAGCTTTTTCTCAGCACCCTATGGTACCTTCTCCAAAATAGACCATATAATTGGTCACAAAACAAGCCTCAATGGGTGTTGGACTTCTAATGGCCTGTAATGCTTCTGGTCCAGTAGGGGTTTGCTGCCAAAGTTGGAGACTGAAGTTGGGTGATGTACTTGACCAGAGGTCCTCTATGATTCACAATGTTGGCCAGGCCTTTAGTGTGGTAGGAGTTTTCTCCATAGATTTTTAGGAAGTTGGCCTGGTCCCTGAGGTTTGGGATGCTGGCATGGCCTCTGGTGGAGTAGGAAGCTTCTATCAAGTGTGGGCCAGAATATGGCAATAAGGAACAGAGGGGAAGTTGGAATTATGCTGGGTGTTCATGGGTGTGGTGGGTGTGGTTTTACCTGGGGTTCATGGCTCTAGTGAGGTAGAAGTAACATTTAAATCTCTTAAGGAAAATATTCATAAATATTTAATCACACTGGTAAGTATTAGAATTGACATGAGAGCTTTAACTACAAATATTAATGACTTCTTACTACAATGGAAAAATTACTGCAGGATATGCACTGTGGATATGGAACTGGCTGAGAACTGTACCATTCTTCCCAAGAACAAATATTATTTATAATCTCCTCATATCCGTACATGGTCACATATGACCTCTTTTTCTTATATGGGTCAAACCTTGGTGTTCAAGTCTTAGAATCTCTCCTATGAAGTCAAGACAAATGAGTCTGTTCTTAAAAGTTAAACACCTTCTAATTGTTAAACCCTAGTTTACACCATTTTGTTTCCCAATTGTATTAGATTTTAAAACCTTAAAGGGAGAGGCTAAACAACAATAAAACTATAAACACAAGACAATCCTAAAATAATCTGTATTCATAGTCTCCAGATGGTCTCAGGAGGATGATAAAGTATTGTTAAAACCCACTGCTAAGTCCTAGTTAATTAAAATGCTCATGGGAAATTTCCAAGAGTTTCCCTTTTTAGGATAATTCCATACATTTCATTGACAATTTACAGTTCACGTGGTGCTTTCACACGAGGTTAAAAAATTTTGCACTAAATTCTGAAATTACAAAAGCTATGCAAATTATGGAGAGAATGGATGAAATGTAAATACCCCTTTTCATCTGTTATTTCATTCTGAGACACATGCTAAAATATTCTGATCTAATTGTGACTACAGGCAAAATGTAGTCTTTTCCCTCTGGGTTATTAGAGTTAAACAACCCATGTCTACATCAGTTCATCTGGTGAAGACAGTCTGAAAATGGCTTCTGTTCTTCCAACCACAACTTGCCTTAGGTTGAATTGTTAATGACTTGGCTTGTCTAGAAACTGTTTTAAAGCATCTAGATGCATAGCAACAGGCTACAAGGCACAGCGGGTCTAGTTTATCAAAAATAGTCATATTTGCAACAATTTTCAAGTTACAAATTATGGTGAAGATGCCACAGAGATATACTTGGTGTTCTGCATGAAACTGGTTTGTCAGCATTGGCATCTGAAATTAGTCTGCAGTATTTGTCACAGCGAAATAACTAAATTAAGCTACTAATATTCACTATGTTCCATATATACTTCAGATCTTCTCAGTTCTCTTTGAAATTCTGTCCCAGGCTCTAACTCAAGAAATTGTGTTAGATTTAGCTGTCATGTCCCTTAGAATCCTTTTAACTGTGACAACTGCTCAGGATTTCCCTGTGTTTTGACATAGTTTACCACTGTAAGAAGTACTGGTCATCTGTTTTAGGGACTGTCCTTCAAGACAAGTGTGATTACTGTTTGCCTCACTATTGCTCTGATGGTACGATGTGCGGGGAGGACAGTTCTAGAAATAAAGTATAATTTTTAACATCATAGCAAGAAAATATGCTTTATGGTTTCTCTCCAGTGATACCACCTTTGGTCCCCTGGCTCAGGCTGTGTCCCCAACTTTCTCTACTGAGTGGTGGCTCTACCCTTTGGAGGGAGTCAGAATGCCCAGCCAGTATTTATGGAGTGGGAAGTTATATTTTAAATCTTTCAAATGTGGATTATCTACATAAATTATTTAGTTTAATGGCTATTTTGATTTTCAAATAGCCAGGAGTGTTTCACAAATATTACCAAAAGGAAAGAGAACTGGGATGTGGGTGAGATCTATGAGGAAGCCAAGGATACAGGAAATGAAGGGTATATTTTCGCCAAAGGTATGCGGCAAGGTTTCCATATCAATGAATCCTCATAACACCTGTCCCATCTGGCCTCTTCCCACCCAGCAGTTCATCCAGGAAAGTGAAGCACCTGATGTAGCAGTGAGTTTATGCTTCACCGCTTTGGCTCCTGGCAGATCTCACTCGTGCACATGCCCAGGAGCTATCTTTGAATCTGTGAATGAAAGATACACACACATTAGCTTATTTTTTAAAAAATGCCCTGGCCACCTCAAAGGCTGGGCACTCCTAAACCTTTCCCTGCTACCTCAGGCCCACTGGCCACTTTCCAAAAGTCATTCACATGGCTGGTTGGCTTTATTTTCTGCCGCTCCTGCATCCCATCCTTCTACCCTAAGTCATGATTCTGTCCTGCCCTATGTCCTTGCCATTGCTACTCTAAGTGTCCTGCCTTGTGCTCAGCCATTAGCCCCTGGCATCTTTATTGACCAAAATCAATTGGAAACAAGGACCTTCAGCCTCTAGACATAGATTTCTTATTGCATGAAAGCCTTAGAACCAATCTCCATCAACCTGAACATTTGGAAGGGAAACTGAGTCTAAGTTCCTTGCACTTTATTTCAGGGGTCATAACATTTTTCTTTCTGCTGATGTCTACTCTAAATTCTGGTCTCCAGATAAATTTAGAAGTTTCTAGACAGAATTCGGTGTCTTTTCTTAAATGGGAAGAGACACAGCTCTTACTTAAAGTAAAATAAGGTAGAGAATAGTTAATTTATTATATATCTTTATTATTGTTAATATCTCCAACTAGTCAACTGAAGTGCTTTCTCAAAACATGCTCAAGACGAATTCTGTTGCTGGGAATCACTGTCCACAAATTTATCCCCAGCACTTTGGAGACTGAGATCGTATGAGTGGAAATTTGAGGCCATTCTGGGATTCATAGTGGAACCCAGTCTCAGAAACTTAATCAAGCAAAGAACTGAACAACATGTACTTGTGAACATGCTGGTTACGTCTCCTTCCCCATTCTCCTTAATCTTTCTGTTGCCCCAACTTTGAAAACCATCCTCTTGTCCTGGACAGTTATTGATGCATGACAAACTATACAACACTGAAAAACAATTGCTTACTCCTGATCTTCTGTCTATAGGGAGCAAATCTAGGCAAGGTTCAGACAGGTATCTCTACTTCCTATGGAGACCTGACAGTCAGCTGGGTGTCACTTCTCTGTGTATGTCTATTTCTCAATCCATTATTGTAGCTGTGGTATGGTTTGACCATGGGGATTAGTAAAACGGTAAGAAACCAGGATGACATGGCATGTCCTTGAAGAACAAGACTATGAACTTGAACCATTTTGTTTCTGTCTACATACAATTAATTGAGACAAGTCACAGAGATAAGGAACTATGCCCTTAATAAGTAGGTAGGACATGAGAATTTGCGGTCAATGAGACAGAAATAAAGTTTACCTTGCACTAAAACATTCTCTTCTTTTTCTTAAACCATCCTGTCTTGATCTTTTCACCTTTAGTTATTTATTTAATTCTTCTTCCTTCACTTTCAGTGTTGTCTGTAGAGTTTATATAAAACTCATATTCTCAGCCCTGGTTGTATTTGCTCTTACTACGAATGCATATCCAAGCTCAGATTCCCAGGTACCCCAATGGTTATTTCCAGCTTACCACCAAGTATTTCCATATTACCATTTGAAATCACCTAAACATAGTTTTTGGTTCTATGTTTCCCTGAAATCAATATTTCTTTACAAGACAAAGCTATATTTTTGACTTGAGTAAATTATCTGGTAACAGTGTAAATTTCAATCCAAGCCACAATCAAAACTAGCTTCTTAAAACTTAGCCAATGTTTCTAAGACCAAAGTATATCTAAAATGGGCAACAGTTTTAGAAGAAACAATAATGATAAAAATAATCTTTGAGAGTCACCATTTCCATCCAGAAGTCATACAGGTCTGTGAGCATCATGTTTGCACATTTGATGGTGCATGATGTGGTAGCTCTGAGTGCTTCCCTGCCCCCATACATCAGGTCTAATCTAAGTATGTATACTGAGGGAAGGAAAATTTTAGCTTGATAACAAGGAAAAAGAACTTAACATGGATAGCAGAAACAGAGTGAACAGTTTAATTTTTTATTTTTATTTAGGCTTCTCTTCTGTCCTAAAAGACCTTACTCTCTATTATTTGAGCTACTCATTCAAAGCTTCTTCACTCAAGGTTTATCCTAAACCATCGTCTCTTCATGCACTCTTTCCAGACTGAGCAAGTGGTATCAATCCCTCTCAACATACGTAGCACATTTCTAGCCTCCCTCCAGCTATTATCTTTAGAAGTAGAGACAGGGCATACTGACTTAAAACTGCAAGCATGAACCAGAACTCTGAGGTTGTAATCAGTGTATACTAAGTCACCAGCCTCCTATTCAATCATAGATGCTCAAACTCTAGTCTGAAGACATTATTGTTAGGGTTCTAAACCAGATTGATCATTTTATGAATCCAACCCTTAGACAGTGAGTTCACATAGCGAAGTTTCTGATTTTAATGAAAGCTTGAAGGAAGTCATAGAATTTACAGACACTTGACATCCGGGCTTACATCTTCCAGCCTATCAGAGACCCATTATAGTCATTATGAAAGTCCTGCAATACGTTAGATCTGAAGCTAAAGGTAACAGTTAGATCATTTGCAAGTGCTTCTGTCATCAATTCCTCGTGTCTGAAAACTATAGAAATGAAAGTCAGCCAGTGCTTTGGATCAGTGATGTGGAGGCTTATGCGTAACCCTGGAGAACCATCGTCCTAGTTTGTATTCAAGTCTGCCTGTTGTCATAGTTACTGATGTACTTGAAGTGATTTCCCTTCTGAATCACAACCTGTAGACCTTCAGTGAAAATAAGCTCTTCTCCCCGCCTTATTTATTTATTTGTTTGTTTATTTATTTATGTTTGCTGCTCATGAATCAGATCTAAAAACATAGAAACAATACCATGGGTGTTTTTTAACACTCTCTACGAGGTTCTAGCATAGAAAAGGACTAAAAGATATTTAATTCAAATAAGGATCTCTGGCTGAGGCTTCACTCCATTTGTTCAGTAAAGATTCATTGAACGTCTGGGTACTGAAGATACTACCTAGGTTTGTGGCATAGCCCCTGCCCTGTGGATATCGGAGCATGTTTTTTGTTTTCTGTTTTTTGGTGTGTGCACGTGCGTGTGCGCGTGTGTGCGTGCACGTGGGTGCAAGCTCATGAATGTGTGTCTGCATGCCAGATATCCTTCCACAAGGCGTACACAGTGATGCAGAGAGAGCAGAATGCAGAGAGCCATAGAATGCAAAAGAGTGACATGTCATTACATCTAAGGTGCTGTTGTGACCAGATTAAAGGAAGCACCCATCCTGGCCATCTTGAAGCACTGTTTTTGAAGGTTTAGCAATAGTATTGTCATTTGTTCTGTACTGAGAACCTTAGTATGACCTCGCATGAAGGATTCCTGGGGCAGCAGGGTGAGGACAGCAGAGACGCTGCACACAGTGTGCCATCTGTCAGCTGTCAAGACTCACATCCTCCTTTCTGTTCTGGCTGCAGGAACTCCTTCACAGACATCCTCCGTGCCATTCTCCTGTCCTTGGAAGTCCTCATTGAAGATCCCGAGCTCCAGATAAATGGTTTCATTTTAATTATAGACTGGAGTAATTTTTCCTTCAAGCAAGCCTCCAAGCTAACACCTTCTATTCTGAAACTGGCCATCGAAGGGCTGCAGGTACGTTCAACAACTATGTAATGCAGATGTGCCTGGCTGTACTTTGGCCTGATTACTGCAACCAAAGTCTTATCTGTCCTTTGGAGTGGAATAAGGGAATGTGAGTAAAACTCACCCATGCCCGCTCCTTATTTTCACTTCAGCCTGAGCTTAAATGTTTGTTGTTTTTCTTCATTGGCCTTCATTTTCATTAACAATATTAAATTGTTGTTACTTCAGGCACAAATTACCTGCCAGAGCAATAATGACTAGAGTCTGAAGATGTTTGGTTAAGTCGGAAGCACCTGCTTCATTATTTTTTCCTACAGTGATGGCATGAGGGCTGGGTCTCCAGGAGATTTTTTTGAGTCTCAGAAATGCACTCTTTGGATCTTTACTTCCCAAAGCACGCTATGCTCAAGAATTCATATGAAAGTAGATTGCTTCCCCGTGAACAAAGGAAGTCGATGAAGCTCAGCAGGCAGTTGCCAGAATGGGCCCTCTGAGGAAAAGATCTTGTGTTTAGGGCAATTTTCAAGGACCTTCCACAGCCCTCTCATCTCCCAGAGCAGCGAGCCTTTTAGGGGTCAGTGGTTCTATGAAAAGTAGCTAACTCAGAAATGTTGCTTGGTATCCTGAGGTGACACATGCTCAAATACAGAATTAACGGAATGCTCTGGAGACATTAAAAATCAGCATAGGTAAAGTTCACATCTCTTCTTCATCTGATAAAAATATTTAATCAAGGGGGTGACCATTACCTTAATGTGTAGCCACACACCAAAACACAGACAGTGAATACTTATGCTCATCTGAACTGGAGTCCCATCACCCACAGTATCTGTGCATCACAAGGGACGGTGGATGGTTCCATTTCTTAAGCTGTGGCTTGTTCTCTCACAGGCCTCTGAGGAACATATGCCTATTGAATAGATATTATGACATTAAATTAACATGGTTTCCTGTTTCCCACAGGAGTAGAGCTGACATTTCAGAAGAGAAACATTCCATTCACATGGTTCCAGTAACATTAAACTATCCTTGTGCATTGTGGGCACAGATTAGTTACTTAAGTATGTACAGACCACTCAGCTTAAACTAACAGACTTCACGTCCTTGACCATCAGTTGTTCTGCCTGCAATGCTTTTTCTTATCTCTTCTCTTCTCAGTCCTTGAATATAGCTTCTCTCTCTAACCTTTTGTTAAGAGAGATTTTAAGCTTCTCATTCTCATAATCAGGCTGACCATTCTTTCTAGGAATTTCTTCACAGGCTTCTGTATTTTATTTTTAAAAGATGATTTTTAAATATTTAAGTTGCTATGGATTAAATTGTGTTCCTTTATTTTTTCCAGAAAAAAAGACCCCTTTGTCAACAATATGTTTCAATTTTTGTTTCTGAAACATGTGTGGATTATATAACAGGCCATTGCTAACTTTACTAAGCAGATCCAGGTATTTCTGGATTAATGCAGTGGGTGTGTTTTAAAGGTGAAGCAATGTCCAAAGCTGAGCTATTGTTAAGAAAATACCAGATGGACTATGGTAGGTGAGGATGGGTCCCATTTAGGCCTTCATGTTCCATGTGTTGGGGTCCAAGGTGAATTCCACAGTGTCCTGCTGTTTCAATTAAGGGGTAGCTTCTTCTGGGATGACTGAAGTTTTGTGAGACTAAGGTGGGGGGAATGTGCTTCCCTGATCTCCAGAGCAGTAGACTTCCTTTTACGGAGCCGCTCTGATTGTGAGAAAGCTTCAGACCATTCTGTATTCTAACTATATAAACTCTGGTACAGCTCTGTCTCTTCAGGCCTCAGGATACTTAGCAAGTGATGGACATCCTCTTCATGGGGCAGGAAAGCCATGGCCAAAAGGAAGTTAGGATCAGGTATCTTCCTGATGCTGAGACTTTAATGCAGTTAGATCCTTCTGTTGTGGTGAGTGCCAACCAAAAAAAAATTATTTTTTGGTTGCTACTTCATAACTGTAATTTTGTTCTGAATTGTAATGTAAGTATATGATATGCGACCCCCAAATGGGTCATGAGCCACAGGCTGAGAACTGCTCATCTGGGTTATGGCTTGTCCAATTCTGTGCTACCTTGGACATGAAGAAGTTACTGAGAACCACAGAAAAGCTGTCTCTTTCCCTTACAGTTGCCATTCTATCTAGGAACTCAATCACTTTTTATACCAGACTTTCCTCTCTCTGACTTTGGGATTATTTAGATACTGATACCACTATCTCTTCTAGGGAATCTTTCTTTATCATGGTAGTTATCCTCATCTCTAGGTGACTATGAACCCTACTGATACCTTGAAAAAGTTATAACTAGGACCAAACAGAATTCCTTCATTTTTAGTCAATGGTGGTATACAGTAACAATTCTACCTAGACCTCTCATTGTTCCCTACAGTTGCTCAAGAAAAGAAAAGTACATAATAGTGTTATAGTGGAGACAAGAAAAATTATACAAGGTCACAATCATTAACAGAAGAGAAGCCACATGCTGCCTTCTTTCCATTCACCTTGAAAGATGCTTGAAGAGGTGGAGATATCTGCTGGACCCTCAAAAGCTTGGGAGGGGGGCTCTGTTCTAACACACAAAACTTAGCCTGTCTGCCCTCTTGCCTCTTGGTCAGTTTGAGAAATGGCCTTCTCAGTGGAATCTCCAGACCCCTGTGGTGCTTGACCATCTGGTTTGAGATTTCAGCTGTTTACAAGATGATTCTAGGATTTCCTACTGCTCTACCCCTGTAGAGTTTAGGACCCTGGCATGTGATACCATTCCTACATACATACGTAACGAAAGCAGTAATTCCAATAGAACTAAAAAATTGGGTAGCTCTGATAATTCACTCTTGAGGCTGTGCGAACTTGTCATGAGTTTTGGTCAGTCCTGTATCTTATATTCCAACCTGGTTTAAGAGGCCCGGGGTTTTGTTTTGTTAAATTCTCTATAAAAAGACATTTAGAAAGACTGTTGGTTATTCCAGGTTCGGTTCTTCTGGTATGAAGGGCTATGTTGTGGTGCTTATCATGAAGGGAAGTCATGAGACACTGCTTTTTGGTTAGCACACAAAGGGGAAGCTGTGAGTCTTATAGCAGGATTCAGTTACTTTTGTTGAAGATCTCAGGTGTTCTGAACCTGCATGACCCCTTAGTGTCATCCTCACATTGGACCCAAGGATCTGGCTATCAATACTCTTGTATTATCTACTTACTGTGTGCCCAATACAGGGCTGAGAACCTAGTATCTCCATTCTGAGGCTGAGAGGCAGCTGACATCAGAAGTCATTCTTGAAGTACCCTTCTCAGTGTCTGGGTGTGTGCAGAATATCTGAAGCAATAAGTGAAAGACCTTTTGAATGTCCTGCAGTAGGACACCAAGGAGTGCCACTTATTCTGGATCTTTTACTTGCTTACCCCAAATATAGATATGCCAAAGTGTACTACATAATTTAGAAGTAATGGAACTGGGCAACTTGATGTCAGTGTTTGAGGAGTAGGGATTTAGTTGTATTTCTATACATCAGAAAGTAATTAATTTGACTCTGGATATAATTCAAAATCCAGCCCATGCATAAGACTTTTGTTATGTGCTTCATAGATGAATTAATTATGGTAATTATACAGAATATTGTGCTTTAAATGTTTTCACATTTGTTTTGTTTTGTGTGTGTGTGTGTGTGTGTGTGTGTGTGTGTGTGTGTGTGTGTTGCATTTACCACAGCAAGAGGATAACTTGTGGGAATTGTTTCCCTTCTACTGTGTAAGTCCTGGAGCTCAAATTCAGGTCATAAAGCTTAGCAGGAAGCATCTTTATCCACCGAGACATCTTGACACCCAAAGGTTATTTAGAGAATCATCATGTTCTCCCATCAGAAGTTACCCTGCCTAAGCTCATCATGGGATGCCCGTAGAACTCTACAGAACACTCTTCTTCTAAGAGACACCTTCAAGAGAGCACGTTGTTGAAGTCCCACATTGTCCTAGTTTACTTAACTAAATGGAGCTATTTACTTTACTATTTACTTATTTAGTTTACTATTTACTAAAAGTCACATTTACTTAATTAAATGTGACTACTTCTCAAAGAATTTTAATTAAAACACATTTTTTAAAAAAAATCATTTCTTCTTTCACTGATCTTTTTTTCTTCTACTGAAAAATTTATAGTTTCTTCCTGCTGAAATAATTCTAGATCCTTCCTACCTCCCACCCACTAACTCCAGGTTTTCTCTCTTTGCTTTCCCTTATCTCTAAACATGGTCAATACTGTCTATGACTCCAAAACAATCATTGCATTGGTTCATTAAAACCTCTTTACATTTTAATCAAATTTGAAGTAATTTGCATGTGACCATTTTCACGCATCACAGTATGACCTTAGTGACTTTGGGAATTCTGGTAGAAGAAGTCACACATCAACGTCCCGTTCCTGAGCTTTGTGATATTTTCAGAATCAAGTTTTGAAATTCTTTCTTATCATTCACTGCAGCACAAGTCTTACAGTCAACGCCTGGCTTTTCTCAATGTGTAGCCAACTCAGGTACTCAGAAAGCTCACAATGTTTTATTGATGGAGAGGTATAGGGCGTTATTTACAAAATGTCTTGTCTTGCATTTAAAAATTTGTTGTGGGTTTAGATAATCCTGTTCTTCAATCAATAGAAGAACCCCAAGAAATGTTTGGCTTTTTGCTCCATTTTGTTTTTTCTTTTATCTTTTTTCCTCTCATTTTCATGTTCATATCTTATTTCTCACCAGTCTTGAAAGTTTATCACGTTATTATCTCTTTACTCAAAATGTATTGTGCGACTCCTTGTAATAAAGATGTTTTCATAGTATTCAGTCAACTTTGAATCAACATTTTTTCAGACAGGTTTGTGCCAGATTAGTGGGAAAGATAATCCATTTCTTCTACAGTTGTTTCCCCTTTAATGACTGGTGTGTGTGTGTGTGTGTGTGTGTGTGTGTGTGTGTGTGCGCTCGCGTGTGTATGCATATATTCATCCCCTTTTCCAAAACATGTATTTACTTGCTCTGGGGAACCCAAAGTGCCATATTCAATTGAAAAGAGTAGACTGCAAGTCTCTCGTGTTATGAGCAATGTGACCATTCCTAAATGTAAATGGACAGACTATGCTAGGCTTGGACATTTGGAAAAGCATTTGTATATTAAGCTCATCAGTAAGTTGTCTGCAGTTTGTGGTCCACATGCTGGGTATGTAGACATCCTGATTCATGTATCCTTAAACACAAAATATGGGCCAGATACTCTAATAATAGGATTAAAGTAGATGACAAAGCTAACCTGGCTTCAAAGAACATTCTTTCTATTGACATGTTACTTCTGAGCCTATCGTCTATGTGGTTTTCAGACATTCAGGCATGGTGGTATAACATGGTGTTATAACATAATGTACGAGTTCAACAGTACAACATCATACTCACATGTTGGCCAAGTTACCCCACATCACTGTACCATCTTCCAGACTTCCTCATTTCTTCATTCTGGGGCACAGACTGAGAGTTGACCATCCATAAGCATTTTTAGGTGCTGATGCTTCTGGTATGATCTGGGTTTTGATCTTGTTTCTGTACCTGACAAGTTATTCTCTTTCTGGGTTCTATCAATATCTACAATATCTATCTCACATGTGAATAGTATAAATTAAATGAAAAAGGGTTTTTATATAGCTAGCACTTCATGAATGTCCATGTGATATTGAAAGAATGAAGCGACCTGGTCAGTAGACTCATTTGGCTTTAATGCACTTATGTAAATAAACTCTGCATTGCCATGCTCTGTGAGCCTGGATTTCTGAGCACTGACCCTGAACAGCTTCATCACTATTCCTAAACAAGGAAGTTCCTTATATATCTCTGTCACCATGACTTAGGCACAGATGATGTCATCTGCCTTCTCAGTGTCACCTTCTTTTCTATTCTTGTGGTGTGATCTTTTCAATTATCACCCGGTAGTGGAAGAGTGAGTCCAGTCCCAATATCTTGACACTGGGTGATGGCTAGAGACTTATAAGCAAATTCACTTTATCCCTGTAAGACTCTAGCAGCAGCAGTGTCTGCAGTATATTTGACTCTGTACTAAAGCATGCTAGGAACAGAATGAAGCAAAAAAAAAAAAAAGATATTTTACATTTTGGACAAAGAAGCTCATGAATTTGGGTCTTCTAAAGTTTTCATGTATGCTCCAAAAAATGTTTCCTCTAAGCAAACTGTTTTATCTTCACACACTACAAAACTGTAATTCTGAATTTGCAGTTAGTGCAATCTGTTATTATGGAAATGGGAGAGAAATAAAATATCTCTTCAAAAGTTCTACCTCATGAAGTGTCAACTAAACTCAGGAATATAATTATGGCTGATGACACCCTGGTGATTCTGACATAGATAGTGTGGCTCATTTAAAACGGTTTCAATAAATAGGTCTATCTCTGGCATACTTTTGATATATAGTCTTTCGGACCCTTGTGTTTTATAAAGTGAGCCAGTATTCTAATTCAGTTCAATCCACGGAGAAAAAAATTTTCAGTTTTTACTTCTAGTTTAGTCACGAAGGTAAAGAGACATAGCCTCTGACACTGGGAAGTCTGTGCTTCAAAGCATAGCCAGACTTATGAACAAAGGGGGAAAAAAACCAAAATTCAGAAAGGAAGAGAAAACACTAAACAAATAGAATCACAGATGAAGAAAACAACACAGAAGCAGGAGAGAATGGTTTGTTGGGTAACACCACCACCCTAACTCATCCTTAGCAGAAGAATGTTGAATAGGAGAGTGAAGGCAGAAGGGAGAGAATTTTAGGAATGGGAAGGCTAGAGTCAAATACCCAGAGGCCTGTTGCACCTCAGTAGAAGAGAAAGTTAGAGTGAATTTCATACCCTACAGCTCACAAGCACCAGGAAGGACTATGGTACATCCATGGTAATCTGAAAAACTAATGACCTTAGACTATATTACTGATGCAATATGGCAGACTTATGTTTCCCATGGTGATCATTTAGAGCTTTTGAGTAAGAAAGGTGGTTTAGTTATTTTCTTCATCATTATAACCAAAATGTCCCATAGAAACAACTGAAGGGAAGAAAGATTTACTTTGGCCCATTATTCCCAAATGAGCCATCTATTGTGGCAGGGATGGTGTGGCCAGGGGTGGCCCCACCTATAAAATTATAAACAGGTGTTTCTTCCCTGTATAATCCAGACATTTTGACTCTCTCTTTCATCCTCCTCCTCTTCTTCCTTCTCCTTCTCTCTCTGTGAACATTCTCTTTCTCCTCCTCCCCATGAACTCAGAAGAAAGCAGCTTCCCAATAAACCTGTCTTTAATATAATCTAAAAAAATAAATAAATAAACAGGCAATGACTGCTTATAACATCTTTGCAGATCAGAAAGCAGAGTGGGAGTAGACACTGTGCTGTGTTGTAATCTTCAAAGGCCTGCAGCAAACAGTGTATATTTTCTAGACTGACCTCAGGTTCCAAAGTCTTACAACCTCCCAAAACAATGACACACTATGAGTACTAAATCCTCACGAGACGGAGGTGGGAGTGCATTTCACATTGAAACCAAAATAGACGTTTCAAAGGAT
This sequence comes from Arvicanthis niloticus, assembly GCF_011762505.2. Classification (NCBI taxonomy): domain Eukaryota; kingdom Metazoa; phylum Chordata; class Mammalia; order Rodentia; family Muridae; genus Arvicanthis; species Arvicanthis niloticus. The sequence goes on along the minus strand of NC_133433.1, from coordinate 21,937,323 downwards.
GACTAGACCAAGGAAGGATAAGACATTAAACTAAACAAAACACTAAAAACCAAATAGGAAGCAAGATAAGGAAAGTTGATTTGTGAAAGGGCAAGATTCAGGTGTGAAGTAAAGGTGAAGGGTGAAGCTACCTCCTGAAAGGATACTGAGAGAGATGGGTAAATGTGGAAATGAAAGCACCACAAAGCATTAGTTCTGGGCATTAAATAGAGTTTGATTATATTCCCCCAAAGATTGGTGTGTTGAAAGTTTGGTCCTATGTGTGGCGTTGCAAAAGTTACAGAGGTAGAACCAAGTGGGGGTGAACAGGTCATGAGGACATGATTTGTGGAACTGTGTAGCTCCTGTGGGACATCACTGGGTTGTCACAAGAGTGCTTTGCTCTTAATGAGCAAGACTGGTATTTTTTTACTTTTCTACATGACTATAGGATACCATTCTTGTCCCTCCCTATCTCTGCCTGGATGCTTCTGAATGATACCCCAATGGGTCCCTAACCAGAGGACGATTTGATGGAACAATATGATCATGTACTTTCTGCCTCCATAATTAAATGCAATAAGCCCATCTTTTTAAAAAAAGTATAATTTTATTATAGTAATAGAAAATGAACTAAAGCCATTAGACATGTAAACTTAAGATCCAACGAGATCTGAAAAGAAAGAAGAAATTTAGGCTAAATCTAAAGAAACCAGAGCAGAGGAAACGTGAAGATGGTAGCTGAGGAAATGTTCAATATCACTTTCTTCCAACAGAGGATGGCCACTAGAGGAAAGCATTGGGTCCTTCATACAACTGCAAGAGTTCAGTCTGTACAAAGTGTTAGTTTCTATGAGTTCTTTGGTCATAGAAGAATATCTTTCAAAGAGTCAAAGAAAAGATCTCTGCCTCTTGTGATAATGAAATGAAGTTTGGAGTGTCTGTCCAGAAATTCTTTTCTAAATGTATCATTGTAATACATCTTCAGGAAGATACCATTACAGATTTCTAATTCGGTTTTTGTCCTGCAGGACCCAGTATCAAGTCCAAGCAATACTTGACATACCTAAAGGGCCTTTTCTTGCATAACCCACATTCTCACGAGCCATGCATATGAAAGCAACATCTAGTGCCTTCTGTTTCCAAGGGATAGAACGACAACTCAAGCCAAGGCCAAGCAGAGTAGAAATGAAGGAAAGATTTACATAGTGAAACAATTCCGAGCTATGCTGTCCTCTAGGCTCAGCCAGAACTGGCTTTAGAAGCGGAAGGGTGTCTGGAGAATCAGTCTGTTTTTCCTTTCACTTCTGTCAGTCTCTGGACCAGCTTCTTTTTAGAAGTATTTTTCCATGAAATGTTGTAGGTGTCTTACAGTTCCCTGTATAGGTAAGAGACGCGTGGCATCTTCATCCTTTGCAATACTGAAGAGATAAAGAGGGGTTTACCCAAGGTGCTGCATCTGAAGCATAGGAAGTTCTTCAAGATAAAACATGTGGAAGATGGTTGGAATAATAAATCAGGCATTTGTTATGAATGAGACTTTAGTTTCCATAGAGACCACCTAGAGATCTCACACTTTTCCATGGGTCTCATCATGAGAGACAGTGTTCTTTGGGGAAATAAACATGTGAATTCATTTGGTGAAAATGGAAGCATTTGTTTCAAAAAAAAAAAAAAAAAAAAAAACCACTAAACATTGCTAACCCCTGTTTAGTTGGAGCAGAGGGAAAAAAATCAAAATGCAGTTTCATTTTTATATTAGAAGGATCTGGATTTGTATGTGGAAATATTAATATATAAGTTACATTCACAAAAATATATGGTCCAGGTAAATTTTTAGAAACTGAAAGCATCTAAGTAATTAATGGAAGAACAAAACCATAAGATCTTATGACCCAGAGGTCCTATGTATTAAAAATTAACACTAAAAGTAGCCACTTTCCTGACTTCAAAACTATATATTGGTTCTTGTAGAGTACAGTTTAACTCCCCCTACACCCTCCCCAAAACACAAAAAGCAAATGAGACTAATGTCCAGTTGTACCTATCTCAGCCAATCAGGGTCCTCAGTACTGGGACGTGTCTTGAATGTGTTATTTTTACAACTAATCGAACACTTTGTCTCCATGTAGCATTTGATTCAAAAATAGAATAAAAATTTTGGAGACATAGAAATGTGATTGTCACATAGAATACAGAATATTCAGCATCACAGCATTACAGAACCACTGCTGTCAGTTGCACACTGCCATTAAGAGATGCTCTGTTAGAGCTGATTTGCTCCCGCTTTACAAAAAAGCCTTGCTGTTACAGTCTCCGCTTAGTAGTTACATGATGTAGGCAATAGTAAGAAATAACAATTGTCTAGGGGTGTTGCTCAGTGGGAGAACATGTGATAAGAGTGTGCAGGGCCATGGGTTCAACCTCTGCCTTTCTATCTTAGCTGATAGCCAGAGAAGAAGCACAAATATAAAATTTTACTTCTGAACCTGGAAACCACAGAGCAGAATTCAGACTGTTTTATGGAAATTGTGCCCCGAGGGAATCAGTGTATCATAGCATCGGATCCAATGTGCACAGCTGTGATCCTGAGAAGTCTGGAAGAGTCTCTGTCACACTCAATCAGGACTACCAAAAGAAGGCACATGCAGAATATCAGAGAGATTTTTGTCTACAACAGTTGTAGTGTAATATAAAATGTTTACAGCTCATCTTAGTTCTGTGTCTATCTTAAGAGTTATAGAACAGATTAAAAATTCACTGTTACCAAGAACAGCTTTAAAGGTTCTTGGAAACGTGAGATCAGTTGGATACTCTACATTATGCATTATGCAATAATAATAATAATAATGCAAAACTAAAATAATAATCTCCAATAACATATAAATTCAAGTTCCTCTCAAAACCATCCGTTACATTTTCCATTACTATGCACAAGGTCCTGAGATCATCTTCAGAACAGGGAAAGGAAATAAGAAAGAAAGGATGGATGAGGGAGAAAAGAACAGGGGGAGAGATTCCCCAATAGTGTTCAATACTCTGCTTCATAAACCAAAATATTCCTGGACACTAAATATAAGTGCTTGATATTTGATGAGGTATCCTACACACAGCATCTTGTGTTCAATTCCTAGTGAGAAGGAGCAATTTTCCATATGTTTATTAATATTTTATTCTTTCCTCTGCATATGGCTTGATAATAGGCACCGCCATTGGGATGGGAGTTAAAATCTTGCCTTATTAATAGCTTATAATCATTTTTTAACCCTTTGCCTCATGTCATAAAAGGGCTTACACAGTTTGCACTAATACTTAATGGTTTCTCTCTTATTTTAAATGATTGCAAAAGGTATGAAAAGTCTGGTAAGTTCCTTTATTTAGACTTATACTGTCATCATTTTTCCAAAATATTAAATAAAATTCATTAGCATTTTCTAGACTTGGTTTTTTTTCTAATCCATCATTTTTATTGAATCTGGAATTTGTGCTTAAAGCTGTAAGGAAGAACTCTAACTTGATTGTGTTTCAGTATGTCCTGGTGCCTGTTATTGGAGAGTGCATCCTGAAGTGCACTTTAGAAGGCAGATAAATGAACGTCAAGGGAATAGTAAGACAGCACAGGCAGAGGCAGAGCCCTGTCTTCTTCCTCTGTGAAGTCTGACCTAATATTTCATAAACACAAGCTCCCTTCACGTCAGAAAGTATTTACTCCTAGCAGGAGTAGAAGGAGTGGCTTCCCAGCGGATCAAAAACTAGATGAAGTGTTTCTTTGGACCCATCTGTAAAAAGAAAAAGAAAAAGAAAAGAAAAAAGGAAAGGAAAGGGAAGGGAAGGGAAGGGAAGGGAAGGGAAGGGAAGGGAAGGGAAGGGAAGGGAAGGGAAGGGAAGGGAAGGGAAAGGAAGGAAAGGAAAGGAAAAAAAAAGAAAAGAAGAAAAAAGAAAAGAAAAGAAAAGAAAAGAAAAGAAAAGAAAAGAAAAGAAAAGAAAAGAAAAGAAAAGAAAAGAAACTAAGTAAGCAAGCAAGCAAGCAAGCAAGCAAGCAAGCAAGCAAAGACATTGGCCAGTTAGCGATGCAAGACAGTTATTGTAAGGCTCAAATCTATTCTAAAGAATTTTCAAATTACTCCTCACTCTAGAATTCTAGAATATAGAGTCACAGAGGTAATTTATCTTGCCTCAATAATAGACTGGGTTTTAGAAAGTTTTGTTGAAAGTATTAAGAATAAAAAGAAAAAAAAAAGCCCCAAGAAGCTAAGCTAATGCCAGCTCAGCTGAAATGTCATTAGTTGAGCGGACTAATTCCTAATGCCCTAAGCTGCAGACTCGTTAGGCTTTGGAGGGAATTATGAATTTCCATTAACTTGAATAAGGTTTTAATAAAGATAGTACTGGAGAAGCAATAGTATAGAACAGCAGTAAAGTGGGTTTTAAATCATTGCAAAGGGAGAAGTCAATTGTGAAAGAGAGTCTACACATGATCCAACATAAGCTCCCACGTATCTTTACATGAAGGCATGAGCCTGTTCCCAGCTGCTGTTCTAGGATGGGCACAGGAGCCTGTTCCCAGCTGCTGTCCTGGGATGGGCACAGGAGCCTGTTCCCAGCTGCTGTCCTAGGATGAGCACATGAGCCTGTCCCCAGCTGCTATACTAGGATGGGCACAGGAGCCTGTTCCCAGCTGCTGTCCTAGGATGGGCACATGAGCCTGTCCCCAGCTGCTGTTCTAGGATGGGCACATGAGCCTGTCCCCAGCTGCTGTCCTAGGATGGGCACATGAGCCTGTTCCCAGCTGCTGTACTAGGATGGGCACATGAGCCTGTTCCCAGCTGCTGTACTAGAATGGGCACATGAGCCTGTCCCCAGCTGCTGTCCTAGGATGGGCACATGAGCCTGTTCCCAGCTGCTGTACTAGGATGGGCACATGAGCCTGTCCCCAGCTGCTGTACTAGAATGGGCACACGAGCCTTTCCCCAGCTGCTGTCCTAGGATGAGCACATGAGCCTGTTCCCAGCTGCTGTCCTAGGATGGGCACATGAGCCTTTCCCCTGCTGCTGTCCTAGGATGGGCACATGAGCCTTTCCCAGCTGCTGTCCTAGGATGGGCACACGAGCCTTTCCCAGCTGCTGTCCTAGGATGGGCACACGAGCCTTTCCCAAGCTGCTGTCCTAGGATGAGCACATGAGCCTGTTCCCAGCTGCTGTCCTAGGATGGGCACAGGAGCCTGTCCCCTGCTGCTGTCCTAGGATGGGCACACGAGCCTTTCCCAGCTGCTGTCCTAGGATGGGCACACGAGCCTTTCCCAGCTGCTGTCCTAGGATGGGCACACGAGCCTTTCCCAGCTGCTGTCCTAGGATGGGCACATGAGCCTTTCCCTGCTGCTGTCCTAGGATAGGCACACGAGCCTTTCCCAGCTGCTGTCCTAGGATGGGCACACGAGCCTTTCCCAGCTGCTGTCCTAGGATGGGCACACGAGCCTTTCCCAGCTGCTGTCCTAGGATGGGCACACGAGCCTTTCCCAGCTGCTGTACTAGGATGGGCACACGAGCCTTTCCCAGCTGCTGTCCTAGGATGGGCACATGAGCCTTTCCCCTGCTGCTGTCCTAGGATGGGCACATGAGCCTGTCCCAGCTGCTGTCCTAGGATGGGCACACGAGCCTGTCCCAGCTGCTGTCCTAGGATGGGCACACGAGCCTTTCCCAGCTGCTGTCCTAGGATGGGCACACGAGCCTGTCCCAGCTGCTGTCCTAGGATGGGCACACGAGCCTTTCCCAGCTGCTGTCCTAGGATGGGCACACGAGCCTTTCCCTGCTGCTGTCCTAGGATGGGCACATGAGCCTTTCCCAGCTGCTGTCCTAGGATGGGCACACGAGCCTTTCCCAGCTGCTGTCCTAGGATGGGCACACGAGCCTTTCCCAGCTGCTGTCCTAGGATGGGCACACGAGCCTTTCCCAGCTGCTTTCCTAGGATGGGCACACGAGCCTTTCCCAGCTGCTTTCCTAGGATGAGCACACGAGCCTTTCCCAGCTGCTGTCCTAGGATGGGCACACGAGCCTTTCCCAGCTGCTGTCCTAGGATGGGCACACGAGCCTTTCCCAGCTGCTGTCTAGGTAAGCATAACTCCATTGGATATGTTGCTATAAAACTCTGTTCTTGACTGCTCTCACAGTTTCTAATGTGTGTTTTTTAATTTTTATAAGCATTTTCTTCAGAAATTTAGTCATATAATGAATATTCTAATCCCAAGAATAAAAATAATAAATACACAGAGAGCACAGCATCTAGTATTCTGTATCTGAGACTGTCCTTCCTACTCAACCGAGTCTACCCATCAGGGCTGCCTAAGACCACCTCCTTTTCTGTCCATGTCACGATTTCTTCTCAGATGATGATTAAATGGTACATTTCCCACCTTGGCATCTCACTGGTACCTCAGTCTATAATGTTGTAAACCCCTCTACCTTTTCATCATCTAGAATTTTCCCCATCCTTCTGATGAGTGTTGTTGCACACTGATAGGTCAAGCATCAGCACCTTAGATTTCCTCTGGATGCTTGGATCTTCCGTGAACCTTTCTGCTCATAATTACTGTATGAGAGCTAAGGGGTAGCTTGGGGGTGCTATACAACATCGTGACCCAAACAGTCATGCTTCAGAACCTATGGAAGGATTTTAATGATGAGAATGATTGTTTGAGGTGCATGGTAGATGACCCAGTGAATAAGAGCCCTTGCTCCTCAAGCATGAGGACCTGTGTTTGGATTTCAGCACCCATGTAAAAGCCACACATGGCCATACATGTGCCTCTAATCCTGATGCTGTGAGGGCAGTGGTTGCACAAAGCAGGGAAGTTTATGTACTCCTCTGGCCTCTGTGAGCAGACATGTATAAATACATATGTACACACATACACGTGTAGTGTTTATACATATACATACTCTCATGTTTGTATGTATACATACTTTGGTAAAGACACACACACACCATCCTACATACAATACCACACTCCCCCAAATACACATACATACAGCACACACACACACACACACACACACACACACACACACACACACACACTGTGATTGCTCACCTCTTGGAATTTGCACTTCAGTGGAGCTGAGTAGGGTCTGAGAAAATGTATGTCTAAACAGAGGCACACATGATGCTAACACTTGTAGTCACAGAAGCACTCTTAGAGAATCATTTCTTTATAACATCTTCTTATATAAATAAGAAATTAAGAAACAGACAGATTGCTCAGTGTTCCAAAGCCAGCTAATTGCATATACAGAAAGCTCATTATAAACTTCAAGGCCAGGTGTCAGGTCAGGAATCCTGACTGTCCACCTGGGTACAAAGACCGTCTCCTTAAAAAAACAAAAACAAAAACAAACAACTAGCTTTGAATTAAAATATCTATTTTCTGCAATATTTAAATATTTTAAGATCATAAAATGTTTTACTGTTCACATATTTGTCCCAAACATCAACACTGATAGAATTCATAAACCTCCTTTTTTTTTTCTGGGTACATATTTGGTCTCCAATCTTAAGTGACTTTATTTCACACGTTTCCATCATTTTCTCTTCATCCTTAGAGCTGCTGCTTTGAACAGGACACGTTCCAACTTTATTTGTGCTTTGGTCTAAGCAGGGACACTCATACAACTCTTGAAAGACAACTTTGAAAAGACAACTCATGATTGTCTTTCAAAAAAATTACTTCTTTAATACACATCACTTACTTTTAATTTAAATAAGTATTTGAAATTTTAAGTTTAAAAAGAAATGATAGAAATCTATTGGAGCATTTTGGAAATTTTCCAAAAATATAAAGAAAATCAAATCCATCCCAGCTATGCTTCATGCTGTGCTATTCCACCTTTTCTCACACAGGATTATTTTTAAACTTAAATTTAATTTTTATTAAACTGTTTTATTAAGATACTACTTACATATCATATAATCCATCCACTCCAAATGTGCAATTGGTGGGTTTTAGTGTACAGAGGTGTACAACCATTGCTACAACCTAATTTTAAAGGACATTCATTTAGGACTGCGGTTGTAACATAGTCTAAACATGCTTGTCTTGAGTGTATAAAGCCCTGAGTTTGAGGCATGGCAATCCATACCTATCAACCGAATACTTTGGAAGGAGAGGTAGACACACAGAGGTTTGTGGCTGTCCTCAGCTGCATAGCCAGTTCAAGGGCAGCTTGAGAAGTCTGAGTCCCTGCCTCAAATATTTTTCTTTTTCATACAAAGCAATTTAGTTCTTGTTAGCAGCTATTCCTTAGTCATTACTTTTTGCTCCTCCCTTCCTAGAGCTAGAAGCCACCAGAAATCTACTTTCTGTATGTATACACTTTCTGGATTTCCATTATATCTATGAAAGAAATCATACAATGCACAGTTCTTTGTGCCAGACCACTCTCACTTAACATGGCTGCCAGGCTCATTCACATGGGAGTTTGTGCCAGTATTTGGTTCTTTTATATTACTGAATACATTCCATCATATGTGCACACAACCATTTAATCTGTTTCCCCATTGCCTGACATTTGTGTGCTTTGTACTTTGAACAAGTATGAATAATACTATTATGATCATCTATGTTGATAGTTTTTATTTTTACTTCATGTGTGTGCTTGTACATGCATACTGTAGCTCATGCATAGAGGTCAGACAACATCTTGTGAGAGCCTCATCCTCCTTCTACCATGTGGGTCCCAGAACTTGAACTCAGGTTCTCAGGTTTGGCAGCAGGCACCTTTACTGGCTGAGCCATCTTGCTGACATGCAATACTCTTGTAAGGCCATATGTTTGCAATATATGTGTAGGAATAAATTTCTGGATCATGTGGTAATTCTGCATTGAACATTTTGAAAAGCTATCAAATTATCTTCTAAAGTTGCTGAATCATTTAATATTTCTACTTGCAAAGTATCTGGGTCCCAGTGTCTTCATGTCTTCAATTATTCACCTACTTGAGGTTTTTGTTATTGGATTTTAAATTAAAGCCACCGGTTATTACAAAGCAGTGTCCTGCTGTGACTTTGCACTTCACTAAGGACAGATGATACTGAGAATCATTTCCTGTACTTGTTATTCATGTGTCTTCATGGTGAAATATGTATTAGATCCTTTGTCAACTTTTAATTGACTTGTCTTTAAATTACTGAATCGTGTGAGATACAGGTATATTTTCGATACAATTTCTTTGTCATATAAAACATTTCTCTAGTCTGTAGTTGTTTTTCACTTTGCCAACTGAAATCTATAAATCACAAAGGTGTCCATTTTGATGGAGGCCCATTTAATCATCTTTATTCTGTCAATACATGTGCTTTTGGTTTCATACCTAAGAAAGTGTTACTATCCAAAGCCAAGTGACCTGACCCCTATGTTTTTTCTAAGAGATTTACATTGAGATGTGTGTTCCATATTGAGGCTTTTGGGTGTATATAGCATGAGGCCCACTCAACATCCACTCTCATTAAGATTGCCCAACATTACTGTTAAACACTTTTCTCCCTTCTTGAATGGTCCTGTTTCCCTTATGGGATCCAACTGACCATGGGTCATTCATTTCTGGACCTGACTTTATTCCATTGGTTGACATGTTTCTAGGCTGTGAGACTATCTTGACTACCGTGGCTTTGTAGTGATGATTTGTAATGACAGGAAATGTGAGATGCCCAGCTTCATTTTCTTTGTCAAGATTGCTTGTGCTATTAAAGATTTCCTACACTTTCATATCAATCTTAGAGTACATTTGTCAAATTTGTCAAAATGAATCAACCGAACAAACAATGCCAACAACAACCCTGAGCTTGGAATTTGAAACACAAATTTTAATCTTCAGATCAAAATCAGTCTGGGAAAAACTGTCGCCATATCAAGTATTCAAAGCATGGGATGTTTTCCCATTTCTTTGTCTCCTGAATTTTTTTAAAGACAGGTTTTAAAAAATTATTTATCTTTATTTTATGTGCATTGGCATTTGCCCCCATGTGAATCTGTGTGAAGATGTCAGAACATCTGCAGCTGAAGTGACAGTGGTGAGCTAGCATATGGGTGCTGGGAATTGAACCTGGTCCCTCTGAAGGAGGATGCTCTTAACTGAGGAGCCATCTCTCCAGCTTTCTAATAGTTTGAGGTTTTTTTCAAGGATTCGTTGAGGTTTTCTGCATACTGAAAACAGAAACAGTTTTTCATTTCATTTTCCTTTTCAGTGCTAAATAGGTATGATGAGAACAGATATCCTGCCTTTGCTTTTGACTTTAGGTAAATTGCATTCAATATTCAATCTCTTATTATTAGGTATGAAATAAGTTGTGAATGTCTTATTAATTATTATTAAATATACACAGTTTATTAGATTAATAAAGCTTCCATTACTCTAGGTATGTTTAATCAATCACTACCAGCCTGTTATCTAAAACAATTTTAGGGTGTGCTTATTTTCTTTTCTTTAAAAATTTATTCTTTAATCTTTTTTACAGTCCAAACTTTAACCCCCTTCTGGTCTACCCTCAGACTGTTCCACATCCCACAACTCCTCCCCCATCTCCAAGAGGATGTCCCCACTATTACCCCCATTCCACCAGACCTCCTCACTCCCTGGCGCTCCAAGTCTCTTGAGGGTTAGGTGCATCTTCTCTGACTGAATACAGGCCCAGAAGTTCTCTGCTGTATATGTGTTGGGGGCCTCATATCAGCTGCTGTATGCTGCCTGGTTGATGGGCCAGTGATTGACAGATCCCGCGCATCCAGGTTAGTTGAGACTGTTGGTCTTCCTCTAGAGATGCCCGAATGTGTTTATTTTCATCTCAGATGAAGTTTCTGCTTTGTAGCCTATTGAGAGATCCTTGTATACCTGTCCGCAGTCTAACTGCCAGGCTATGTCTGTTGGCACCACCCCTGCAATCACCTCTTTTAGCCTCACCTCCAACAGGCTATGCTCTAGCCTCATAGGAAACCACACAGAACATGTCATAGTCCATGTTGTCTCTGTCTCTCTGCTTTCTCCGTGCCTTGTCCTGAATTGTTCGCCACTGGATTGTTCTTCAACACACAGATCAATCGCTACTAACTTCAAAACTTTGTGGATGAGCTAGAGCCACCTTAGCTGCTCTTCTTTTGTACACTCATAACAAAGTGTGGATATTTCTACATTAGAATATAATGTGGTTTTCTGCCTTCTCGGGTTTAAATTTCTGCCTCTCTAATGCAGGATACAATTCTTAAAGCCGGAAGTTATATTAGACGTCTTTCCCACACAGGGCCTAGATTCCACCATGTTGATGGACAGATGTATGCATGAATAATGAGATTTATGCCACTTTTTATATTGAGCCTCCATAAATTAGTAAAAAGATTCACAGTATTCTATAAAAGGCAAGAGGCCTTACAGGCAAATGCAGCTATTGTTCTAAGGCCTTGGAATATAAAAAGAAAAATGACTAGCAAATAAAAAGACATAAAAACCAAAAAAAAAAGTATTAGAAGCTTGAGTTTCCAGAAATTTTTCTGTTTCTAGAACTAGGGCTCCATATGACATTTCACCTAGGGATACTATCCCCCCAACTCTCCTACTTCTTACCCATAATTTCAACATAAATTATCCTATAGTCTATTCCACTGAAGAATTATGGTAGGACTTACATTAGTCAGCCACATTTACATACAAAAGAATCAATGGCTGTCACCTGCGATTGCCATTAAAGCAAGTTTCACCAAGCGGCTAACATTCAAACAAGAGTCAGTGAAACATGAAATCCACTAATAATTATGAGAACGAACAGGATATACACGGGTTATGTCTTTTTACTGTCGTGAAAAATTCCTTGGAAGGTGAGGCTCATTTGTCCACCATTATTGATTGTGTAGTAATATTCAGTTGCTTGGCTGGATAGTGAGTGAAGAATGCTGGATGGTTCAGATCTGTGTATTCAGGGAATCTGTGCTTGAGTGAAGACCAATGCTCCGTAACACACTGCCTATTATCTGCTCTGTGAATGTTTATTGAAAGCCATCACAGATATAATCTAGGAGTGCTTGGGATACATCAGTGAACAGTAAACTGAGAAGAGTAGGCAGTAAACAATAACCACAGCATGTCTGTGTATGAACACACACATATAAATAAGACACTGAACATGATGAGTACCATGGAAAAGAAAGGAGCCAGGGAGGATGCTTGAGACTAGTGAGCATATTCCAATACAGTGAGGAAAAGACTCTTTTGAGTGCTGCCTCACACCATGATAAACATTAAATGAGGTACATATGCTTTAAAATGATTTTAAAATGATTTTAAAATGTTTTAAAATAATTTTAAATCACATGGAAGCCCATAAATACGTATACTTTTTTTAATGTACCAGTGACTTTTAAAAAGGAGTTTAAAAATTATAAAAGATAATTAAATTTAAATTTAAAGATAAAACAGGTTATGACTTATGAATGGCTATTTTTGGGCACAGTCAGTCTTGGAGGAAGTAAAGTTGTTGGCCACATAGCTACTGGGTAAGATGCTCCAGGCATTGCAAGGGTGAAGACAATACCCTGAAATGTCAGGGTCCATGAAGAATCCATGGCATAATAAAGATGTTCCACTTTGGGTCAGGTTCTTGTGCACAGTGGTAAAAGATTAGACAAACAAGGAAAAATATCTTGTCAACTTAAAAAAATTTTAGACGTAATAAAGCAGGGAACAATTGTAAGGTTTTGAACAAAAGTGTGATTCAATCTAATTTGTATTTTAAGCATATTACAGACAATCCCTGATTTCCAATGTGTTCCCTTTTTTATTTTCCCTTTATAATGGCACAGAAGCAAAACGCACCATATTCTATTTAGAGAATGATCTAATATAGTCATACTTCTTGTTTGATGAATGAATCTATTAAGCACACGGCAAGCAGAAGTAAAAGAACAAATAGCAAGTAGCAGATAGACAACATAGTGGAATATTGAGCTTACCCAAAGCAGTAGAACTGAGTGGGGAAGCCCTGCTCAGTCATGCTGGGATCCCCAATTGAGAGATTTCCCAGCAGAGCAGAAGCCCTGAGTGGGCTTCCAGCCTTTTGTTCCCATCATAAGCATTTTGATAATGTGGGATAAACAATAATCACCTTTGAATAATGGTTTACATTTTAGCTCTTTTCTAGGGTACAGTGTTTTGCTGTTCTTCCTCCTTGTTACAGGGCCACGGGGCCAGACTGACCCAAACGGAGGACATTTGAAATAAACATCATCGAATCTGAAACAATGTACCCAGTCTCTTGTTCTCAGTCAATTCTCTGTAGGCACAGAGAGTACATAACAATTTATCGATATAATTTGAATTACAACTCAATTGAAACTGTGTTTCCAAATGAGCTGTGCTCTTTGCTCAGGCTAAGGAGACCCAGCCACTGCACAGCACAACAGGCTGTGTTTTGGAGCTGTGTTATTCTGTATCTTAAGTATGCAAAATGGGTTTTGGACATAAGATGCTTTCATCCTATGATCAGCCTTTCATGATCAGAATATACCCTGTAATTATGGAAAGTGTCTGCACTCTCTCGTTTATTCTGGAAAACAGACTTAAATTTTAGGGCAGGTATAAAAAAACTAGTTGAGAAATTATTAGTATAATTTAAATTTGAGAGATTTGGGAGTTTTTGTTCTTTGGGATTTTTGTGGCTGAAACTAGAATATAAACCATAGAAATGTTAGGAAATTTTTGATTAATATATTTATTAATAATCTAATTATATAATTATAATAATACAATTAATATATGTAAATATTTGAACTTAAAGTAGCAGATAGACTTAAATTTAAGGTTATCAGAATAGGGGCTGGCATGTGGGACAAAGAAGGGAGTTAAAGATGCTTTCAGTGTTTTGGAAAAGTCTTATCCTTAAGAAGACAGGGAAGGACGCTGATGTGGATGTCAGGAAGTGCATGCTGACAGGAACCTGATATAGCTGTCTCCTTAGAGATCTGCCAGAGTCTGACATATTCAGAGGCAGATGCTTACAGCTAACCATTGATCTGATCAAGGGGTTCCCAATGGAGGAGTTAGAGAGAAGACTGAAGGAGGTGAAGGGGTTTGCAGCCCCATGAGGAAGGCAACAATACCAACTAACAGAGTGCCCCAGAGTCTAAACCACCAGCCTGGGAGCACATAGGGATGGACCCATGACTCCATCTGTATATGTAGGGGAGGATGGCCTTGTCAGGCATAGGTGGGAGAGGAGATCCTTGGTCCCATGAAGGCTGAACACTGAGTGGAGGGGGAATTCGAGGGTGGGGAGGTGGGAGTGGGGTGGTAGGTGGGGGCACATCCTCATAGAAGGAGGAGGGGGATAGGATAGGGGGTTCCTGGGTGGTGGGGGGAATGGGGTAAGGGGATAAAATCTGAAAAGTAAATATAATATCCAATAAAAAATTTAAAAATTAAAAAAAAAAAGAAGACAGGGAAGGATGCAGAAGAATTTGAATGAAAATGCCCGAGATAGGATCAGAGAGATAGATGATAGATCGATCGATAGATCGATAGATCGATAGATCGATAGATCGATAGATCGATAGATCGATAGATCGATAGATCGATAGATCGATAGATAGATAGATAGATAGATAGATAGATAAGTCCAGCTTTGCGTATTATTCATGAACTCTGCTTAGAAAAGCCACCATCGAAGCAATTCTGCCCGTAAGTACTGTGACCGAAGTTAGTATGGGGGCTGTAAGAAAGGACACTATATAACCATGGGGAGGGGGGCTTCCTAGGGAAATGAAAAGTGCTGCCCCAGAGAGGAAAGGGTTGCTAGTGTGGTTGGGAAGGGCTGGAGAAGTGAAGTGTACTGGACAATAAAGAACTAATAGTAACAGCATTCCAGACCCTCTGCTAGAAGCAAGCAGGGAGTTTCTGAAAATATCAGAGAGCCAGCTGAACATAGATAATTATGGAAATACTGAGGACACATGGCCAGTTAACTTAGGGACAAGTATCACTTATAGGGCTTTAAAGGCCAGGCTCCCTCAAGAATGCTGCTCCAGGCCCGTTGCCCAGAGATTGCTCCCAAACCCTCTATGGCTACTGGGAACCATTCCAGATTATTATAGGAATATTCACTTTTCTCTCAGGCTCCGAGATTCAAAGTTATTGGAGAACAAGGACTTCACATTCCTCCTCCTCCTCCTCCTCCTCCTCCTCTTCCTCCTCCTCCTCCTCTTTTTCTTCTTCTTCTTCTTCTTCTTCTTCTTCTTCTTCTCTTTTTTAACCACAATGGTTTATTCAGAGAAGCCAAACAGTGCTTGCTCAAACAATAACTTATATTTTACCATGCTTTTCCTTATCCTATCTTCCTTCAATGCCTACATAAACATGTTTACTTAAAAATTAAAATGTCTCTATTGAACAGTAACAGTCCCTTAACAAGAGCCCTCCTTGAAAGAATTAACACTTAGAAAAGTTGCAAATATTAGGGAAAGTGCCAAGATGGAAACTTAGAAACTTGACAGTAGGCAAAAGACTAGGTTGTCATGAACTCATAAGAGAGTTAAAAGGCTAGGAAGGGTTTTCATAGACCAGTTTTTACAGGTTTTCATCACTGATACGGCATACTGCACACAATCAGTTTTGAAGGAAGAATGTTTTATTTGGGCTCATGGTTTCAGAGTCCCATAGTAACTCATGTTTTGGGCATGTGGCAACTTAGTACACCACATGCAAGAAATTTCACACCTCACTGGGTATGGGAAACAAATGAATATTCAGGGTGTAACACCACTCTCAAGGGCATACCCTGCCTGGTAAACTAACTTCTTCCCATTAGAAAGGTTCTGCCGCTTTCTGAAGGTTCTGCCACTTCCCAAAACTGCCACAGGATGGGGACCAAGCCTTCAACATGGGGACCTCTGAGGGTTACCCCAGTACTACTTGTACATTTATAAGGATGAACATTTTGAAGCACTTCTGAGGTTGGCGACAAGAACTGGGACAGTTAGTACGCATCCTGTCAGAAACCTGAAGCAAAGTGCAAGGCTCAGCATCCTCCCAGAGCTTCTGAAGTATCCCCCAAGCTGATAAAGCAGGGAAGTCAGTATCAATCTCAACCTTCATCCGCAGCGGAAAGACAAACTTACCACAGCTAAAGAGCTGTAAACTTCTACCAACTGAGGGTTAGCTACAGGAAACAAATCAAGAGACCTGCTGAACACAGGCAAAAAGCAGAGCGGCAGATACTTGAATCCCAGGGGCTGTGCTCCTGGGTACGTCTGAATGTTCCAAAGAACTCTCTGTGGGCAGTTAATACGCATACTCGCTTATCCTAAAATAAGACCACATTAGTCATTGCATCTCGCTCTTCAGGAGCTCAGTACAAGCTATTGTGGCTCCTCTGACTCATAGGCTCCTGTACGTGTTAGCAAATTTACAAGCACTATTACTTGTTTTCCTCAGGAGCACAGGGTCACGTCTATCGTTTTGAAGAAAATCCATGCCTCAAACCCATGTCTAAATATTTGGGATTTGTCTTTCAGTGATTTGTCTTTCATATAAAGGATGCTCCATATAAAGAGTGCCTGGTCTACTCAGCCCACTCTCAGAGACTAACCACATGACAACACATACTCCAGTCTGCTGGAGGATTAGTACGTCTGCACACAGAAGATTAGAAGTGTGTGTTTGAGGGTCAAGACTGAATAACACCACTAACTTACACTGTTTCATCAAAGATTCCTCCTGGTGAAACTGACACATTTAACTCCTGTGGCATGGAAGTGTGGGGACAATAATTTCCAGTGTACTTTGTGCCACTATCTATTCGTGTTATGTCCTTGATGCAAATGACAATACAGTGAAAACAAACCAAAAGACGCCAATATTATTATTAAAATAATTTTGTCTATTTTGTTTTTCTGAAAACATATCGAGAACCTCCAGTGGATGTTACTTCTCTAAAAACCCTTTTTTTTGTGTCTTAAAAGTCTTGGATCAAATCTATAAAACTTTTAGGTGCCTGATAACATTAACTGACTGCTATACAGACATGTTCCGCTGAAGTCTACAGAGCTAGTGTTTCTGACTGGCCTGCTTAAGGGAAGAGAATGAATTCAGGCTAGAACTCATTCACATTTCTGTCTTGTTGGAGATAGAGATAGTAATTTCTTTTCAATTTTCTTTGCTTTTCCCAACTCAAATATCTCTACTATTTGATAGATTGTTGATGTAAACTCCAAAGCAACTTCTGATACCTGTCCCAACAGACTCGTGAAATTAGAAAGGAGAGAGAGGCAAAAACACATGTTCCAAGAAAATATCTCTATTCTAGTGACTTACTACACAGACATCAGCCTTCAGGAGGGCTGCAATTCCACTTATTTTAAAAATGTGATTTTATCCACACTTTCATTGTGACAAAATTCTACCACAACTATACTTAGTTTATAATCACAGGAATGGAAGGAAACAGAAGATAGTGTCTTGTTAATTCACATGATTACAGGAAGATTGACATAAAAATCCTTCAAGCCAAAGTTACAGCAAAACACTCTCAGAATGATAAGATTCTGTAGTCTTAGGGATTTCATACTAAAGTGAATGGCACTATGATTAGTGTTAAACTTAATAAAAATAAGATTTACATTGGTCTCAAATCAAAGGTGCCTACTCACCAAGGAATGGCTTCAGGATATAGGCAGCATGAAGCAAATTAGTCACATGTCAGAAGTTCCCTAAATCTCAGAGGCAGTTGGCAAACACCTTCTGAGGGCATGTTGTCAGTCCCCAGTATGTGAAAGACACCTAACATCCTGTCTGGAACATGTCTAAACATTCAAGAGGGCTGTCTGTTTCCCTCCAAAGCCTGGTGACCACCTGTAACTTCCTCCCTCAGGAAAGATTGCTTTCAAAGGGCAAATCATTGTTCTTAAAAGAAGCTGTCAGTCTCCTGAAAGCCCATATGCCAGTATATGCCAGTACATGCCAGTACATGCCAGTACATGCTAATACATGCCGGTACATGCCAGTACTTTTAACTGTCCCTAATAATGCCTAATATTTAGAACTAGTGTTTTAAATGTGTCACAGTTAACATTCATTAAGCCAACACAAACCTAGATGCTTGGAAAATTAAAGTATCTATTTTCGTGTCTATAAAAATGACATTTGAAATTGAAATAAAATCTCCTGGGGCTCTTTTCCTTCTGTTGGTTTGGCCTGTCCAACTCCAATATGATGGGTTATGGTTTATCTTATGGTATTTTATTGAATTATGTTTTGCTGTTATTTCTTAGAAGTCTGTTCATTTCTAGTGAGAGACAGAAAGAAAGTGGATCTCTGGAGGGGAGGGGAGGGAGAGGAGGAAGAACTGAAAGGAGCAGAGGGAGGGAAAACTATATTCAAATTATATTGTATGAGAAAAGAATCTATGTATAATAAGGGGGCTGGGAATTACCACTCTTGGAAAAAATAGACTTCTCCAGGGAAGGGAATGTCAATTGCTTATCCAATACCAAATTGTCAGTCCTGAAAGCATACATGTAACATTATCAGACAGTCAGACAGGACAGGATGTGTGTGTGTGTGTGTGTGTGTGTGTGTGTGTGTGTGTGTGCGCAAAATGATGCCATAAATTTGACAGCAAAGGGGAAGTATGGGTGGTAGAGGGAGAAAAGGAAAGGGGGAAATGATGTAATTATAATATCAGAAATAAAAGAAATAAAAAAGAAAACAGTAATAAAAATAAATAAAAGAAAAGAAATTGTAAAGTATCTAAAGAAAAATTTCAGTACCAATGACAGAGTCTCGTACAATTGTCTTGGTTAGGTTTTCTGTTGCTGTGACCACAGCAACTCTTATAAAGGAAAACATGTAATTGGGACTGGCTTACAGATTCAAAGATTTATTTTATTATTATCATGTCAGGAAGCATGGCAGCACGCAGGTAGACATGATGCTGGAGAAAGAACTGAGAGTTCTACATCTTGATCTCAAGGCAACAGATGGAGACCGTGTGCCACACTGGGTGTAGCTTGAGCATAGGACACCTTAAATCTCACCTGCACAGTGACACACTTTCTTCAACGTGTCCACACCTACTACAAGGCCACATTTCCCAATAGTATCACTCCCTAGTGACCAAGCACTAAAATCTATGAGCCTTTGGGGCCCATTCTTATTTACCATTACAATTTACTTTTAAATCGGGTATTGGAGAAAAATAAATTCATTTTGTACAGTTTCTATGGATCCTCAAGAAATTGCATGTTGAATAAATGAGTCTTGTCATCTTCATTTAAAATTAGAGATTTTAAATTTAAATATGTCCTTAAATGCAGTTAACATCCTTAACTCCAGTACACTGAAGTTTTAAACAAATCATGAGAAAACTAATTTTTTTTTTAATCCAGATTTTAAAGAGCTTAAAATTTCTGTAAATGGGGCTGGAAAGATCAGTCTGTGTTTAAGAGCCCTTGCTGTCCTTACAGAGCACTTCACTTCAGTTTCTAGCACCCATGTGATGTCTCACAGCATCCTTAACTCCAGTTCCAAGGGAATCAGCAGCATCTTCTAACCTGTGTGTATTAGACATTAGTACACAGACATACATGTAGGCAAACCAATGGATGCACATAAAATGAAATCAATAAGTGATTTATAAATTGATTTTGTATCATTCAATATTTAATTTAATTGATTTATATACTTTATATTTATAACTAAATTACAAATGGTTTATAAATTGGTGTATGGTAGAAAAGGGTAATCATTAAACATAAAAGGGTGAAGCCTTCTTTTCCATGCCAGTCTGAGAGTGTCAAAAGACAGCAGAAATGTCTAATGTCAGCATTACTTAAATGGTTTTATTCACAGAACATACATTTGTTAAAGACGTTTTTCACTTGCTAGATATTTGTGTTTAAAATAAAAACACACCATTTGACTTGGGCCCTGATAGTCCACTGAATCATTCAAGTAGTATTAGTGAGACAATCTGGATCAGATACTATATCATGCACAAGAGTATTCTGGAAAGCAAAGGCACATGGTCCCTACTCTCCTGGAGTTCACAGGGGTGAGGAGAAGAGGGACAACACATGGTGAGGAGTTAGTCAATGAAGACTACTCAGACAGTGGCCTGGTTCTGTAGAGAAAATAAATTCAGAGGATGGGAGGAGGCCATAGAAATATATCTCAAGAGGTCAAATTTGAGCTCAGGCCTAAAGGAGAAGGTGAAGCACAATGGTCAAGGAACTAGGGTAGAAACTTCCAAGCAGAGGCAGCAGTTACAGGTGCCAAGACTGTTCAAGAGGATTGTTGAAGAAGAACCAACTTCTAAGGCAAGAGATAGGCAGCAGTTAACAGCATTGAATACTCTTCCAGGGGACCCTGTTTCGAATCCCCGGAGCCATATGGTGGCAAACAACCATCTGAAAATCCAAATCCAGGATTTCTTATGCCCTTTCCTGGCCTGTGAGATCAGTTCACATATGTGGCATATAGCCATACATATATTTAAAAACATACACATAAAATAAAAACAAAACAAAAACAACAAAATAAAACAATAAAAGAAAGCCAGACAGTGGTGTTACACACCTTTAATCTCAGCACTGGGGAAGCAAAGGCAGGTGAATCTCTGAGTTTGAGGCCACCCTGGTCTATAAAGTTCCAGGACACCGAAGGCTACACCAAGAAACCTTACCCCCTGCCCCCGAAAATAAGTAAAATAACAGTTTAACTTTACCCAATGACCTACTTTCTCCCAACCTAGAAACTGACCCACCTGCTGGGAAACTGCTCCAGGGCTTCTTCCACAGCAACTAACTTACAGACTTAATGTCATTTCATCTATGTTACAATTTCAAAATGTTTACATTTTCTGAAAGCATTAACAGGCTATCAATCATTATGTTTTAAATGAAGAGGCTCGTAAAAGCAGTGACAGGCAGGGACAAAGGAACTGTGGTGTTACCCATCAGAGTGCTACAGTTTGCTTCATTCACCCTGAGCTTAAACTGGCAGCTGCTGCTGTCTTTGGTGCTATTAGATGACTGGTAACAGTGACCTATAGATACAAAGTAAAACACTTGGTGCATTGAGAAAAGCTGGTGTCTGGGAGACGGGCGCCCTGCATTAATAGTGAAGAGGCAGTCTCCATGTTGTTGACAGAACACCCCAAACCCTCAGGGCACTCATCATCATGGGCATTTATTTTCTGCCTCAAGTCAAAGGACAAAATATATCAAATTTAAAAGGCATAGTGGGAACAGAAGCAAAACAGAAAGATGGGGTAACTTGTACAGAAAAGTTTCCAGTGTTGTTTTGAGTTTCTTAAAGAGGACTATCTGGTAAATAATTAAAATTGGATATACTTCAGTGTTCCTGACATATGTGGTACCTAATAAATGTTAAATAGATGATCTATTCACACTGCATGTAGATGAAAACAATATAAACAGACTTATTAAGGCATTTCTACCCCATTACACCCCTCATTCACACTAGGGTAGATTTCTGTTAGGTTTGGATTTGGGAGGTGTATCTTTTTTTTTTTTTTTTTTTTTTTTATCTTTTAGTATGTTAGCCAACAGGAGTACATACTTTTATATTTATTTGTTCTATGTACTTAAGTGTTTTGCCTGCATGTATGTAGGTGCAGTGTGTGTGTGTTTGTGTGTGTGTGTGTGTGTGTGTGTGTGTGTGTGTGTGTGTGTGTGTGTGTGCCTGGTGCCCATGGAGGTCAGTAGAGGATATCAGACCCCCTGGAACTAAAACCGGAGTGACAGATGTCTGTGAACTGTCATGTGGATACCAAACCTAGATCCACTGCAAGAGCAAGAAGTGCTCTGAAGCACTGAGCCATTGCTCCAATCCCAGAAGCACGTACTATTATACAAGTATGTGTTCTTGTATACTGAAGGCACAGTGCTAACTATGTGGTTCTGCCATTGACATTTTTAGCAATCTTTTCAGCTATCAGAGCATAGAAAACCCTTATACTCTTTTACACATGCACAGTACCAATTGTATGAACATACCATTACCTATCAACACAATCCTTTATAAATAGACATCTATTCTAATTTTAAGATTTTGGTATGCAGACTGTGCAGTTGTAAGGTTCTGTATTACATCCTTTTGTATTGGGAAAATTATATCTAAAAAATAAGTTTTCCAAAGTGAAATTTTTGTATAAACTAACAATTATCTATTTGTCATTGGGATAGTGACATGGGGCGGGGTGTGCTATGAGGTCCACTATTGGCAACAATGCCTGGGAATGCCTACCTCCCTGATGTACACATCCTCCTTTCTTGGGAACACCTATCTCTCTGATGTACACATCCTCCTTTCTTGGGAACACCTATCTCTCTGATGTACACATCCTCCTTGCTTGGGAATGCCTACCTCCCTGATGTACACATCCTCCATGCTTGGGAACACCTATCTCTCTGATGTACTCATCCTCCTTGCTTGGGAATGCCTATCTTTCTGATGTACACATTCTCTATGCTTGGAAACACCTAAATCTCTGATGTACATGTCCTCCATGCTTGGGAACACCCAACTCTCCAACTCATCCTCCCACTTTCAATGTTCTCACAGTTGACTAAAATGTCTCAATGAGTTTTTATTTTGCAGTTTTTAAATCATGACTGATATGAAGCATCTTTTCATGTATTTGAATGGAATTTATAACTTCTTTCTATTCCACTCATATTCCTTTTTTAATTTTATTATGGTGGTTTACTCCCATAGTGATTTTTATTAGGGAGATTAGCTCTCTGTGATTATAAATAACATATTTCTCACAGGTTTCATTAATTACCTTTTGACTTTTTAACCTGTAGAACATTTCTCTTCCTTGTCTTATTTTTGTTTGGTAGGAGGACTCTTTATTGTAGTGTTAATCAATTTTTATGGCTTCTGAACTTTCTTCTAAAATTTGAAGGCTTTTATTTAATCTAACTTTTACTTGTCTTGAGACAGAGTACTCCTATGTATTCCAGGCTGGCCTGTCAAACTTGTGCTCCACTTGTCTGAGACTTCTGAGTGTTGTGGTTACTTGCCTGTTCCCGCACAGCTGGCATAAAATGTAAATTTTCCATCCATCTGTAGTTTATCCTCTGTAGCAAAGGAGGTGTCTTTGTCTATGTGTTGGTTTCCTAGAAGGCTGACTGCCATTCCCACACAATTTTGGGGAGGCTTTATTTTGCCTCTTCTGATTACACTTTCCATCGTCATTATGCTTCACATACACTTGAGTCTATTCATGTAGAGACACCACACCGCTTTAATTATTGAGACTTAAAAATAAGTTTTGCATCCAATCGCACTGCTTCCTTTGAGTTATTATACATAATATAAATTTATCTGCTGTGAGCAGAAATAGAGCTGATTGCCCAAAGCCAAGTGTATGGTTTCTGCGGTCAGAGTCACACGGGGTCCATGAGAATAGCCGTCCCCTTCCATTTACATTCTCTGCAGTCATAGCCCTCTTCACCCCACAGGTCTCACCATTAACACTGATGTTGGTGAGAATGGTCTGCTTCTCCCTTCTCCTTCCACTGTGCTTTCCAGGGTCTCTCAGACTCCCAGAAATGGAGAACACTTTATCTGCATCCCAGACTACTGATCTAAATCCTAAATGTTTTTCTAGAGACAGATAATCATTAACTTTTTATAGAGTCAATATAGAAATACATGTGCCCCAAAATGTGTGCAAGCCAATTAAACAAACAAACAAAAAAATGAATGGGAGGGGGAGAAGCATTTTTGAGGCTTTTAAGTTTTATTCTTGGCTTCCAGAAAAACATTGAATACCTGTCTTTTGAGTAGCTTCAGCCTATGGTCATGCCACCTTCAGGCTGGAAGAACGGGTGACCTCCTGAGACAATAGAGGAGATCCATCCCCTCAGCAGAAGGCATGGAGAACAGGTCAGAAAAGAAGATAGAAAGAATTTAAGAGCTGGAGTATGAGGTAGAGTCTGTGAAATGCTGCTTGCTGGAAGTGACATGGCTCTCACCCTCATGCTGCTTACCAGAAGTGACATGGCTATCACACACATGAATTCATGGCAGCTGTGGTTACCTGCCCAAGCTTACACAGCATCAAGTCATTTCAAATTTAGCATAGACAAGAATGGAGCTCTCCAGGTTCCATCCTTTACTGAGGAGCTATTAGCTATTGATAGCCTCTGGAGACAGAAAATAATTCTTTCTGAGGATGTGGAAGGTTTCTCATAGTCAAATGCATGATCCCACATTCACACACACATGGATGGCACTTAGACTTGAGTGGGGAGGAGGACATGACTGGTAGGATATGGGGTGGGGGGAATTAGACAGTGTAAAAGCTTTGTATGATCGTATTTCATTGAAAACATAGATGAAATTATTAAGAATAAAGCAAAAGCTTTAAAAAAGTTAAAGGAGGGAGAAGAGGGGAATGGGAGGTGAAGAAAGGACCAGAGAACTTGAAGGAAGAATAGTGGCTCTAGAACTAAAGCTGAGAACATTTAACATTGACATTGTTGGTGGTGGTTCTAAAAAGATAAGCCTACAATATAGGTCAAAGAAATTGAGACTCCATGTAACTCTTATTATTGGAAGCCTAGTTTCTCCATCCTGTCTTCTAACTGTTCCCAGTTAACAGCTGTCCTGAAGTGGTGACCCAGAGCTTGAAACTGACCAGGGTGGTTGGGACAGAAGATTCAAATACAAGGTCCACTTCTTAGACCATGGTATCAGTGGCATATCTCCACTGTTGGCTCCAAGGATCACATTTGTGTCCAATTATGTTGCTCAAAATACACAGAGGTGGGTCAGCATTGAGAAACAGGCTCAGGCAGCAGGGAAGATGAATGATGGGCTCAGTGTGGAACAGGGGGTTCCTGACCTCCCAAGAGGTTCAGGACTCTCTTGTCTCACCTGTCAAGGCCCTGTTCCTACCAGACTGGCTTCCTATTCTCTCTCTATTCTGCTATCTGTGTGGACCAGCTAACTCTACTCTCATTGCCCTCAGCCCGGAGGAAACCATCCTAACACCAGAGCCATGTGCTCTCCTGCACCTGTGCATACACATGCATTCTGACTTGCATTTGCCCCTTACTGGCATCTCACACTCAGTCACAAACTCCCTCATACATACATGCTTGAACTTCTTTACTCCACTCACATACCCACACTCCTCCTCTCACACCCATGTGTGCTTGTATCCGCTCCCCTCACACTCAGTTCCACAGTCATCCTCCCTGGTGCTCCCGCTCACCGTCTCATTCACATTCTGTCCCTGCTTATACCTGCTCCCGTACACACTCTCCTCACTGTTCTTCATCCAGTCTCTGTCCCTCGCTGTCATTCAGTCACTCATCCGTCTGTCACATCCATGTGATTCCAAGTTTGTCCCTCCAGAGCAGAAGAATCCCACACTAATCATACGTCACTGATAAGCACACAGTTAATCCACGTGCTTACGGTGAATGAAGGCCTTGTAGCTTAAGTCAAATCTACAGAGGAATTTTAACAGAGTGTAGACAGTGAAAAGATGAACAGTGGAGTACTCTAGTCTCATTTAGAACTTACCTACCAGAAACTTTTACCTATTTTCTTTTAACATGTATTTCTTTTGTATTTTTGTATTGGGGTCAGGATTTTTAATATTCATATTAATTTGTGTGTTTATACACATTATGCATGCTTCTATGGGGGTAAACTTGTCTTGGCACATGTGTAGAGGTCAAAGGGCAACTTTTTAAAATTTTTTTTATTGGGTATTTATTTACAATACAGATGTCAACCCCTTTCCTCATGTCCCCTCCCTAGAAGCCCCTACCCCATCCCCCCATCCTCTTTTATCCTTTTATACCACTGTGACTACATGCTTGTATTAAGGTCAGTTCTAGGTTGAGGGTCTAGCAATACAATAGATGCAAATAGTCAAAGAACAAGCAATACAATAAACACAAAGAGCCAAAGAAAAAGCAAGGCATTCAATTCAATTACATGAACACTCCCGTGATCATGATCACTATTTCTAAGGGTTTATCAGGATGACCAAAGTATCTGAGCCTACTTCCCTGTACTAGCCCAAGGTCATTTTCATGTCTGATGCCTACTTCCTTGTTCTAGCCTAATATTTAGATTCCTGC
Source organism: Arvicanthis niloticus (assembly GCF_011762505.2). Lineage (NCBI taxonomy): Eukaryota > Metazoa > Chordata > Mammalia > Rodentia > Muridae > Arvicanthis > Arvicanthis niloticus. The sequence continues at coordinate 21,911,186 of NC_133433.1, read as the reverse complement.
CTGAAATTACTTCTTTGTTCTAGCCTAAAGTCAGATTCCTGCCTGAAGCTTACTTCCAAAGAACAACTTTGAAAAGAGTCTGTTCTCTTCTTACACCTTTACATAGGCTCTGGGAATGAACCTTGTTCTCCAGGCTTACAAGGCAGAGATACTCTACCCACTGAGCCATCCCAGAGACTGGGGCTTTTTGTGTGTTACACAAAGGGAGAATAAGAGAGACATTTTAATAAACATGCTTCTGCAACCTGACAGAACTCTGAATGTTTCCCAAAAGCTTGAGAATGTCTCTTCATTTTCTGACACCAGTGTCTACCTGCAGAGAGACTGACGGAACCAGCCAGCCTGAAATTAACCAAGAAGCTCTAAGGAAAGAATAAGAGTAGAGAGAAAGAGAAGCGAAACCCCCACCTAGACGCTGAGAGTCCATAGGATTAAAATGGCCCTCAACTGTCTTCTATAGCACAAGTTCCTCCAAGCCTACCCAGGTAGAGACGAACAAGGTATTAACATGGCTCTCATCCCTATACTTGATGTCTTTGCTCTACATCTGCCATCTGACATAGCCTCCCTTATCCTTATTAAACCATTTGCTAGCATATATTTTATATTCACAAGCTATAACCCTTATTCTTTACCTATTATAAGCCCGGGGGGAGGCAGAAGGTGGGCCTCATCTGCTGGTTGAGATATGGGACAGTAGACAGTGGCATTCTGAACCCAAAGACAGAGCAAGATGAAATGTGCTCTGGGTGAAGGAGCAAGGCTTCTGGTGTGGTTCCCCTCTGCTAGCTCTATCTTAAATCTGTCTTTTGACAGCTTCCTCCTAAACATTCTTTCTGCATATCCCTGCTCTCATCCCCTTTGTTATTTTGCAAATTTTGCTTGTTAGAAAATCCTCGATGACAAAGCGATAGATGGGACCCTCTGTGAGTGTGGTATCACGCTCTGAGTGGTACCTAGGTATCACCAGCCTGGCCCTGTGCACACAGGCATGTGTGATGGAGCTCCCGGCTCTGAGGGATGAGATCAGCTTCTTTATATCTATCTTTATTTTTCTGGAATAAATTGCGGCTGGAACCTTGCCTAGTAGCACACAGTGAATCTATAAGAAGAAAAATGGCCCCATATGCCGTTTTCATTTGTCTTTCTGAAATGACATATCTCAGCTGTCTGAAGGCATAGAACTTTGTTCAAAATATCAAAATAACCCAGTGTTCCACAGTGTCACTTCACGTTCATCAAAGTGTTGATGGAAGCACAGTCACAGGAAGGACAACAGATCAGCAGAAACCCAGGGACCCTAAAGAACATCAGTACCTCCAGGTGTGCTACTATCTGCTCCTTGAGTTTCACTCTCCAGGCATGTAAAATATGTCCAAAGAGTGTTGTCCTCCTCAAGGGGATGAAGTCTGTGTATTGTAATTATGAAGGGAGCACTCAGTAAGGAGTCCCAAAGGCTACGCAGGATGCGCCGTTATGTATAGGAGATTATATCCTATTGTTGTTGATTTCACCTTGCCTTCAATTTATACATAAATATCCAAAAAGCTTAGATGTTTCTGAGCAAAATTCTGATGACCAAACTACAAAGCCTTATGAATCTCCTGCCTTACTCATCCCAAGTTCAGAAGTAGGTTCTGTGTTCTGTGCGGAGGCTAAGTGGAGTTCCCAGGCAACCCTTGCTTAGTGTGGGGAGGAGCCTTGCCAACCAGCAGATGTGGGAACATGCACTCATATAATAAGGCTTCGGGACGTGTAAAAGAAGAAAATAAGAAATGAATGAGATGAAAACACCTAAAGAAAAACATAGACCAGCGTGGATGAACCAGGAAGCAGAAGTCCATGCCTGAATTCCTGTTGTGCACACATGTGCACTGTGTTCTGAGGAACATGCTGTGCATCTGGATTATTTAGGCTATGTTTCCTGTAGGCTTATGTGTCTTCATGTGTGATTTCAAGCAGAAATTGACACATGAAGTTCTAGGCTTGTTTTTAGCCTTTGTTACTAAATTTTATGGTTATCTGGTAGGCTTACCCCAAGTGCCTGAATTCTTCTGCTTGCTTATTTTCTGAATTCCAAGTGCTGTTAATATCTTTGGTCACTGCAGTATGTAGCCACTGAAACATCCTCCACCTGACAACTTTTCAGAGTTTTTGTGGGAGAGGTGAAGAAAAGTCAGGCTATAAAATAATTTCTACTGGCATGAAAATTGACCTTTTAAAAAAATTAGGTAGAAAAATAAGCTAAGGCATTATCCAATTAAGTACTCAGAACTCCTAATGCATGCCCAGAATTAAAATCATCCTTAAACTTGTTCCTTATGCCAGAGCTGAAGACCCAAGACCCATCTTATGATAGAGTCAGGAGCTGTCAGTGGGTGTCTAGATTCAGAAGGTAAAGGCTCAGAAACATTGAGGACCCCAGAGTAGTACATCCTCCTGATAGCTGACACCATAGCCAAAGCCTAGCATTAATGCCTCAGTCAAAAATGCCCATTTCCTCAGTATTGAAGAGTTTTATTTTACTTTAAGCAAAACTGTCTTAAATCCTAAGTTGTCTTACACCTTTTCTATGGAGAACAAGTATGTTCTATAGGCAAAAATCTCACCATCTTCCCAAACACAGTATTTAAAATGGAGCCTGGCTCTGTCTGCTCCTGAGGCCGTTACTAGAACAGACCCACGCCTACTCCAGACTTGATGCCTTTGACTGTAAGTGTGAATAACAGTTATTCTCAACCACATAAACAATTTCTGTACTTGTTCTTAATGTAAAATTTCATTCACTAATGCCTTCTGTGTTCCCTCCTGCATCTGGAGGCAAACACTGCCACCAATATCCTTTCTCCTATCCTTTACTCTTTGTTTATACAAACTTCACAAATAAATATAGGGTTATATAGGGTTTTTCTTTGTACCAAAGCATGTATCATGACACACACACAGACACACACACACGAGACACACATACACACTCCACACACACACATACACACACACACACACACACACACAGAGAGAGAGAGAGAGAGAGAGAGAGAGAGAGAGAGAGAGAGAGAGAGAGATTATTCAATCTATTGTTGTTTTAAGGGTCAAATAAGATGAGACCCAGGAAAGAACTTGGTACAAGGTAATCAGCACACTTCCGGGCGGATAACACCACCAGGTATTTTGAAATTTGGTTAATTTCCTTAGCATCAGGAGGTGCAGTGAAGAAATGAGTAGCAGAATGAGTTGATGGGACACATATGAACTTGAACATAGGGACTGTGTTCCATAGAACTGTCCCAGATGCCTGTTCAGGACCGGGTATAAATGGATGGATGGTTCTTAGTGGCACGCAGAGGCTGGACAAGAACACTATGTGCAGTTGCCAATAGAAATATGTAGATTGTCTTGCCAGAGTGGCTACTCATAAACATGGGATGAGAAAAGAGAGAGGTCAGGTGACCCAACGCATGAATCACTGCATTCCAAAATGAAACAAAGAGGGGTAGGGAGGTGACTCATCATACAAGCCCAACGACCTGAGTTTGGTCCAGGGAGCCCACATGATGATGAGGAGAGAACCAATCCCACAGGTCAGGTTGTTTTCTGACCTCCACATAAATTCCCATGAACACATGTGCACACGCAGACAGACACACAGAGAGTCAATAAGTAAATGTAGTAAGAGAAACACGTAAAGTACAAAGAAGACCACAAACTGAGTCCATTTATTTAAGCAGTGTGAAAATAAGGAAGAATGTGTGTGAAAATAGGGGACTTTTTCCTCTAAGAGATTTGAAATTACATTTGAAGAAGCAATGAAAAACAGTTGCCAACACATTGAAGGCTGACAGCAGGGACCTGCATTCACCAGCCACGGGGGTTCCAGAGCAGGGCTGGAAGTCAGGCTTCACTTTCTCCTCGTACATTAAGAGAATTCAGCATCATTCTGTGGACCCTTCCATGGAGAATATGGCCTCTGGAAGCATCTGACCCCAGAGCTAAAAGTGTTACTCCTTAATTTTCTTTAGGCGTCCACAGTGTCTCAGGGTTTTCAGACATAACACACTGATCGTAGATGTTTCTGCACTCCACACTTGGAATTTGACTGCGTATCTACAAATTCGTTAATGATACCATTAATGTCCAAGTGGCCCAAGGTGAACTTCTAAATTAGAGTTTTCAAGACCCATTTTCTGATCCTTTCATATTTGCTTGCTACATACACTGACTTGATAAGGCAGGCAGTAAAGAGCTTGCCTATAATTTTCTACAAGTCTGGAACCTTAAGAATCAGGTTATTATTTTCTAATATCTTTCTTCTTCATACATCGTCTTTTCATGGTGAATACATGCATTTCACAGGCACACACGTGTGTGTGTGTGTGTTGTGTGTAGGTACACATGATAGAAGGAAGAATCAACCCCTGCAAGTAGTGTTCTGACCTCCCTGCTGCATGTGCGCGTGCGCGCGCGCGCACACACACACACACACACACACACACACACACACACACACACAATCCCAGAAAGTAAAAAGGAAGAAAGATGGATTTTCTTTCAAGTATATCATGTACTTTGTCCATATTCACCGTATGCCCTCCCTCCTGGCCCTCTACTACTCTACCTTCTCCCAGACACTCTTGTTTCTATCTTCGTGTCAAGATGTAAATGATTTTATGTATCTTTTTAAATATCTAAGCACTCCAAATAAGTGATAGTATGTGACATTTGTCTTTCGGAGTCTGGGTTATGTTGTTTCACACATGGATCTCCCCTCTCTACAAATAATATAATTCATAGGATTCCAGTCTGTGTGCATACCACATTTTCTTTTCTTTTTTAACTTTTTATCAATTCTTTGCAAGTTTCACACATACACCCCAGTGCCACTTATCTCTCTGGTCCTTTATCTCTCTGCTCTCCACCCTTGCAATGTCCCCCACAAAAGAAAATAAAAAACATATAAGCAGAATAAAGCGTAGAAAACACCTCATTGTGGACACGGTAGTGTGTCACTTTGTGTCCCACAGTGTATCCCTCTGTCCACATATCTTCACTTGTAAATATACATTGTAATGAGTCATTGGTTTGGTTCAGGGTATCTGGCTTCTGTAACATTGTCAATATTGGATGGTCACTAGGACTCCTCCCAGTTATTTGGTTGTTACCCTGTGTCATAGAAATCCTGAGGCCTTGGGTCAGCAGGACTGGCCCTTTCACATGCTCTAATAGTTTACAGATGATGTAGGTTGGTCAAATCAAAGCCCTGAACCTCGGCCTGGGTGATAACTGAACTGGTCTGCCAGCCAACTCTTCCACATCCGCACCACTAAGGTGAGCTCTCTAGCACCTCTCCAGCGAGACCATCCAATGCCACCATCAGCAGGAGGTAGGTTTAGCTTTCCTGTTTTCATGCCCATGCCCCCAAAGCCAGCTCCATTTTGCTGCCCAGTCAAGGTGCAGGGCCCACTCTGGCAAGTGCTGCAGCCAGTGAGGGGCAAGGACAGTTCTCTAGCTCTCATGAGCTCCCAGCTTTCCCAACTGCCACAGGTGGTGAAGGGCAAAATGCAGAGGGCATCATCCCTGCGCCGAAGCCATCTATTTGCAGAGGAGTGGTTGGGTCAGCTCACCTGCAATCCTGTCACCAGGGACAGCTCTGTGTCGTGCTATCCCAGTTGAGGTACAGGGGCTGTGCCCAAGTGTTGCAACAGACAAGGGATGCCAGAGGTGGTGAGAGTTGTGGCATCTCCTCTGTTCCTGTTCCATCCCATTGTAGACAAGTGGCAAGGTCAGCTCTCCCACACAAATGTCTCATCCATACCCTGCCACCAGGACTGGCTCTACTGTGCTGCTCTGGCAAGGTGCAGAGCCTGCTCACCTGAGTGCTGCTGCTGCTGCTGAGACAGAGAACCAACTCTCCAGAGTGCCACAGGCAGTGAGGGGCAGGGCCATTTCTGCACAGCGCTAGGACATCTATGCGGTGCCCAGACCAGGAATATTTCCATGGTCACTAGTGGTAATATGAGCCACAGACATCAACACTAACCTCTGGTGTTGCATAGCCATAGACCTGGACATGGTCCTCAGTGGCATCATGGGCTGGGACTTCATTGTGGCCTCAGGTAGTATGACTAGCTAATTCACGAGAGGCTATTCCTCTTCACCCTTGCATCTCCAGCTCCAGTTGCCCCTGGGTGGCCTCCACCTGCACACTGCATTGTGTAGTAGCAAGTGGGATGTCTACAGCTTGCCTGTGTGGCAGGGTGGTGGATAAGTCTACAGACGTATTTTTTCTCCAGTGCACTCAATGCAGGCAGGTCTCTGGGAACATGGCATGGCAGTAGGCAGGTCTCTGGATGTCTTCCTCCTCCTGTACTTTGGGGCATGGTGGTACTCAGACTTCTCTGTGTCGTCTGCCCTCCCATGTCTCTTAGCATAGGAAGACAGGCTCTATGTGTCTACAGCTGGAGCCATGTGGTAGAAGACAGGTTTCTAGGGACCTTTCCCTGCCAGTACCATGTGGCATGGCACATTTTCTTTATTCATCTGCTGATAAAAATCTATGCTGATTCCATTATTAGTTACTATGGACTTATAAGGCAATAATCATAGATGTGCAGGTATCTCTGTGTATGGTGACTTAGAATCCTTCAGTTGCAAACCCAGGAATGGCACAGCCGGATCATACAGCACTTCTATTTTTAGTTTCTTGAAGAACATCCACACTGGTTTTCATAGAGTCTGTGATAATTTACATACTCACCAACAGTAGAATTCCATTTTCTGTGAATCCTTGATGTTTGTTCTTATTTGTTTCTGTGACAATATTAGCTCTGACTGGAGTGAGATAAATCTCAATGTAATTTTAAGTTGTATTTCCCTATACTTTTATAATTGGCTTTTATATAGATATTAAACATTTTCTCCTTAAGTTTATTGACCATTCATAGTTCATCTTTTAAGAGTTGTCAGTTCATTTCAACAGCTAATTTATTGGTTGAGCTTTTGGGGAGGTGTTATTTGGGTGGTTCTTTTATCTTTTTTAGTTCTTTTTGTATTCTAGACATTAATCCTCTGCTACATACATCACTAGCAAAGACTTTCTCCGGTTGTAGGCTGTATCTTCCCTCAGTTGTTTCCTTTGCTGTCTAAAGAGTTTTAAGGTAATATAATCTCCTTTATAAACTCTTGGTTATATTTTCTTTCTATAAAGAGAGATGTTTTTAGACAGTCTACACCTATATTCACACCCTGAAGTATGTCCTTAAACAGTTGAGAGTTTCAGCTATTCTGCTAAAGATTCTTGATTCATTTTTGACTGACGTTCATGCTGGCTGCCATAAAGGTTGTGTTTAAGTCTTCTCCATGTGGATAGAACTTTCCCACCACTGGCTCTTGAGAAGGTTGTATGTTCCACAATATATGCTTTATTTTCTTTTTCAAAAACCAAGTGGCTGTAGTTGAGTGCTTTTATTTCTGACCTTCTATTCCCAGCTTCTTAAACTATGGATGGTGACCCCTGACTCAGTCACATAGTGAAATCTGGAAATGGTAAACATTTGGCAATGGTGAAAGATTTCTGAATGATCAGCAGTCAGAAGTTAACTCAAATCGAGCATACGGTGAATAGAGATCTTTGTGCTGCACATGAGACTGCCCCACAGCATCGGTTCTGAGTTCACATGTGTGCAGGATGCTGGTACCCCACACAATATCAGGAACACTGACAGAAACAGTTTGGCACAGATAAGAGATCACAGTTCATGAAGAATTACAGTGCTTTAATGTGTATATGAAGTGTTCTGTATTTACAAGAATTAGCCTTTAACTGCAGAAAACACTTTAAGTATTTTCCTACAGGCATTCTTTAGCATGTAAATATCAAAACTTTATATCTTTGAATTGTATTGTATTACAGTGTTTGGTATTTTGTTTGAATTGAAGGTGACTCTAATTTAAAATAAAATGCTAAATTAACTTTGGCTTTGGCTCAGGATAGAATTTCCAATGATTTCTCAAATGGCCCTGAATACACTTCTGCAATTTTGTCCTATGTATTTAGATGAAGTAGTATTCTTAGCATTGATGATAAAATCAAATCATCAATCAGCAGGGCTAAGATCCTCTATGTTCTGTCAAGATTTAATTCTTTATATAAATATAGATCTGCTCCTCCATCTCATTAATATGTAAATTTGCTATAATATTTTACAAACAGTACATTTGTATCATTCTAAAGAATTGCTTTAAAATAAATGTTTGTGATTTACTATCAGAAAATGTCTAATTGTGGACCTATTTATATGACAATGTACCCAAGGCCACGTTATGACTCAGATGAAAGCAGGAACATGAATGGAGAACTGTAAGAAACCATGCTGTGCTGTCTTCTATGGTCTGTGTTTCTATTTTTGTTCAATATCATGCTGGTTTTGTTACAACAGATCAGCAGTACGACTTCAAATCTTGTGGTATCTCCAGCAGTGCTCTTTTTGTTCAGGGTTGTTTGACTGTTTGGATCTTTTGTGTTTCCACATGAATTTGAGAATCAATGTTTCTAGTTTGGCAAAATGTTTTATGAAGTTTTGATGGAGATTGCATTGAGTGTGCACATCAATTTCAGTAACTGCCATCTTTATAATATTCATTGTACTAGTTCATAAGTATGGGAGGCCTGTCCGTCATCTGGTGTCTTCTTCAATTTCTTTATTTGGCATTTTCACATTTTCATTGCCACGTTTTCATTTCTTTGTTTATTTTGTTTGTTTTGCTTCTGTGGTTAACTTTATGTTGAGGTTTGTTTTGTTTGTCTATTTATTTGAAGTTAATATGCATAGAAACATTTTTCCTGCTGTCTTTCTCAGAATGTTCATAATTGGCATATCATAAAGCATTTTTTCCATGTATTTGTGTATATGCTGTGCATATGTGTATATGTGTGCTCGATTGAGTATGGGTACTGTGTGTATACAGATGTGCATGCATGTGTGTGCACATGTCTGTGGAGGCCAGAGGTTGAGGATAGGAGGTTCTCCTCAACCATTCTCTACCTTATTCATTGAGGCAGGGTCTTTCAATCGAAACTAACACTCAATTTGGCTATTCTGGGTAGTCAACTTGATCCATGGGTCTCTCTGCATCTTCTGAGTGATGGAATCACTGGCAAGTCAGCACACTGTTCCCTTCATATGTGAATTCTAAACTCCAGGCATCATTCTTACACAGCAGAGGCTTCAACCCTTAAACTCTTTTACCAGCCTTTCTGATTTTTTGTATGCTGATGGTTAATCCCATTTTGTTTTGTTTCTGAGAATATTTTTTTTTTTTTTTGGCTGTAAAGTTTTGTAGTGGAGCGTCTAGAATCTATATGTGTATAAACATATCATCTGCAAATAATAACTACTTTTATTTCTTCCTTTCCTGTTTGTATCTTTTTTTTTATTATTTCTCTCCTCTTATTGCTTTAGCTAACAGTCTGAGTATTATATTGAATAAAAAAGGAGAAAATGGGTATCTTTAGCTAATTTCTGATGTTAATAAAAATGCCTTCCATTTTCTCCATTTCTGTTTGCTGTAGGTTTATCAAATATAGTCTTCATTGGTGTGAAAGTGTATTCTTTCTCTTACTAACTTTTAGGGGTTCTGAATCATAACAATTTTGAAATTTGTCAAAAGTCTTTTCTGTATCTGTTGAGATGGTCATATGATTTCTGTCTCTGAGTCTACTAATGTGATATATTTATTGATGTATTTATTGATTTGCATATCTTGAATGTCATTGCATCCATGGAATAACACTACCTTCATTATGATAAATGATTTTTATGTGATCTTAAACCCAGCTTGCAAGTATTTTTTAAAATATTTATTGTTAAATGGTTATTATTTTAATATTGGTTCATAAAATTAGTAAAATGGCAGTTTTTCCTTAACCTTTGCTAGTAAGTTTACCAATATCCACATGGGGAGACTAAGTTTTATTAAAATTGCTTTGAGCCAAATACTGAGCAATTTTTACACCATTTTAACCGTCCCAGCTAGTCAGGCTCCTCCCAGACACTATTCCCACCACACTGGCAGTTTTTTCTCATTTCATCTATCTCTCTTCTGATGTTTTTCTCAGCCTTGATTTCTCCTTGCAGCTCCCTCTCCTTTTCCTGTCTCTTTCTCCACCCCTCTTAGAATCAGAAGTCCCACTTATTCTCTCTAAAGCTCTGCATTGGCTTGTGGGCTTTTAATGGCAAGACAGAGAATGAATGAGGAACAATGTTTATACAAACTACTTCAAAGAATAAACAAGACAAAGCCATTTCAGGATTGAAACAAGATATGAGGGCAAATAAATCAGCATTTGAATAACACAAGAATAACCTTTACACAATGAACAAAAATATGCCTTCAATTTATTTATTTTTATGTTACATATATTGATGTTTTTCCCACATAACTGTATGTGCACCACACAGGCCTCGTACCTAAAGAGGCCAGACAAGTTCATTGGATTCCCTTGAACTGGAGTTACAGGTGATTGTAAATCTCCATATGGGTGATGGAAACCAAACCCATATCCTCTGGAAGATCAGCAATTGCTCTTAAGAGCTGAGCCATCTCTCTACTCTCACATTTACAAATATTTTATTACAAATTTTAACTGTTTTTATTAGAGAAATTGGCCTATTATCTTTGTTGTTATGTCCGTGTCAGGTTCTGGTATTAGGGTAAGATTGGCTTTGTAAAGTGTTTCAGTAGCATCCCTTCCCTTCTATTTTATGGGACAGTTTGAGGAGAATTCTTGAAGACCTGATAGAATTCAGCAGTGAATCCATCTGGGCAGAAACTGCTCTTATACAGAAGACTTCTCTTACTGCTCAGTCTTGTTGTCTGTTATACATGTGTTTAAGTTACTCATATCCTCTTGGTTTCATTTTAACATGTGTCCAGAAATTTTTCCATTTTTTGTTAGACTTCCAAATATTTTGGAATATAAATTTTCAAAATACACCTTAATAATCCTCCCGAGATTTATAAATATCTGTTGTTATATCTCCCCTTTCAATTCTAATTTTATCAACATAGATGTTCTCTTTAACTTGGATAATTTGGCTAAAGCTTGCCAAAATGATCCATCTTTCCAAAGAACCAAATCTTTTATTCTGATTTCTCCCATTTTTTAAAGTTACATTTCATCGACGTCTGTCTTTGCCTTTATCTATATACTGGTATGAATATCAGTATATGTATATACACATACTGATTTTGCATTTGCGTTTGCTTGATTTTCCTAAGACTTAAAAGTACATCATTGAGTTATTTACTTGAGATCACTCTGATTTTTTAATATAAGTGTCTATAGCCACAATTTTCTTTTTTAGGACTCATTTCAAAGCATCCCACAGGTTCTAGTAAGTTGTGTTTTAATTTTCATTTGATTTTATGAGTTTGCTTAAATCACCCTCCTGATTTCTTTCATGACTCTTTTATTATTTAGTTGTGCATTGTTCAGGCTCCATGAGTTTTTGTATTTCCTATAGTTCCTCTTGCTATTGATTTCCAATATAAGACTGAATATAAGAAATTGTTTCAATTTTCATGTATTAGTTAATGTATTACTCTGTGTCCTATAATATGGTCCACTTTACTGAGAAGTTCCCAGGATTCTACTGAAAAGGATGCTTTCAATTCCAATATTCTTTTGATGTTGTTTTATATATTCAACGCTTTCATTATAATGTGACGTAGGGATGCTCTTCCTGCTCCTTTAATATTTGGCTTCTAATTACTTAGTTGTATCTGGATAACCATCTTTTCCCCTAGATGTAAGAAAATTCTGCCATGATTTTATTGAATATTTCTACAGCCTTAACCTGTACTTTTCCTTATATACTCATAATTCATAAATTTAACTTTCTAACTTTTTAAATAGACCTTAAACGTTCCATTTTACCTTGTATTTTTATAATGATCTGATTTTCTGATTCATCTATCTTTTCTTTAAGCTTTGATATTGTATGTAGGGAATGGTGCTGATGGTAAGGTCCTGTTCTCCAATTGGATCTTGATCGATAAATAAAGATACCAGGGGCCAATTTCTAGAGGGAAAGAGGTGGGACTCTCAGGTCCTTGCATGCAGGCTAAGAGGTGCAGGAAGAGAAAGGTGGATTGCGCCATACTTCGAAGGAAAAAAAGGTTTCCAGCCATGTGAGATTTCTGGAGTGGTTATAGTCTGCTTCCCCAGGCAGGAGGTTAGAAACATAACTAAGCTGAGGGCAGATTTAGGGTGTTGAGCTGGGACTAAATGTAACTGTGTAACTAAACTTGAGGGCAGATTTAAGGTGCTGAGCTAAGAGTTTTGGGAAGGGCACACAAGCCACAGGAGATTAGAAGCACTCAGCAATTGAGGTAAGTTGAAAATAAGTTAATATGTGTGTGTGCTTCATCTGTGACTCTGAGGGAACCTGTGTGGGGCTGGTAAAGTGGTCTGCCTGGAGCTTAAAGCAGGGTAGTAAGAACTACATGCTACAATTTTATCTTCTGTTTACTCCATCCTACTGGTAAATATTTTCATTAAATTTTAGTGTCACTTATTGAGGCTTTTCTTACAAAAATTTCCCAGTATTTTTATTTATTCATTGATTCCTCTTTAATATCTTATGGATTTCTTATTTACCTAGCTGTTTACTTATATACTTTTCAATTCATTTGAGACCTTGCAACCTTCCGGTTTGGTTGAACATGTTTATATTTATTCCTTTGAACTCTTGCCTGAGATTTCATTTAATTAATCTTTATTAGACTCTATTACTGTAGAACTGGTATGTTTTGAAGGAAGCATATGGCCTTGATTTTTTTTTTAATGCTTCTTGGGTTTCTATATGAGACTTGTACATCTGGGATTATGTTGTTGGCTGGATATTTCTACCTGGATTCTTCCACTGACGTATTTACAGTGTTCAAATGAGATTAAGTCATAGTATATTTGAAATGTTGCTTCTTCCCACTGGCCTAATGGCAGCTACATCTGATGCGTAGGTCTGTCATAAAATACAGTGACAATCAGTTAAAGTAAAATTTCCCTTCAATTGTAATAACTTTGGGGAAATAAAGGTATAAAAATAGTATGGTGCGTGCTAAAATATTAGTTGGTAACAGAAGAAAATAAGCTAAGACTAGTAATTTGTATTAAAGCAACCGAAAAAATATAAGAAGAAAGAGGAAATAGAAGGGGAAGGATTAAAAAAAAAAAAAAAAAAAAAAAACAGGGAGGCAATTGAGCAGTCCAGCTAAGGGCAGAGTGAGAAGACAAAGAGGTGAAGAATTGCAATAACACAGTGTACAAACAGCCCAGCACTTGGAAAGCAGAGGCAGTGAGAGCCCTTGACTAGGTCTGTCCTGTGTCTTCTGAAAGAGAGCCTATCTCAAAACATGTTGACAAGAAGAGTGCAGGACAATGCAGCCCATAAGTCTAGTATTCGAGATTAAATTGGTTCTCTTTTTACGCAGATGCCCACCTGAGCTCAGGTGCAGACTGTTCTATGTGGCCACTCCCCTATTAGGTGCAGAGCCTAGCTCTACATATCTTAATTTTTCTTTCCTGATTATTTGGGTTGGTGTGTTTCAGTGAGTGTGGAGTCTTTTTGGTAGTATGTTTCCTGTATTGCTCATAGTGCTTTGACTTATAATCAGAAGGTATGGGCTATGGGCCAGGCAGTATTACCAGTGGACTCACACCAAGCTTTCCACTGGAGTACCAGAGAGCTCAGCATTTTTACTGTTGCCATTATTTGTCTTTTTTCTAGGGAACTAGGGAGGCTCACTGCATGGCTCAGACCAGATTTCCACAGCATGGAGTAGTGCCCAGGTCTAATACAAAGCTTTTTTTCCTCTACCAAAAGGTGTTCTTCAGGCCAGGACTTGGAAAATAATCCACTAACCCTTTCCCTGAGTTTCTGGAGAGGGTTTTACATGGAACAATCTTTGTTCCTAGATATATGTAGTCACCAACTCAGCATGAGTCTATTAAAAAGCAGGGTCTTGCTGTTTCTCCAGTGCTGGAAAGAGATTTTTCCAGCACATATATGGATCTTCTGTGTAATTGGATGGCAAATCTGTTCAATTTGTAGTTAGTGGGAGCTGTGCATTTTTAGTGTCTAGGGAATTTGTTCTGTTTTGTTTTTCTTTATTCTCCAACTCTTCTTTGTCCCATGTACCAGCACCCTCTTGCTCCTTTTCTTGCTTTACTTCTCTTTCTGCCCACCCTCATCTCTGTGTCTCCGTGTCTCTGTCTATCTGTCTCTGTCTGTCTCTCTCTCTCTCCCATACACACACACACACACACACACACACACACACACACACACACACACACACACTTTCTCTCCATCTCTCTCATATCTGTAGCTCCTTTAAAAATTATCTGCTACTGAAACAGCAATTTTTCCCCCTAAGGCTCTCTTTGTGGTTCCTAACCTCTGATGTTGGAATCACTGTACAATGAAAGCAGGGTACTCTCCAAGTGGGATGAACTTCCCCAGAATGAACCATCCTCCTGTCTTGTTTTCTAGAGTTTCTTTCTTTCTATTTATTTATTTATTTATTTATTTATTTATTTATTACTGAAACTAGTTTCTTTTCTATTCCTGGTTTATTCTTCTGAAGATTCCAGTTGTCTATTAGTGAGTCCTGTCCAGCATCCATGTCTTCTAAACAAAGCATAGATTTGTAAACAAATAATTATTATTTAGAGAATTAGGTTATTACCCATTAAATTTCCCATTAAAAACTCAAAAATATGCAACTGAGTACACAGCCCAATACATATGCAGCCCATGGGAGTGTTTTCTTGTATGAGAAACAGAAATTTAAAACCAACATATAATATATCATTGGCTTTGCCCATTTGTTTAAACTGATAGTGTTTGGAGACAGGTTCTTTGAAGAATTAAAAATGATTAGATTCTAGAATGATGTCTAGGGTTGCCTGTCTTGGTGTATCCCAGCTGGATGTCACAGCTAACCTGTGTGCTAAGAGCTGCAAATACCAACTAATATGTTATAGTGATATGGGAAAGTGGCCTGGTTGGAGTTTTGGGGCGGGGGGGTGATACGAAGCAACACTTGATGAAATAAAGGCATAAATAAACTAGTATTACATAAGACCTCAGCTTCTATTCTTAGAGTGTGTGAGAATACTTGTAGATCATCCAAAAGCAGTTTGAACCATGCCTGAATTGAATACAGGATGTTTTCTGGACATGATAGATAACCCAGCATTTTAAAAGATTCTGGCCTTTCTCAGTTCACATCAGGGAAGCAGAAACTATTTCTGTGCATATCGCAGGTACATGCAACTCCAGTGGGTTCATTTCCAGGAGAAGAAGAGGCCAAATGAATCCCAGTTCAAATAACTCAGCCTGCCTTTTTGTTTATTTCCCTCTGGGACCAAGCAACAGGACACAGTGCTGCCGTCTTCATGTTGTAGTTAGATGGATGTAAAGATACAGCCTTCTGCTGGCTCTCTTTGCAGTGGTTCTACCACTCTGGCAGGAGTAGGAAGACTCGGGCAAATTTGGTTGAGGGTCTTACCATGCTCTCTCTTGGGAGCATGAAGAATAAAACTCTATATCAGCCTCAGGAAAGGCTTGAATCTGTTGGAGATATTCAAATATTGAAAATGTTTTTGTTTTACTTTGAAGCTTTTATTTTGAGGAAGAAGGGGGTTGCTGAAGATCTAACCCAGAGCCGCGGGTACACAAGGCAAGAGCTGTACAGCTAAGCTCCACCTGCTGCCCAAAGGAATATTTTCTCATCTGAGACATGCCATGCATGTGTGATCTGGCCTCAGCTCTGGCTACGGCATTCTTTTTCCAAGCTTGGTTTTTTATTTTCTTTTGAAGAGCCTTTCAGTCGGGTTTTAAGATCTTCAGAATTATAGAAGTTTATGCTCAATATTCTAATTAAATGTAAAGGAAAACAAACAAACAAACAAAACAAGCAAATGCCCACCCCCCACATATACCCTTAAGGGTCTTCTAACAGTGTTATCTAATTTCAATGAGAATGCACATCTGTGTGTGGACCTCACTGGCTAGAACCACAGGAATCAGAGGGCAGGTATTGAGAGGCTACTGCATGCCTTACATTGAGTTGGCGGATGATTTTGCAGAGTGTAAAGTTCATGTGATCCACCATCAGAGGAATTGAGTGTCCAGAGAAGAAGAAAGCATGGACTTAATAAATGTGCAGCTGAAAATTATATTAAGCATGTTAAAGAATAGAATGTGAATCAATGCACGTTGATAGTTTTTTTTTAGTTGCCTTAATTGTTTCTAATCTGTTAGTCTAGGTTGTTTGGACTAATTCTTCAACTACTTCCTTTCTAAAGCATAATTCTAAGCTTTCCCCCTTAAAATATAATCTACAGAATTTCTAATGAAGAGGTTATCACCTCTTCATTATGTGTGTGTGTGTATGGGATAAAAACAAAACCCTGTAACAATCACATAGTGAGTTCAAAGACTGTGATGAGAGAGAGAGAGAGAGAGAGAGAGAGAGAGAGAGAGAGAGAGAGAGAGAGAGAGAGAATATTGCCCTGTAGTCCTGATTACATTTTCGGAAGTGAGCAGTGTCTTTAAAGCCCCTGTCCAACTGTCCTCAGGCAGCAAGATGAGTAGACTGGAAGCAGAGAGGGGTTCTGAGCCCTGGCCCTGGCCTCCTCACATGTTCATGGAAGCAAAAGGCAGCATTCGAGCAATAAAAATTGAGAGGACAAAACTGGCTACTGGAATCTGATTATCTCTCTCAGCCCTTTCCATGGTACCACCCTGTGGTGGTGAATGACCCCTTTGGATGCCAGAAAGGCACCCCTTGACATTAGTCCTGGCAGCTTTTCTTGGTCTCGAACAACACTGATCATCCTTACAGGAAAACCATTCCATGAGGATCATAGCAAAGTGTCAAGCCTCATATGAGTCTTCCCTGGCACCACCCTACGGTGGAATCTACCTACGGACCCAATCTATGATTCCTTATTCCAGGATGTGTAAGGAAACAGGCACTTACGTCACTGTTAACTAAGGTCACCATGACTCGCAAACTCATCTGAGTTGCCATGCCTTAACTATAGCAGTAATATGAAATACATTCTTAAGGCCAAGCCATATCGAACACTAGAGAATACACAGAACATTTTCAACTAAGGACACCCAATAGCCTATGCAAAACAAGTTAGGATTTTAAAACCTTTTCTAGGGCAGCACAAGCATAGAAACACTCTAAAGAGATGTCTATATTCAGTAGGCATCCACTTTCTTCTTTGACTTAATTAGAAAGTATCACTCCAAATGTTGTCGGACAGTTTTATTTAATAAATAGTACTTGAAATGATTTATTCATTGAGATGATGACTGCTAATGAAGAGTGTGTCCTAAATCAGACTAGTAACAAGTCAGAAAATACATGAATAATTTGAGGGTGGGCAAATCTTTAAATGAAACACTACCTAGTACCTGCAAGGTTTTGAGGACCACATACAGACACACACACACACACACACACACACACATGCATCACATACATACCAATACATGCACACACCACAAATAGGTACACAAACACACAAATACACACCACACACTACACACATACTTCACACACATGCACATAAGCACACACACACACACACACTGCATGTACTACATGTATACTTTGAATGTATATCACATGCACTCAAACACAACACACACACACACACACACACGTGTACAGTTTTAAACCTGTCTGAAAACTAATTATATGTTCTTCCAGTTTCATAAAATAATTTTTTAACATGTATACAGATTCTATATAGGTTCTTAGTCTATTATCAATTCAACACACACACCAAAACAAAAAGGTAATATCTCTCATGTAGGTGTGAATTGAACTGAGATTAAAAACATAAATGAGCAAATATTGAGGTGTTAGTTAATTTCTAAATATACAAATACACAAATAACAATTTGTGCATATAGCAAAGGCATCTAACTTATCCAGAGATATGAAAGGACATTATTGTCCAGCATTGTATGTGTTAGATGAGTCTCTAGAACAGAGTATTTAGTTTTATTTTTCCCTTTCCTTTCTCCTCTCCCCTCTCTTCTCTTCCCTTTTCCCTTCCTCTCCCTCTTTCTCTACCCCCACACTCTGCATAAAGATGCCCATGATACTGTTACACACAGAGAACCTTGTAGAGCTGATAATCATAATTGGGAAGACCTATTCGGGATTCTTTGTGGCTTCCACTTTCCCCACCAAAGTTGCCAGTGGTGAGCATTCGCCTGCTTTCTGTTTGACATCATTTTTTTTAAAGCTGTGGAATTTGGTGAATGTATTGGTTTCATAAAGTCTTCCACTCATCCACTGGGCAAAGTCCACAGCATGTTGAACCTGTGAGAAAGTCCAGACCTTCCCTTGGCAAATGGCTACTCTTTGGCCTAGAAAACAAAAGGTTGACTTGTATGTTTTCTGTTCTGTATCTCTATCAATGAAGAACACAGACTGACACACCAGTGTCAACAAAGATTGGAGTAATCTCTGTGAGTGAGTTATAGCTAGCATATAAGTTATTTATCGTCACATAACAGTAGCCACCATATTAACTATGCAGTAATGTGGGCAGAGCTTCTTTTAATTATTTACCAATCTATATATGTTCTCTTAAATCCCCTAGCACATAAATGTCACAATCATAACATGTAGACTGTCGCTTTACATTTTTCTTGTGACTTTCCCCATCAAATGATGGCTTCTCAAGGGAAGCTTGGTCACACTATCTTTACATATCTAATATCCCTAACTACAGTGGGTCTTCTGGGATAAAGAGGAGCTAAGAATTTTATGCACATTATCGGTTATTCTGGCAAAATTTGCGGTTTTTTAATTAGGATATTCACACAAAGGAAATGAATGTAGACCATTAAGATAATATCTTTTATGCAATGCAAATGTAATTATCTATTTCTCCTTGCTGCGACTATTTTATCCACAAGCATATTTAAAAAGAGAGTTTGGAAATGACTTCTTCATGTGGACAAAGGGCTCCAGAAGATTTTAAACCACCTACCTTATCTGGCTCAGTTCCACAATCCTCCAATTGTTCCAGTATGACATGACATCAATTCCTTTAGCTTTGTGCAAGGGCCAGGCTTCGCTTTCTCCCTGTACAATCCACCTTCCATCAGCAGTATTGATTATAAAGTGATGTTAAAATTTAGGAATAATTGAAAAGGTAGGTAAGCATGTAAGATCAACATCTTAAGCCTGATTCTCAATTTTTCTTTTTTTTTTTTTTATGACAAGCTATAAAATCTTGGTTGGGGGTGGTTGTCTTGCCTCTTCCTTCACCCATATTGATTTTCTTTGTCACTTTCTCATTGCTAGATTCTTGGCCACTAAGCTGATCATCCTTTATCACCTATCCTAAAGGAAAGGACAAGCTAGGGGGGTTTTGTTTGTAAACAAAGAAAAAGTGTATTTTACCCAATGTACCTTAGATACTGTCATTTTAATATGCAGTTAATGTTCACAAATGTTAAAAACAGTTTAATGTTTTTACATTTTTTATTTTTGAGATCCTAATAATTATAATATAATAATTATATTATATTAATATAATTAATAATTATAATAATGAAATTTCAACCTTTCCCATTTCCCTCTCCAAACCCTCACATATATTCCTCCCCTCTTCTTCAAATTCATTCCCTCCTATTTTAACTAATTGTTATTGAATGCATGTATGTATACATGCATGCACATATATATTCCTAAATTTAACCTGTTTATTCCATATAATAGTGTATGTATCCAGGAATGACCATTCAGTATTGGAAAGCCAGATAGTGTGTTCTTCCCCAGGGAAGAACAATTATCCTGCTTTCCAGTTGCCTACAGTTCTTTGTGTAGGGTTCAGATCTTGTGGGGTTTTTCTTACCTATTTTGGCATGTTCATTGGTGCCATTGTTTATCTCACATAAGGGTTATCATGTTGATGAGACTTTGTAGGTGTAGCTGCTGACCATTCCTAGAAGACACAACTTCATGGCAAAATTCTTCATCTTCTGGTTTCTACAACCTTTCTACCTGCTCTTCTACAGTGTTCCTTGTGCCTTAGGTGTAGGATAGTTTTGTAACTGTATCCATCTATTGGGACTGAACTCCATAACTCTGCATTTTGATTGGTTGTCATACTCTATAGTGGTCTCCATCTGTTGTAAAGAGATGCACCGGTGGTGAGGGGTAAAGTCTACACTTATATAAGGATAAATGCTTGTATTCTTAACCTAAGTTTTAAAACTACCATGGCTATGGGGCACTTACAACACATGTCCTTTTAGACAGGGCATCTTTCAAATGCTCAGTAGACACTTGTGTCTCCTTACCTCTTTACTAGATAATGAAGGCTTACAGGCATCAGTTGCCTACCAGCCATCAGCTATAGAAATGTGGTTGAAAGCTGCACAGAGAACTGATAGAATTCTACACCAAAAATGCAAGTCACTCTACCAGGAAAGAACTTTCATCTTTCTGTGTTAGAAGTATCAAGAATTGTGTACAAATGAACCCATTTCTGTGGTCACTGTACAAACTTTGCATCTGAGAGATGCAAAACTCATCATATGGTACAGAACGGATCTGAGCAACCTGGGTATACTTTCAAGGGCCCTTAGAGAAGTTCAACTGTTTCAATTCTCCATTTTTCAACCGGTGATGGTATTGGCTGTTAATAAATATAGACAAAATACAGATGGGAGAAGTAGCCCAGCAGCTAAGAAAGGGTACTACTCTAGCAGAGGTCCTGAGTTCAATTTCTAGCACCCATGCTGGGCAGCTGTCAGCACAAGAGGATCTAATAATGCCTTTCGCCTCTGAGGGTAATCACTTGCACATACCTGCATACACACATGTACATACACAAAATTAAAAATAAAATATTTTAAAAAGAAGAAATATAGAAACTATAAAAATACTAATCAAGTTTCACAATAAATATGTTTTCTATTCCCTTCTGAAATAGCCCACTGCCGGTTCTCTGTTGAGAAAAATATCTCCAGCGCCAGGTTACAGAGCCCGTGCTCATTTGCATGCTGGTATTCTGTTGAAATGGCTTTCACAATTCAAAAGAATAAATTTTATCTCAGTCCAAGGTCATTATTTGCATTGGATTATAATATAAATCCTCTTCCTTTCAATAATAGGGCTAATTTATTGCACTGTGCACAATGAACTCTATTTCTGGTCTTATGAGTTATAAGGTATCTTGTTGAGACTGTCGATGGTGAATTTTTAAAGTAACTTCATTAATACATGATCCATATGCAACAAAATACCTTTCAAATGCACAAATCCGTGTACTTTGGTACATTCACAGAGTTGTGCAACTGTCGACACTATCTAATTTACAAGTATTTTTATCTAATTTCCAAATATTTTTATCACCCCAGTGAAAAACTCCTTGTCCATCAGCATTCACTCCATGCCACCCCTCCCCAGCCCAAAATAGCTACATTGCAACTGGAAAAACATTTCAATGCAAAGCTTGAAGTTTTTGTAATTAGAGTAGGCAGTGGACAATTAGAGTATTGTTCTTCATTGTCCACAAACCATGAGCTGTCTCATCTGCTCTGTAAATGTCTATTGGATAGCACTGGTGTGCTAGAGAGGAGGAGCACAGATAGGTTTGTCTGTGAGGTGTGCTCAGGGTGCATAGGACGCATCTCGCTTGTGTGCTTTCTGGACGTAAAATCAGACACAGCCCATTTTGCATGATGTTTATTTTAAGTTACTAAATGTCATCGTTTACTATCCTTGACCCTGAAGAAGGGTGAACAGACTTTCCTGGGGATGTGCAATGAGGTCTGTGGCTTCCAAGTTTCCTCAGATAGAATTTCAGGGACTACAGATTGTATAGATGGGTGTCTGTCCACTTCTATTTAACATTCTGTTTGTAATCCTGTCCTATTCTCTATTCTCTATTGTGTTCTATTCCCTTTTGAAGCCCACCTGGGTATACCCTTGACTGCCTTTCCTCATTCTTACATACCTCTATCAGGTGGCCCACAGTATCATCATAGCAGAACCATAACATTATCTCTACTATTAGTTCCTGTCACATGTTCCTATGTATAGGAAAGGTTTACCTAATAGATAATTCTGACAGTCTATAATTACTTCCAGATCCTGGTTTGCTTTTATTTCACTGTATATGAATTATATTGTTTGATAATTATGTCTTATATTTGTATTGCCTTCCCCCAATATAGTGATGGTTTCTTAAGGATAAAAACCTCATGGAGCTGGGAATGTAGCTCAGTATCTTTGTTGTAAAGGTCTTGTCTAGCATACTTAAGGCCCTAGGCATGATTCTCAGTGCTTCAAGAGAGAAAATACAAGACTACAAAAGCACTGACTCTGTTTCTGTTTCTGTCTCTGTCCCTGCCAGCACATACCAGCCCAGCCAATCTGGCTATAGTATGATCCTTTGACATAAAAGCATAATGATTGATGGAATTTGTATAGCTGACAGGTAGAAAGTTTGTGTATTAAACACCTTTTTCTAATGACCTTACTTTTTCCCACTCATTTTTATTAAAATATATCAGTTTTCCTCTTTCCATTTCCTTTCTCTAAATCCTCCCATGTCTCCCTTTCTCCTGTTCAAATTCCTAGTTCCTTTTTTTTAAATTGGTGTGTGCACCAATACGCACGTGCGTGCGCACACACACACACACACACACACACACACACACACACACACGTCCCTGCATGCCTGTGTCTGTGTGTATCACATAAATATATAAATACAACCTGTTGAGTTTGTTTAGTATTGTTATATTATATGATTTTATGGCTGACCATTTGGTATGAAACAATCCATTTGTGGCTCATGCTTAGGAAAGACCACTTCTGCTTTCAGTATTCCTTACTTGTCTGTAGTTCTTTGTCTAGGGAGAGGCCCATAAGATTTCCCCTCCTCATGGTAGCCTGTCTGTTGGTTTTTTCCTTGTTCAGATCTTGTTTAGGTAGTTATAATGTTGAGGTATTATGGGTGAAGCTTCCCTGTCATTGCTAGGAGACACAATCTCACATCAGATTATCTGGTCCTCTGGCTCTTTCCACACAGTCTTCCAAGATGTTCCCTAAGCCTTAGGTACAGGGCTTGTGTTTTCAGTTTATTCACTGGGACAAGGTACACAGTGTCAGTGGTTCTCTGTGCTTTGACCAGTTGTGGTTTTCTGTGGTGGATCCTGTCTGCTGCAAAGCAAAGCTTCGTTGGGTTAGGAGTGTTGATAGGGTTAGGAGTGATGGCGGTGTTGGGAGGGTTAGGAATTACACTTCATTGTGGATATAAAGACACATATTTAGAATACGTTTAGTAATGATGCTTGCTCATTAAAGTGGAGATAGCAGATCCTCCTCCAAGATCCATGACCTCACTAACCCTGATGCACCTGGCTAGGTTTCCAATGCCAGTCATAACTTCTTTCCTGTTGAGTGAGTCTGAAGATCAATTAGATAACTGATGGTTGGTGTCAAAATATGAGTGTTGCTACTACATTTTGATGCTGTTTTATGGTATTGGAGAACTGGGTTCCTGCAACAGATGTTGCTGTCTCTCCATATTTGTTCTGTAGCCCTATTGTTCTCTATTTCTCTCTTCTTTGGGCTCTGATTTTGTGACTGGATCTGTAGAACATGCTTAAATCTCATTCTTCTTGTGTTCTCATCTCATCTCCTCATTTCTGTCACCACAGTAAGTATATACAGTAAGAGATGTAGGCTTCCTCATTCCCCTCTATAGACTGTGGACTTCCATAGGCCATGTGCATGGGCTGTTTTCATGGGCAGGATAGAACAGTGCATACTACCTGGTACCTAGCAGGCCATTCACCAATGTTCATTCCATAAATTGACAGACAAACAAACAAACAAACAAACAAAAAAAACCCCCAGTGTTCTAGAAGCTTTCTGACTACTTATAAAGACAACATTTTTGAAGCAATGAAGCAGGAAGCTAACATCATTTAGGTGCTAATTACTTAAATCAGACAATCTGTAAACCAGCAAGCTTTAGGAACCCATGCAGCATGGAGCCAGCAAAAAAAAAAAAAAAAAAAAAAAGAAATCTTTATGTATAAGACAGCTACCACCACTCAATTACATGGAGATTGGATTCATTTTGCACCTCTTTCAGAAGTTAAAGGAGACCTCACTCACATTGCCCAGAGACACTTCATGTTATACCCTTTAGGATTATCCCCAATCCTCCCATTTCCTGTAATACTCTGTCATTCTTTGCCCCACATCCCTTTCCCACATCTGGCTGTGCCAACTTTCTGGATATCTCCCAACCTTTCCCATCAGTGAACACACACACACACACACACACACACACACACACACACACACGCGCGCGCGCACGCACGCACGCGCAGACATACACACATAACCTTGTTTGTCTCCCCTGTTCCCAGTTTCACATATTTCTCCAAATCTGTACTATAAAAAAATCTTGAAACTAACCCAGGAGGCAGAAATCCATTTCCTCCAGGAAGTAGCTGGGTAAAGGGAGGGCTGCATGGAGGAACTATGGACAGTGCTATACTCTTAAAACAAGTTCACTAAGAATAGGAAATGGAAGAACCCTGCTTGGGGTTGGTCAGGAGCCTGTCTGTCTGTCAGGCCATGCCCTGGCACTGTGTATACAGGGCAAGGAGCACACAGAAGCTGTGGATAACCATGTAGTCTGGGATAAAGCAGGAGCTGGATGAGGAGTCATTCCTTGCCTGACCACAGGGCTCATGCAAAAGATGCTCTACTGGGACATAGTGCTTTATGCCTCTTTCTGTGGGAGTTTCATTTTCTGATTGAGAATAATCTATGTCCAGTATATACAGAAGTCCTACCTAAGCAGACCTCACTTTTATCTTCTTTCTGTTCACATGGACAGCTGTGCTCATATGGCTCCTGACTCTAACCTGATCCTTCAAGGCTTTTTGCCCATTTGTCCAAAAAGTCTAAGGATGCAACCTTTTGCATTATGTAGCTTGAGCTTCCCATTTGGATGCCAAAGCATAGTACTTATGGCAACATAGCATCTCTGTCTCAGTTAGGGTCCCACTAGATGGAAATTAATATTTAAACAGAAATTATTTTGCTTAATACAAGGAACCTGCTAGATGGACATCGTGATCGAGGTGTCACTTGAGGTGTCAAACAGTGGCAATGACACAAGCTAGAAGAAGGGGAAGTAGAGAACTGGAAGTAGAGATAGCAGGTTACTGGGGACCTGAAACTATACTTCATAGGCCTATCCTGAGGAAGCTGGTACCCCAGGGCATGAATGGCCATTAACAGAGAGTCCAACCAAGCAGAACCACATGAGGAAAGCTTCCAACTTTGTTCCCACATCAGCCACCTCAGACTTTCCAATAGTAGTTTCTATGGGCCATAGACAAAGAACCATGAATGGCGCAGGTGGGAGAAGGGTCCTTCCAACTCAGATGGAGGAAGGGACATTAAAAGAACAGGACTGATACACATAGGCTATGGTATACATGGACTGTTAGGTATTACTAATGGCACAGCCAAGACATGTTAACATCATGGTGCAGAGCTGGCTTGGACATATGTTCATGTTGAAATGGACTTCTAACAAGAAGGGAAAGTAAAGGTTTAGAAGAAGGAAATTCCAAGCAAAGTCCAGTCCCTAGACACCAGGTTACATCACTGAACTGTCACTATAACCTGAAGAATTATAAGGAAGAAAGTGGATACAAACTCGTTTAGTAACTTGCTGAAAGCCCCCTTTAAGGACCAGAAAAGCTTTGGTCTCATATTCATAAAGGTCTCCATAAACACATGTATGCATTGAATCTTAGGTTAGGGTGACCATTAATAATTAAGAGAGAGAGTTTTTTTTTTTAATTGGCAATGTCATCTGTGTCCTGAGACATATGAATATTACGTAACAGGACAAACAGATATTCAGTGACTACAATGGACAAAATGTTACCATAAAACCAAGTTGTTTTTTTTTTTTTTTAAAGAACAGATGATAATGGTATAGCATATAGAGTAAGGTCGCAGGAATGCAGCAAACCCTTGTGAGTCTTTCCCTGAAGTAATGGCTTTCTCCTTTCCTAAGCAAGCACTTCATGGAGAGCATGTGCCTGGGATAGCAGACTTGAGTTATGTGCATAAAAAAAGTACACTTCTTTCCTTTCATATACTCCATAATGATGTCATTCAGCATATGTGTGTGTTTGTGTGTGTGTGTGTGTGTGTGTGGTTGTGTGTGACAATTTAATAAAACGCTTTAAAAGATAATATTAAGTTATGTAAGAACTAATTATTAAGAGACTAGCTTAGTGGTATCACATTCAGCAAATTCAATGTTTACTGCTAGTATAAAATATAAAATTTTCACTTATGAGAATTTGTATAACTAATAAAAAACAGGAAAGCCACAGTGCCCAGGGTGTAAGAGTGGTGGTACATTTTTAATGGAAAATTTCTTAATTTTATTAGTAGTAATCTCCTCTCTCTCAGCTCTTTCCCAAAATTCACATAGTTGAGTTAAAAGCACAAACAATGGAATTCAGAATGTGATGAGTGTTTCTGGTGAGCTGTTTTTTTCTCTCTAGTCATTTCTTACATATTTATCTCTATTTGTTCATGTCACTAGATGCTGCTCTTTTCATGACAAAAAGTACTCAAACATTTATAATGGTTGGCATGTACCAAGAAACTAATTGTGCTTTTTATGTTGTGACCCTGAAAGATTACTCAGACCTACGCAGCACATGAATTACTGTGTCAAGGCTGTTTTAAATTCTACATTCCCATCATTTCTGTAGACGTCTGTAGACAGACAAATATATCTATTCTTTATTCGTGTTTAAATCAAGTTTTATATTTTCTGAAACCATTTAAGTAGTTAGATGACAGTAAGAGTCTTCTCTGGACAATGAGGTTGTCATGAATTAGTTTAGGCCCCGACTCACAACTGCAGACCGATGAGCAGAAAAACATGATAAGTGAGATACTTTTAAAACAGTGTTGATTCATGCATAGCTGCTTATGAGGTTCAGTGTGATTTAACATTTACTCAATGTACAGAAGGATTATGTAAAAATAATTAACATTTGTTCCAGCTATGTCACCTTTCTAAAGAAGGAATAAAATTTCTTCCAAGTCATTTACTAGCATCTGCCTTCAAAGTGTGTGTGTATACACATATGTATGTATGTACATACGTATGTATGTATGTTTTAACACCCAGCAAAATAGTAAAGTCACATGGAGGCTGCAAAAAAGGAATATACTGCTAATGTATTGTAATATAATGCAACGTATCTATTGTATGCTGAGTCATTTGGCAATGCATCCCTCAAAATGCAAGAGTTATAGAAGACTATTGTCTTAGTGAGGGTCTTGGCACCGGGTCAGATGAATCCTGCTTGCCTTTTCTGTGGGGACCCTGGTCCCAGTTACCAGTACATGCCTCTGTAGGTTCTGCTACTGTTGCCATCTTGGTCTTAAAATGATACCAAATCCATACTCTATATACATATGTTAGATGAGGTGGAATGTAAAACTTATTAATACAGTTATTGATTCACATGATACAAATAATTCTTGTGCGCAGGTGTGTGTGTGTGTGTGTGTACCTAGCTCTCTGTGCATAGGTAGAGGCCAGAAGTTGATATCAGGTGTCTTCTTCTAGTACTTACACCTTGTCTTTTGGGTAAGATTCCTCACTGAACCCAGACCTCACTGTTTTGTCTAGACTGCCCAGAGATCCTCAGATATCCACCTATTTCTCTACTTGTCTCTTCCTACACATGGGATTATAAGTGTGAAGCCCACTGACCAGCTTTTACATGGGTCCTGTAGATCCCAGCACAAGCTTCCATTCCTGTGTGGCGAGCACATTACCCACTGAGCCATCTTCCCTGCCCCTGAATAATTCATTATTAGTTATTACCACTTTTAGTGTTTCCTCTTTTAAGTTATCTCTATTATGACTGAAGTGTTGCTGGACTTCCCTGTTGCAAAATTAGTTACACAGCAAAAGGACGAGTTACTGATTAGACATCCAGCATTCGCAAAAGTCTTAGACTGCATGCCCTCTGTGGTCTTTCTGCCATGCTCCCTTCTCACAGATGCATCAGGACTAACAGGCAGAGTGAATCACATAAAGCAAGCTGTCTCTGCTGGCATCGATTTCCTCTGTGAATCAGCCATTCTTAGGATCTAGGTTTCTCTGCGAATTGGTTTTTAAATAACGAGCAGCAATCATCTATTTACCACTTACAGGTCCTTGGGGAACCTTGAATGAAGATGAAGTATTGTGTAATAACCATAATGTATTTGCTATCTAATAGTCAAATATAACCCCTCCTTAGGGTCAGTGTGGTTCCAAAAGCTGGATGTGATCTTTATAGCAAATTAAGTTTTTAGTGCTTGGGTTCAGTTCTGCTGATACAGAGTGATCAGGTGGATGGATTTATATTCTGTCCCCTCTGTCTTCAAGCCCTAGCAGAGGTCACCTCTCTGGTCATCTTGTCTGGCCATCAGTGAGATTGGAAGAGCTAGCAAAGTAGATAGTTCTATGTGGAGCTTTATTAAGTAAGAAATAAAGGAAGCAATTGATATGGATATCCTGTTGGGACTGAGCACTCTGTCTCTTATGCTCAGAATTTTGACCAATCACATATCTCTACATTGATGGCTGCCCACTGCAAAATGAAGCTTCTAGACAAAGGCTGAGTGAGAGCAACCAAAGTCTATGACCATAAGCTAAATATTTAGAAGGCAACTTGACAGCATATGCATTTAGCAAACTAAGAGTAGCAGGTTCAACCCTAGAGCATATAATCTCCCCAGCCATGGGCTTTTGACCAACCAGGGTTACAGTACCAAATATACTGTTCCTTCCTGTGATGAGACCTTGAATCCAATCAGAAAGTGTTTACTATTCCCATAACAGTTGTACCATTATTGCACTGAATGCACATTATGCCTGCAGGTCAGAAAGATATGTTGTTTTTCCTGTACTAAATGATGTCCCTCAGGCACAAGGCAGGTATCATTGTCATTAAGACAGTCTCTAAATTTACTGTCAGTTTTCTGCTACCTTATTGAAAATTCAACAGAGATGCATCATCTTATAATTTTTTCAGTTATTCTTCTTTCCTCTGTTATTTTATTCCTTCATTTTGCACCCTCTACACACTTTTTTCCCATCAATATAATATTGTCAGTGTATTCTTGGAGAAAAGATGAGCTAAGTAAAATGTAGGCGTTCCAACTGGCTAATTAAGTCCTAAAGACTGTCATAGTCATATATAGGCACATGTATTTATTCTTCACAAAAGCTTTGTTCAGCTCCTTGATAGCTGTAGTATTTAACTGTATTTTTATTGGATATTTTAATTACTTACATTTTAGATGTTATCCCCTTTCTCTATCCTCCCCCAGAAACCTCCTATCCCATCCCCCCTCCTTTTTGCTTTCATACCATTTTAATTACATGCAAGTATTAAGGTCAGTTCTAGGTTGAGGAACTTACAATACAATAAATGCAAATAGTTAAGGAACAAGCAAGACAATAAACATAGTCAAAGAACAAGCAAGGCAATAAACAAAGTTCGGTGATCACTGTTTCTAAGGGTTTATCAGGATCTGAGCCTACTTTCCTGTCCTAGTCCAAAGTCATTTTCATGTCTGAACCTACTTCCTTGTTCTAGCCTAATATTTAGATTCCTGCCTGAAATTACTTTTTTGTTCTAGCCTAATATCAGATTCCTGCCAAGAAGCCCCCAAAGCTCTCCATCTCTCCCCCTTTTTATTTCATAAACAAAACTGAGCCTGTCTTAGGTCATTCTGACAAGAATGCCTTCCTTACCTGTCGTGGAATATGCATTACTGGGCCTAAACTTTAATGAGTATTAGTATCTTGTAATAATCCCACTCTTTTTAACCTGAAAGGAAACAGGGGGAAAAAACCAACAAAAAGAAAAAAGAAAAAAACTGGAGGTATTGCTTATGGTCAGGCTCATTTACATTCTTGAGAACATCAGAAAAAACTACAAAATCTGATTTATTTTATTTGAGTAAAGTAAATATGGACACTAGGTTTAACTGTATTTTATGAGCATAGAGGAAGATAAAACTGAATCTTACTTTAAATTCTTATTTTAAATTCTTATTTGTTTTTTCCTCATTCAATTTAATTTTGTAATAAAAATATAATTATATCATTTACCCATTTCTCCAACTCTTCTTATCTTCCTTCCCTTTCAAAATTCATGTTATTTCCTTAATTATTATTTTTATATATTTATACATATAACATATAAATATATTCATATTTATGTGCACATATATAAATACAACATCTTGAGTATTGTTAGTACACACACACATATATATGGATAGATAGATGATAGATGGATAGATAGATCAATAGATCTGTGTGTCTGTGTGTGTGTGCTTGCGCGCACGTGCATGTGTGCTTGAGTGCATGAGTGTGTGTGTGTGTGTGTGTGTGTGTGTGTGTGTGTGTGATTTTGAGGCTGATCATTTGTTATTGGATAACAAACTAGGAGCACCTCCCTGAGAAAAATTATTTTTCCCTTTCTTGACATAATTATATGCCTGTATTCTTTGTAAAGGTGTAGGGACCCATGAGATTTCCCTCTTCTATTTTAGCATGTCCATTGGTGCTATTATTGTTCAGGTATAATTTAGAGATACTTATGAGGTTTCATAGAGATAGCTTCCCTGTCATTCTAGAAGACACAATACAACAGATTTCCTGCTACCCTGACTCTCACAATCTTTCAGGCTCTCTTCTGTAAAGATCCCTGGACCTTAACCCACTCAGAAGGATTAAGACAAAAAAACCCAAATAACCAAAAATGCTGGATGTGGACCCTTCATTCACTGTTGGTGTGATTGCAGCCACTCTAAAAATCAATGTGGACAACTGAAGTGGAAACTTAAGGATTCTTTGGAAAATCAGTTGTGTTCGATGGTGTTTTGCTGTGGCAAAATGTGAAGGAGTCTTTTTCTGAAGTGGAACAGATGAAAAGCTAAGGCAGACTCAGGAAGGAATGTTTGGCTGAAGCAGGCACAGGAGGAAAAATGTTCTGCTGAAGAGCAAACACATGAAAGGACACATGATGAAGGATGGCACACATGTATTGCTCTGTCTTACATTGCATAGTTGAGCTGCATTTGTTGGGACTCCATACAGAAAAATATGCCAAAAAAACCAACCAAACAAACAAACAAAAAAACTTCCGGTGGTGTGCTACAATTTCTTGCCACTTCTGCAGACTCGGGCTGATTGGCAGAGTGCTGTCAGCTGAGTCAGGCACATGGGCTGAGGCAAGACCCATGGAGGACACATGTTTGTAGGGCATATGGAAAGGACTCAGTGCACAGTGACAG
Organism: Arvicanthis niloticus; assembly: GCF_011762505.2. Classification (NCBI taxonomy): domain Eukaryota; kingdom Metazoa; phylum Chordata; class Mammalia; order Rodentia; family Muridae; genus Arvicanthis; species Arvicanthis niloticus. Next base: position 21,879,698 of record NC_133433.1, on the reverse strand, counting down.
GGGCTGATCTTGGATTGCTGGTACAGCTAGTTGTACAATGATTGTTGGTCTCCAGTCGTCACTAATCTTCACTTTACGGAGAGAGGCACAGCCAACAACTTCTGGCATTCCTCTGGGTCCCTCTTGCTAACTCACGCCAAGATTAAGGCCTGGCTGTCTCTGCTAGGTCGTGCCACCCCTGCTGATTCAGGCTTACTATCCTGACTCTGTCCAACTGGACTGCTGATGTATCCATGAAGTGTTTTCGAGTGGATTGAGCTGCTGCAGCTAACCTGTGAACTGAACTGCAGATTCCCAGACAACATAGATGGGAGTTTCTCCAAAGAACCTTTCTAAACAGGTCCACTTCCCCCATATCATTTCTTTTCAACTACCTCTGATAGGTGGTAGGTTACAAGAGAGTTTAAAGCATATAAGAACCATCATTAAAAATAGGTTTTGAAAAAAAATTAAAGATACAGACAATCCTCAAAAACCTAAGAATAAATCTACTACATGGCCCAGCTATACAACTCCTTGGCATATGCCTGAAGGGTTGGACATCTTACTCCACAGATACTTTCTTAGCCATGTTCATTGATGCTCTATTCACAACAGCTAGAAAATGGAAAGAACCTGAAGGACTTTCAACTGATGAATGGATAATGAAAATGTAGTAGAAAAAATGAAATCATAACTATTGTAGGCAAATGGATAAAACTATATTGAATGAAGTAACTCATATCCAGAAGGACAACACCACATACTCCGTCTCATCTGTAGTTCCTAGCATCAAATCTTCAAATGTAGTCCATAACCTGCAGTAACGACAGAAACCAAGAAAGTAAGAAGTGATAATGGTGGAGAGTGAAAGTGAATGAGCATGAATGCTAGAGAGGAAATAGCAGGATACCAATGATAAGAAGGAAAAAATAGAAAAGGGTGGGAATTAAACTGAAAAGAAGGAAGAAGGTAAAGATAGAAGGAGAGGGAGGGAGGGAGAAGGGGTAAATAATACTAGGGGTATATACGAATAAGTGTGTGTACACATATTTTTTTCAATGACTGAGTATATTCTCTTCATAAGAGCCATAGAGAATCTGGCAGAAACCACAGTGTTAGGCAAGAGAAGCCTCCTTCCAAGTTGTTGGTCAGAGGAGTCCAGAAGACTCCAAAACCAATATATGTTACTATTGTTACCTTTGTTGTCTCCTGGAACTTGAAGGTAAGTCTTTATAGCTGAAGATACCATGCATTTTAGACACAGGACTTTGTGGTTTGAGCTGGATCTGATTTGAAATCCTCCTCCCTGAGGAGCAACTTTCATAGTACTTGAAGGTGTTATTAAAGCTGCCAACAGAGAGAAGCAATCAATAGTCAAAGCCAGCCATGATACACATGAACTACATCAAGGAGCAGCATGACAAAATGTTCCTACTGCAACAGTAGAAATTATATATTGGTAAAAAGTAAATGTCTAATTGGGCTTAAGTGTCGCGCCCCACTCGACCAGCGAGGAAGACGCGAACAACCGGATCCTTCTCAACAGCCTTTATTGCAGAAGTGCTCTTTTAGTTTTCAGGAGGAGACCTGGAATGCCCAAGGCGAGCTGCTTATATACCCTCAGCCCTGGGGGGGGCGGGGGGGGAGTGTGTGGAGGTGCACGATTGGTCAGAACTGCAGTGCCTCATTAGCATACCACATTAGCATACCCCACCCGGGAGGGAGTGATTGGTCAGGATTGTGGTACTCCATTAGCATACCCTGCTCGATTGTGGTACCTCATTAGCATACCCCATTCGGGAGGGGTTTGGCACCAAACTGAGTTGACACATTCGCAGTGCACTATTTACTAGTAGCCGATACCAGAGGCCAAGGCCTGCGCCATCTTTACCAGCCGAGTCAGGTCGGCGGCCTACACTTAAGGCCTTCTTACCAGGAAGGAAATCATGCCTAGGGATGGAAACTTAATGAACAGTCTGGGGCTTGTGAGATTATGGACTTATGGGAAAGTGTACTACTACCACTTCACTAAACTAGTATATTTCTTTTCCTAACTGCACTCTACATAGTTATACTAATATGAGCAATAAGTCTAGCCATCACCATTCTACCAAAAGCAATTGACAGATTCACTAAAATCCTTATAAAAATGACCATATTTGTCACAGAAATAGAAAAAAATTGAACATCTTTAAATTCATATGGAATCAGAAAAGTGTGCTAAAGGGATTACCATTTCCGATTTTAAGATATATTACAAAGCTATAGTAATAAAAACAGTGAGGTACTGACACAAAAACACACTGAACAGAACTGATGGCTCAAATAGTACATGTAATTACAAACATCTGATATTTGGGGAAGCAGTCAAAAGCATGCAGTAGAGAAAAGATAGCACCTTCAATAAATTTTGTTAGGAAAATTGGATGTCCATATGTCGAGGAATAGAATTAGACCCACAAGTATCACCTTGCAAAAAATAACTCTAAATAGCTCAGAGATAGCAACTCCAAGCCTGAAATACTAAAGCTGTTTAAAGAAAACAGGCAGTACCCTACAAGATACAGGTGTAGGAAAGGACTTTCTGAATAGGACTGCATTTGCCTAGGAATAAAGGCCAGCAATTGACAACTGGGACCTCACAAAACTAAAAAGCTTCTGTTCAGCTTGGGAAATTATCAAGCTAGAAGGAAACCCGCTTGTATGGAAGAGGATCTTTAACAGCTATACATACAACACAGTTGATATCCATAATGCATAAAGAACTCAAGAAAGATTCAAGAAAACAAACGACCGTTTAGAAATTGGCTACAGATCTCACAGATAACGAGTAATGGGAATCTAGCTAATAGAAGTATCAGAACTACTGCAATGAAATATGTCAGAAAATACTCATCATGTTTAACAATTGAAAATGCAAATCAAAACAACTTTGAAATTTCATCTTACCACAATCAGAATGTTTCAATTTTTGGATTCCAACTTTCTCTCTATAGCTCAGGCTGACATGAATCTGTAATCCTCCTGCCTCAGTCTCCTAAATGCTAGGATTGTAGATTATACCACTATATCTGGCCTGACTGGGTCATTTATATAAGGGTTTCTTTTTTTTAATTTGGCTACAGCAGGACATGAACATTCTCCTGCTCTTTATGCTTGGTTATTGGATGTTTAAATTCTCTTCACTGGAGAACACCTGAAAAGCATGGCCTCTGAGCCTGAGGTCATATGTTTCTTTCACAGAAGGCACTGTCACTCCTGTTTCTCCCTGGACAGTGAACTTACTGAAGGGATGCCTTTGGTAAGCCCTGCACCTTCTACTTTTGCCTTAGTAAGGGAGTTTAGCATCTCTTCCTGAACTGGAGATGCTCATGCAATTGAAAAATGAAGGTCCGGGAATGTCATTTAAGTTGTAACCCGAGCTTCATCAGCTGGCCTAACTTGTTTGGCAGAGGGCAGTTTTGCTCATTGAGAGAGAGATTTTTGTTCAGATGCAGAGGAAAATACCCTAAACACACTACACTGATCTTAGTATCCAGAAATACCCTTTGCACCTTTGAACCTAAGACAACGCCGAGTTGGTATAGCTACTTATCCTACTACAGCTACTATCCTCCAGGAGAACCTGAGACAAGACCACACTCTGTGGCCAGATGCACCACTGCCAGCCTTTCTCCTGGTGAGCAGGTTCTATCTGCTCTCTCACACTGGTTACTGATATGTTAGTCTACTCTCATGCACTGCCTTTGCATGAGTTCTTCATTTCTTTGCAAACACATGCATAGTTATTTCTATACTAATGATTGCTATGTGGCACGATAGAAATCCATCACCATGCAATGTGGCATTTTTACAGGCTCCCTTGCATCAATGAAGCCAATTTACATTGCTAAAGATGTTTTTCTCCTGCTTTGAAGTGAGAAGTATGTCATTGGTAGGGCATGCATGAGGGGAATAAATAAAATCTAGGTACAGGCTATGTCATTGCTATGCCTGTAGAACTTCATATGTGCAACTACATGAATGAAGATTGGGTCCAGAAGACACTTGGGGAGTGGTCAGTTTTCTGAAGTTTAGTAGTCTTATTTTAGTTTTCCTATTAAAGCATGAGGAAGAGACCCAGGCAGTTGAGAGCTAGAGACTGTAGTTCCCTAGGCTTCCAGAGGCTAAGTGATTTTTGGGTTTAGATGCGTTTTTGAATCATGTTGTAAAGTACCCTAGCCTACAGGCATTAAAAGTCTTACCAACAGCTACAGTAAGTGCTCCATTACCCAGCAGGGAAAGGAACCCACAGTCACTAGGAACAACAATATTTGATCATCAGTGAAAGAGAAACAAAACACGTTGGCCTGTACCATGGTGATCCTAAATTTTGATCAAACACACAGCAAGGCAGCTAAGTGACATTTGAACAATGATGTCAGTGTGGAAATAAAGTGTTAAAAATGATGGGCACACTAAGAGATGGCAAGGACCACTGAACTCTGTCAGTGATGACCAGAGAAAATAGAAGATCCTGAAATCAGTGCTTTACTTGGATTTTTTTTGTTGTTGTTGTTGTTGTTGTTCACTGTTAATATTCTATGCGGACAGAAACAACCATCTTTCTTTTGTGGTTAAAGTATTAAGGCATCCCATCACCATAAGAACTATTCAAGTTCCCTTTCCAAGCCACTCCTACCCCCTAGCCCTCTACCCACCTTTTAGGTTTTACATTTCAAGAATACCATAAAAATGGAATTCTGCAAGTGTAGAACTTCAGAGAAATTTTGGAGACAAGAGTCTCACTATATAACTCAGGCTGACCTTGAACCAGTATGGGGGATAAGCTGGTCTTGAATTCACAGAGATCCAGATATACCTGTCTCCTGAATGCCTGGATTAAAGGTGTACACCACCATGCTTAACACCCCCTGCGCACACACACACACACCTGAGCAACTTGGGTTATTGCATATAGCATTAACTTTACCTTTTGTTGGTGACTGATGTCCCATGGTATGAACACAGTGGTTTAGTCACTTATTTAAATATGTGTTGGTTGTGTTCAGTCTGACTAACACAAATAAGGCTTCTATGCACACATCAGTTTTTGTGGAAATGAGTCTTAATTTCTCTGAGCTAAGTGATTATAAAATATTTGGTTGGTGATATGATAAGTGATTGAAAATTGGCAAATTTTCTTCTATTTCTTATTAATAAATGGCTAACCTCATTCCTCTAGATCTTTACCAGTGTTTATAATTGAATAACACACACAAACACACACACGCACACACACACACGGTGTAGTGGTTAGTTGTGGTGGTTTGCTGTATGTATGTGTGCATGTGTGTACACATGTATGAACAACTACTTGCCTACATGAAAAGGCTGGAAGAAAATGTTAAATGCCTTAAACACCTTGTTTTATCATGACCTATCTTATCCCTTGAGACAGGGTCTCTCACTGAACCTGAAGCTCATCATTTTGAGTAGATCCACAGGACAGTAACCTCAGCAATCCTCCTGTCTCTACCCTCCACACTAACAACTTTACATGCTAAAGTACGACTCTGGCATTTTATGTGGGTGCCTCTCATTTGAACTGGAGTTCTTAGGCTTTTGCAGCAAGCTGTCTCATCACTGGGACAGCTTGTCAGCCCCCAAAGTGGTCATTGTTTTTTAACACCATTCTGACAGGTTTGGAGTGTAGTTCTCTGGTGCACTTTGCTCATGATTAATGGTGTATAACATATCTCATGTGCTTATTTGACATCTGTATGTTTTCTCGAATGGAGTATTCTCCAGGTCTTTTGTACATGTACTAATTGGTTTACATATATGTGTTCTTCTAATACTACTGTGTTTGTGTGTGTGTGTGTGTGTGTGTGTGTGTGTGTGTGTGTGCATGTGTGTGTGTTCTAGATACTAGTCCTCTGTTTCCTATGTTGTATGGATCATGGTTTTGAGTTAAGTCTACTAGTCAGATCTAGTCTCTTTGCCTAGTCCTACCTCTTGAATGTAGACACCTTTTGTGTTCTAAAAGTGACAAAAAACCTTAGGTACGGAATGCATTTTTCACAGTAAAGAATGATTAAGAAAGATAAGGTGGGCTAAACTGGCTTAAGATTGGTTAATTTGAATAATTTCAAGGACTCCCCACTGTGGGGGCTTCATCAGTAGTCTGGGTTCTGAACCTGGGCTCTGATGTGCAAAGGATCAGCATTGCAGAGGTCAAGGGCCTGAGAAAGAGGTCAGTAGACCTGTGGAAGATAGAATGATTCATCTGCCTATGAGAAGACAGCTCCCAGGCTCCTGGTTTGTTTTCTCACTCATAATTGCAACAAGCCCTCCCTGGACAGGAAGATCTCATATGTTAAAGTACCAGGTATAAAAGCTAGAAGATGTTAATACAATTGTGCCAGACTTGTAGGCCAGAGTAAAACCTACTTAGTCATAATGTATATTCTGTGAATAAATTGTTAGGTCTCATTTATCAATATACTGTGAAGGATTTTTCCTTTGCAAGCATGAGGAATAGTTTGAATAGTGGTTGGTAATTTGATTTGCTAGGGTCATTCTTGTCTTGATATCAGATTCATAAGTGAATTGAGACATGTTCCTTTTATTTTCTGGAAGAGATTTATGGAATTGGATTTTTCTAATGAAACCAAATAAGCCTAAAGAATTACTTTTTGTCATTTTTACTTTTCTTAGTAATTAGAGGGCTATTCGAATCACCCATTTCCTGATGAGCTGTGGCAGATTGAAATTCAAGAGTGATTCTTGTCCTCTTGGTTGCCATGTCCCCATGTAGGACCTTATTTCTGTCCCCTGATTCTCCTTTTGAAGCTGTGCAACAGGCACAGTTTTGTTGCTGACATTGGTGTTTTGTTACATCCCTCTTTGTCAGTCTTGATAAGAGGCTGGATAGTTTTATATACCTTCATAATAAACCAAGTCTTAGTTTCATTGATTTTCTTGACCATTTTTCCATTTTAAACACCATTGATTTCTGTTCTTGTTTTCATTGTTTCCTTTCTGCTCCTGGCTGTGGCTTTGTTTTTGTCTCCAAACTCCAGTGGGCTTCACGTTATTGATTTGAAGCTCCTCTTCTTTTGCTCAACACACATTCAGCTTGGCAGATCTCCCAGTGGGCAGTAGGCTAACTGTGTCCTGTGTATTTTGATGGGCTGTGTTTTCATTTTCATTCAGTGACATATATTTTTAATTTTTTTTTTTTTTTGCTAAGACATCCTTTGATCCATTTGTGCATTGCTAAGAATCTTGTGGGTTTGTGTCTTCAAATTTTTTCTGTTTTTGTTTGTTTGTTTGGTTGGTTTCCTTTACAGTTTTGAATATAGTTTTTGTGATTGCATTTATTTGATTTTATTTCAGAATTTTTCTGTGGCCTGGGTTGTTCTCTCTTTGTATATGCCCCATGCGAATGTGTAAAGAAAATGTATTCTCCTGTTGGGTGGAATATTTTATAAATATATAAATAGAAGTTCCCAATGGAGAAGGAAAAGAAGCCATCATTTTTGATTCAAGTTTAAGGGAAAGCCTGATTCTCCAGATGGTCTCCATAGAGACTATCATCATCTACATCATAGGCATTGGTGATGGGATTGCTGACCATGGTTCTGCATCTCCCCTGGGTTTTTTACAGTATGCCCCATGATCAAATGCTGCTTATTTAGTTTTAGCTTCACTAGGGTGACAGTTTAGGCTGCCTTTGCTAAAGCAGTAAAGGACACAGGTAACATTGAAGTTATAGGAGGCCAAAAAAAAAAAAAAAAAAAAAAAAAAGTCTCTGGTAACTCACTATTTAAGGCAAGTCCAATTTACACAATGTAGCCCAGTGTTTGGTATAACAAACCAGGTATATAATAGCACGCAGAAGTACATGCTAAATGATGAGGGGCAAGGCATGAACTAATTGAACCAAGGCTAACTCACTTGAGATTTGTTCTAGGCATGCACCTCTACAAAGTCCCTTAGGATTGTGGGAGATGCCTGAGTGTGATGACAGCTTTCCCTTTGCCTGCAGTTGGTTAATGTGATCAACTAAGGGGGGTGGGCAAACTGGCAGGCGCTAATTGAAAGTTTGTTCTATTTGTCATTTCCTTGTCATTACTGTGCTGTGACAGAATTCCTGCCAGGACATCATGGAAGGAAGAATTCATTTCACTAACAGGTTCAGAGAAAACACTCCTAGTGTTGAGCAAAGCTTAGTGACTGGATGAGTTTGGACTGTGGTGGCCAAAGATTGACAGATTCACATAGCATCATCCAAAGCAGAACTGGGGCTGGCCTGTATTCTTCAAGGGCCCACACCTACCATTCTATGCACAGTTCCACAGCAACCCAAAACATCCCCATGACTTGAGAGAATCAGGAATCAAAACATGAGACCATGGAGGACATTCTAGGCTCAAAATACAGCAATGGGTTTCTTAATTTTAACAATCTCCCTCTGCACCCCACCCCACCCCCAATTAATACACAGCCAGTCTCTACCCAAAAGATTGGCATATGGCAGTTACCAAACAGGAAGACCTCTCATTTGAACATTATGGGAGGGACCTGAAGAAAAATGACCCCGTTTCTACTTGAACCGAAGCTCAAAATTCCAAGGCTCAGGTTCATGTGGTTTTGTTTGCACATTTTCACTAGCTGATTTGTGGAAGGCAATAGAAGCCTACACCATCTCTCTGGCATGTACATGACCCTGAGTCAAATTAGAGAGAACTTAGAGCTGCAGAGAGAGAACGCTTCTTTTCAACTTCCCATCGTATAGACAGGGGCCAGTTTTTGATGTCTTTGATGACCGAGGTTTTGTAAGCCAAAACTATATGTCTCCAGGTATTTTTTAAAGTTAATATTGTCATCATGATTCTTCCTACTGTCTCTTGAGTATTTTTTAGCATTTTCTTCCACTTTACTAACTTAAAAATATAGGATACAAAAGACTACCAGAAGAAATATAAATATTCTTATTAGTTACAGTAAAAAAAAAATCATACACACAAACACAGAGTAGTTTGTTTTTTATGAATATTCTATTCCTGTTCTTTTTCTATGCCCTCTCAGAACTCACATTCATCATGTAAGTTATGTTTCTGAATAAGAGATCAAAAGGACAAAAAAGAAAGAACCTGGGGTATAGCCCTTCTTAAAAAGGAAGAACTTGGGGGGGGGGACAGCCTCTTGTATTTAAGGAACCAAACACATTGCTAGGTCTTGGACATAAAAAACCAGCATTGGCTAGGGAGTAGCTTGTTGATATAGAGCTTTCCTAGCCTGAACAATGCCCTGTGTTCAGAGCTTAGTACAAAAAAAAAAAAACAAAAAAAAAAAAAAACAAAAAAACAACAACAACAAAAAAAAACCCAACTCCCTTACACACACACACACCACCACCACCACCACCACCACCCAGCTTATTTACAGCTTGGACCTTTCTGAGATCAGATGTAGAGGAGAAAGACCACCACTGTTCATGAATTTCCTGACTTCCTGGGAGACAAACATCCACTCTCCCCAGACAGACCCAAGAAACAATCTTACCCACTTTGAATGTGGGTGAGAAAGTGCTCACATGTGCAGGAGAGACACTGCTCCTACAATGAAGGGAACTACCTTCACTGAGCCTCTCTGGGCACTGAACGGCAACCAGGCCTCCCTGTAGCACACTGTTTCCCATGCCCCTCTTACTCTCCTTCACAGAAGAAACATGGGCCCAAATTTACACAAGATCTCCTTTGGCAATCACATCAGCAGAGAATTCAAGAGGGCAACGGCCATGTCATGTTTGGAGAATATTACACATGGCAAATAATTATCCAATCCCTTTATCAGTGGTGGTTCCATTGGATTTTAAAAATCAAGATAAATAAACTGAATAAATAAACTGAAATTCTCTAGTTTAGCCCTTAAAATATTCCATTATTTCCTATTTTGTAAAATGTCTAGCTAGAAGTAAAAGTTATTTTTAAGGTTTTCAAATGTCAGCCTTGAAGTTCAGTTCCATACACTTTCATTGAAACTAGGTCTCCTTGTGGCAGATGCCTAGGCATCCTGTAGACGCAGAGAGTTCTGGGAAAAGTTGATAGCCCTCTTTGCTTGTTATTATACTAAATGCAAGCTGGGCATGACATTTTATACACCCACGGAGAGTGCTTAGCTGTTCCTGCTTCTTGTCTTGCTAACACTTTACAAGATATTTGTTGCAGTGAACCTCGCTGACAGGAAGCTTGGTGACACAAATAGCATTTAGGTGTTTCCCCTTTTAAATCCCATCAGTAGGGACAAACCCAATCTGTTGAAACCACACATCAAGACTTCCTAGTCAAGGTCCCTCCTTCTGTGGACCCCTAAGGCTCAGAGAGGTTTATTAGCATAAAAGTCACAGGCTCCTCCTGTTCTGTCCTGGATTCCAAACTAAGAGAAATTTTTAAAATGCCTTTTTGGCTTGATATTTGCAAACCGTGCAGAGGAAGGGGCTTTTGTTCTGTTAGGGTGGTCAACCAGCCCTCACACAACATTATCTTGGGGATCTTCTGTATGCTTTCAGAGTAGAGTGGACAAATCCAGAAAGTGACCGACAGTCCATATGGTCAAACCAGTGTCATTGAGAGAACCTCAAGTCTTAGATCCTTTGGGATTCTTGTGCAGCCCCTTCTTGTGCAACCTGCTCACCTGGCAAGTCCAAGTTCCAGGCTATTGTCAAGTTGACACAATATTGTGGAGAGAAAATGGAGGGAAAGCAGAGACTGATAGCTGGACTCAGAGCCATCAGGAACTGAAGCGTGGTTATATAATGCCATGAAAAATTCTGACTTCTAATGGTCTGGGGCACACGTACTCTTATGCATCTAGATGAGTCCGTCATTGCCATTTGCAAAGACTAGCCTGGATTCTATGCACATTAGGCTGTGGAGTGAGAGGAGGAAGAGGAATGAGAGAGGAAGGCAAGGGAAGGTAACCAGGCCAGGAGCTGCATCTGAGTCCTTTCTTTCCCTGGAGGTGGGGACTTCTGCCAGAGGAACAGGCTGTCCCCTGGGGTACTGCTGTCAGCCAGAGTGTCAGTAACTGACATGCTTTCTCATTCTTTGTATTTCCTCCCTAGGACAGCTTTCCTGCTCGCTTTGGAGGCGTCCATTTTGTCAACCAGCCCTGGTACATCCATGCTCTCTACACACTCATCAAGCCATTCCTTAAAGACAAGACAAGAAAACGGGTAATGAAAAAGAAGTATCTTTTAACTTCTAAATGGGGGAGAGAGGTTTCTCGATGTGTCAGTGACAATTGTAGCTATTCTGGATGTCCACTCCCTTATCTGCCTGCCAATAGCTTTTACCGTGGTCGTGCAACTTTGGAACATTTATAACTTAGCAGGAGTTTGCAAATAACTTGTATTTAATCAATAATTCTGTAGAATGGGTTCTTTTCAGAGCACCAGACAAGCCAAAAGAAACTTTGAAGGCACACAAATACCAGATGCCAATTTTGCTACAAATGCCTATAGGAATAGTGCACGAAGCCGCTTCCTGCTCTTATTTGATTTGGCTTTTGTTTTTGTGGGATATGTTTGTGTATGTGTGTGTGGGGGGCGTATTATATAACACAGGCTAGCCACAATTTTTTTAAAGATTCATTTATTTTTATTTTATGTATATTATTGATTTTCATGAATATATGTATCTATATGTACCATGAGCATACAGCGAATACAGAAGTCCAGAGAGGGAAGTAGATACCATGGGACTGGAATTACAGACAATTGTTAGTACCATGTGGGAACTGGCAACAGAACCTGGGTCTTGTGCAACAAGTGCTCTTACATGCCAAGCCATCTCTCCAGCCCCCAGCGGTAAATCCTTAGTCCTCTTACTTTTGTGTCTGGAGTTCTGGGATTATAGGCATTCACCCAGCTGCTCCTTCTTATTCACGGACTATGTCAGAAGCTAAAGTGATTCTTTATGGTTTTTTTTCTCTCATAGACCTTGGTAACTGCCAGATCCATCATCTGTAAGGTTGAAAACATTGTTTGTTGAATGTAACAATCTTAAAAAGAAGGCTTGATATAATAATGACATCAGTCACCATTTGAGAAGCCAGCCTCTTTCAACAGAGCAGGGATAACATGACATGCTCTAGAGCTGAATAAAAGGCTCATTAGCTACTCGGAATCTGACTTTCCTTGTTTGTTATGTGGGAAAACTAGCTCCTATACCTCAGACTCTTTGGAGCAATTTAATGAGACAGTATATGAAAACATGCATAATGCTATTCATGTACCAGACACTTGGTGACTTTTATTGCTTTTTACCCTTTATCTTTTTTCCTCACTAGCTTTACTAAAACATCCTTGACAAGTAACATTGTATGTGTTTAAGGAACACAGTGCATCTATTTAATATATAAATACATAGCAGCATGATTACCTCAATCAGACTAAGATATCTATAGTTGTGTGGCTGATGATATGAAATTGCATAAACACACACACACACACACACACCAGGGTTCCTAATTTTTTTCTTTTTAAAAAATTTTTATTCTTTGTGAATTTTCACATCATACACCCAAGACTCATTCTTCTCTCCTTCCCCTCATATCTGCCCTTTGCCCTTCAAACTTTCCCCACAAAATACACACACACACACACACACACACACACACACACACACACTCACAGTCAAACATCAACAAAAACAAAAAGCATAGAAAACATCTCATAGTGGAAGCTGTAGTATGTCATAGTGCCCTACAGTATATCTCTCTGTCCACACATCTTCATTTGCAAATGTTCATTGCAATGAGTCATTATTCTGGTTCAAGATCTCTGGTTTCTGTGACACCATCAATATTGGATCTTTACTGGGACTCCTCCCAGTTATCTGTTATTGCCCTATGTCATGGAGATCGTATAACTTTGTATTAGCAGGACTGGCCCTGTCATGAATCCCAGTCATTCACAGATGATATAGATTTGGGGATGGACTATCTGAGAGACCTGGACCTGGGTAGCAGATAGCAGAGCTAAACAGCTCTGGCTCGGCCACCCAATGCTAGCATCAGCAGGAGGCAGGTTAGCTTTCTTGCTCTCACACCCTTGGGTCCAGATCTCCTCATTATCGCAGGTAGTAAGGGGCAGGGGGATGACAGCTCCCCACACCCATGCTACTTCATGAAAGTCAAGCAATGGGGTCAGATCTCTCCCACTCTTACCCTGGAGGCTGGCTCACCTGCATTGATTCCACCAGAGCCAGCTCTGCTTTGTGCTGCAGCTGGTGAAAGACGGGCCAGCCCACCTGCTCTCATGACCCCAGGGTCAAATCTCTGGACCGCTGCAGGTGGTGAGGGGTGAGGCATACACACCACCACCACCACCTCTGAGCAGAGGAATGGCAGAGCCAGGTGCCACCCCAGTCTTCACTCAGGGCTGGGTCACCTGTGCCTCTACTACCAGGGTCAGCTCTGCTGTGCTGTCGAGGGGAGGTTCAGGGCCTGCTCTTACAAGTGTTGCAGCAGGGCTAGCTCTCCAGAGCTCATGATACTGTGGCCAGATTTCCTGACTGTAGGAGGTGGTGAGTCAGAGGGGTGGGGATGTGTCACCTGTATGCCTATGTCACCCCATGGCAGATGAATGGCAGGGTCAGATCTCCCACACTTATGACCTCAGGGCTGGCTCACTCACACCCACTTCTGGGTCCTGCTAGCAGTGAGCACTGCATCCAGTGAGGAAGAGGGCCAGTTCTGCATAGCTTCTGGACATCCAGGTGGTTTCCAGCAGCTGTCCCAAATAAACAATGACATCCTCAAGCTCTCTATGGTAATAGGAGCCCCAGACACCTACACCAACCCCTGCCATTGCATAGCCACAGACTTAGACATTGCCCTCAGCCATGGCTTGAACAATGACATCACCATGACCCCAGATGACAGGGCTGACCACTTGTAATAGTTACTCTTCTTTACCCTCAAGTCTCCAGTTCCATCTTTCTTTATAATGCTCAAGCTGTTCTACCTCTCTTTCTTTCTCTTCTGACGACAACATACTCACACATTGCAGTGGCTCTAGCTTCAGGCTAGCCACATGGCTGGCAAGGCCCTGGTGACATCCTCCATCCATGACCCCTGGCATGTCAGCAAGCATGTATTTATAGCCCATTTGTGCGATGCACTGCAGGGCAGGTCTGTGGGTTGCAAGGCAGTCTGCATGTCTTCCTTCTTCCACATTGTGCTGCCTGGATTTGATTTCATTTGGTTTGGTTTTTATGAGTCCTAGGCATAAAACATCGTTGCCTCCTAAAATAGGTAACAAGCTAGTATGAACAAGGGACTGCCATCTGTTCTTCCCGTGACTGATATAAGAACACCACCACCAATTAGGTATTCCTTTGCCCTTTGACAGTGGGGGAAGATTTCTAATTCTTAAGCCTTGACTACATCTTGGTCTTTAGAGAACATTGTAGTGGACTATTGGAGAAGGACAAGCTCCTGTTCCCAAATAACAAAAATTAGAACTAGACATCGCCAGCACCAAGAAGCAGGGGACTTACAAAATATTCTATAGTTTATTCAGGACAGTACCAAGAACCAATGCCCAACATTGTTTGCAACAATGCTTCAGGATTCCCGGAGCTTGCATTTTCTGTCTAATAGGGGATGGTGGGAATTCCTCCCACTGTAGACACAGTCTACTGAAACAGAGCAGGTGTTTCTGGAGCTCCTAACCCAGGACAAGTGGGTCCAGCATCTTACGTCTGTGTTCCTCTCCACTGGACTGCAGGATCAGCAGGGTCCCCAGAGCAGAGTCATCTTCAGCATCACATCCTGTCCTTTAAGAACTGATGATGTGGGATGTGTGAATACAAATGTTTAGAGTAAACACCAGAGCAAGACTTGGTGTGCTTCTGATACTCCAGCATCTGCTATAGAGTTTTATAAAAGCCATAAAGTTTTAGTTTACTCACAACAAATATTTTTCTATATTAACTTTCAGCCATATCCAACAGCAATGTCAAAAATGCTCATTGCTTTTTCCCCCAGGCACTGTAGTGCCCAGAGGAGCTCCACACGTACCTTCTCTTCCTTCTTTCTTTATGGTGGTGTTTACAGTACACAGGAGAATGGGGGAATGGGAGTTTGTTGCTGACATCCAGATATGGGTACTTTAAAACTCACATTTAAATTTCATCATTGCCAGCGGTGGCATGCATGTCCATGCGTAATTGATGGTGTTCCACTTGAGTACCACTTACTTACTCCATATAGTTAATTGTGTGTAACTTATGCAATGCATGTAATTATTTCATGCCTGCAATGTGTATAATAACCGACATTATTACAGATGTAGTTTAAATCAACTCTCAAGGTCAATTTCTAAATTGTAGTCCATGACAATTAATCTACTTAGTACATGTGATTTGTGAATTTATCTAAAAATAGCAGAGATGTGAAGCTTTCCTCCCTTCTCATTTTGGCTGTTTTGTATCATTCTACACTGAGTGCTCAGAAAACACAAACTTGTTTGTGTATTAGTAATGTATGCAGGTGAGAAAGGAAAACTGCAAAGGACTTCCTACAACACGTTCTTAGGTCATGGCTCTATGCTGAGTAGGAACTGACTGAGTATCTTTCTGGTACACACACACCATCCTGTAACTAAGTGAAATTACCTTGTTACCAGAGTAAAATATCAGCATCATCTCAATCTGCATAAGACCCAATGGAATGAACTGGAACAGACCTAGAAGCATCAAATACAGAGGAGTTTATGGGAGGGAGGATATGCAGAGTCAGCATGGGTAGGGCCCGGGACTGATTTATGCAGGAGAAGCAGAATGAGCAAAGGCCCAGAATATCTTCAGGGAGAGGCTGTTCTTGGTTGGGCCTACAAAGATGGTTGGAACTAGAGAGGTTCTGGGGACCAGAGTTCTCAGAGAAAAGAGGGATACTCAAAACATGAGCAGTTTTGAAACAGTTGGTATCCCTGTTCCATTCTTAGAAGGAATAATGAGGAGATGACTATATGCATAAATTTGTGTGGTGGGCAAACAGTGTCCAATCTATTCTTAAACTTCATTTTTTAAAATGACTATCTATACAGCCCATTTTCTAAGCAATAAAATATTCTTTTATAATGACTAAGCCATGGGCACAGCATAATTACTTTTTTGAACACCATGGTCACCAGAGACTTTTCCAATTTGTCTTTGCTAAACTGTGTATTAAACAATTGGTCATGTTTTAAATTTCTGTTGGTTATTTTTTTCCCTTTCCAGATTTTTCTTCATGGAAACAATTTAAACAGTCTCCACCAGCTAATACACCCCGAGTTTCTGCCCTCTGAATTTGGAGGAACCCTTCCTCCTTATGACATGGGGACTTGGGCCCGGACATTACTTGGCCCTGACTACAGCGATGAAAATGACTATACCCATACTTCCTACAATGCCATGCATGTGAAACATACCTGCTCCAACCTGGAGAGAGAGTGCTCACCCAAGCCCATGAAAAGGTAAGGCCTGCCAGAAGGCATGAGAGGCTTGATTTAGATCTTACTGTGGCTTAAAGAATTAAAACCTCTGTGGGCACACAATTGAATAAAATAACTTTAATTAAATTTTACAGAAAATGGGTCTTGGATGTTGTTCCCTTTATGTAGTTTAAGGGACAAACTTCATGTCATGATGACGAACTGACTCTTAAACTGCTAGAGTCTGTGAAGATACAGATGACATGCTCGTCCTTCGAGAGGCACTGATGACAAAATAACCCAGTAGAGAACATGCCCGTTATTCATCTCTTTGGAACCAAAGGAGCATTATTTGGCTGTAGCACCCTCAGGCATTACGATCATCAATACAAATAAGATCATGATAGTGTTCCTCTAGAAATACACCAAGAAAGACTTTGAGCATGCTTATAAGGTGGGTCGTATTGGAGCTTCACTTGGAGGGAAGAACCTCGGCAATTCTGTTATAAAGGAGCTGATGTGCCAAGCCCGTGAAACAGGGTAATGGATCCTTTAAAAGACACGGGGTGCTGTGATGTGCAGCTTGAATGTGGAAAGAGGGTTTTGAGTATGCAGTAATTCCCCAGAGAGAGTTAGACTCAACTGATGAAGTGTGTCGGATGGATGCTCAGGACAATGCCATGGAAGATTGCTCTTGGGTTTTCTCTTTTTTTCTGTGTTTTTCTCATTCCTCCCTTCTTTTTGACTCTATCGTTAATCGCTTGTATTTTTTTTTGACATTTCAGAAACTCAGAGCTTTGTTTGTGCTAGCTCAGTCCACCACTGACCTACATGCCCAGCCTGAGCATGGCTTTTGAAATTTGCTACACAAATGATCCTGATACACTCGCAACCCTTTGTTTTGAAGGCTAAAATCCCCATTAGTCACCATCTCAGTCACAAATCTAATCTCTCTCCATCTATAAGCACTTCCACTTGATTTTTTATGGACTATATGCAGTATTTGTTCACACCTAATAGTTTTCTGACATCTAATAGTGAGGACTCATTGGCTGCAGTTACACTAATAAATAACCAAGGCACTCTGGGCTCCCTAAACATCAGGAACACCTTTCCTCACAGGTCTGGGACAGAGAGAGCTAAGAGCAAGGTGTCAGGACTGTCAGCATCTTTGCAGCTTCTATTCCTGCCACACGGATGTCTGTCTTCCCCCCTTGTCCTCACATGATCTTCCTCCTGCTTATGTTTGAGTCCTAATTTCTTCTTATGAGAACATCAGAAATGTTGACTTTGAGCCCACTCTGATCACATTTTACCTTAACGACTCCTTTCAAAACGTCATCTTCAAACACAGTTATAACCAGAGGGACTGGAGTGAGAACTCCAGTCTGGAAGTTTAGCAAGAGAGGGAGAGCATGATTATTATACAACATCTGTCTGTGTCCGGCAGATGCAGCTTATATATCTAGTGTGACCTAGGATCCTAGAACACTGGTGTGTCATTGCAGCCATTACTTTATTGGTATTTATTTCAGCTGCTGTTCAGTTTGTTTGTTTTTTCTCTATTTTGAACAATTATTTTCTCTTGTGTTTGCCCTTGGCTTGTCCTTTCATTTTTTTAGGAAGGTTTGTCTGGGAAGCCTCAGATCCCTTCCACTGCTGGACCAGACAGCCTGTCCTCCTTAGGTTTCAGCCCATACTGCACAAGGGTGTCCTCAGAAGCAGTTTTACCAACAGTGATTAAAAATCAACTTTCCCCAGACCCAGACACCTCACAGATGCAGGAACAGAACATGAATTCATGGTATCTCTGTACCTCTTGGAACCTGCAGAATGAAAGAAAATTGAAAACAGGCCTAGGAGAGAGCATCAATATAAACTCCTCTGGTTTTCCAACTATTAATAGACTGATCTTTTACTCCAGCCCTGGTTTCCAGGAAGCTCCATTTTGCAGTGTACAACAAATTCAGACAGGCAGTGATGGAGCTGTGCGCTCCTGCTGCGTGGCCATGTCAGAGTTCTGGATAATCGATGACTTTGGAATAGTGTTGTGAGATCCCATGAGTATGCATGGGTTCTAGTCTCCTCCATGATTCTCACATGTGTCACAGTCCATTTGGAGTAAGGTGGTCTTTTGTGGACTGACTGGCTTTGGGAACTGATCACTTTCTATAATGAGGCTTCTGAGATTATGTGGCCCTGAGGTCTGAGCTTATCACTGCTTTCTCAATGGAATAGTTGACGGTAAAATGGGAGAAAAGTGGCTCTCTCCCCAGCTAAGTAGCTACAACAGGTGCTGCTTCCTTGTTCCATAGTGATTGTGATTCTGCCTTTAATCAGAAAAGATATTCATTACTACTTCAATAGAACTTTCTTTAAACAGAAACAGATCACTTCAGGGGTTTCTTTAAGCCTGTGAATACCAGGGAAGAGATTGAGGCAGTCTCTGCTCCAGTATTTTAAACTTTCTGGAATTTCCTGGACCTTGTGTGTGTCTGTGTGTGTGTGTGTGTGTGTGTGTGTATGAGAGAGAGAGAGAGAAGAGAGAGAGAGAGAGAGAGAGAGAGAGAGAGAGAGAGAGAGAGCCTTGCTATAGGATGTGTGTGGAAATCAGAGGACAATCTAAAATGCTTGTTCTTCCTTTCTATTTTGTTTAAAATGGGGCTATCTTTTTTTTCTTTATTTTTTACTACTGAGTATGCCAGACTAACTGACCCATGGTCTTTGCCCATCTTTCCCTCCCATCTCATGTAGGAACATCAGAATTGCAGCCCTGTGCTCCCGTATTTGACTTTTTTACATGGGTCCTAGGGATCTGAACTTGTATGACAAGTACTTTATCCACAGAGCTCCCTCCCAGCTCATCATTTCTGGGGTATTTTAATTATTATTATTTTCTTAGGAGCTCTCTTTTCTCTCTCGCAGTCCATTAGCTGTTTCAAAAAGTTTAAGTGTAAAATAGCCCATTTCCTCCTTCCTAACTCATTACTTCAATGTGTCTGAAGAGCCTGTGGCCAAATCTGTGCAGCTTTTTCAAAAATCAGCCATGATTATTTTTGTGGCGAATGAGAAAAAAACCTCAACTGCCTTAATTAAGAAGGGGAAGCTCATTATTTTACACAGTGACATAATGTGACACATTAAGGTGGCTGCAGAAATGCAATAAGAGAAGTCTAGTGATGACACAGAACCCAGGTTCTCGCCACCAAGTCTGATACAACAGAGATTCCCAAGCTTCCTGCCCCTGACTTGTGTGAGAAAATCATGCCCAGACAAAGGGTCTTTGTTAGTTGGACAGGAGGAGGGAGGGGCTGGGGCTGGAAACCAACTGTCCTGATGTAGGCTTAGTTAGATATGTAAGACTGAAATTTCTTTCCCATGAAGTAATTGCATGACTTTTAAATCCATGTCCAGATTTTGTGCCCTCTCTTCAAATCATTGGGCAATATATATGAATTATTTTCTGATTCTAGCCTTTCTCACTGGCAAAGTAATTAAGATGGCTATAGATATGATTAAAATCTAAAATACCCAGAGAGTCACTGTCTTGAAGTAACTGCAGGTGAATGACTAGTCATTTTATGAGAGTTTTACATATATGCATGCATACATAATGCATGCACACATGCATAATACATGGATGCATGGATGCATAATACATACATGCATGTATATATACATACATGCATAGTACACATATACAAATACGTACTCACATTTGTATTGATTCAAATATTATTGATAAATTACATTAACTCTTTATCTTAGCGTCATTTGGCCTTGGGGATTTGAGCTGCCCCCTAAAGCTGGAGCCATCTGACTACAGGCACTTGGTGCAGAGGAGGGAGTCTGGAAAGGAGCTTGGCTTTCAGGCAATACTGAGAAGGGGACTTCAGGGCTGGCAGTTTGCAGCATGCCAGAGATCACAAATGGCTCTGAGATTTCATTGTTTTGTTTTTCCTCTAATTTTCCCCATCCCCGAGGCAGCTGTTGACCCTGCGGTAGACGATCTCAAGATAATCAAGAGTATCTTTCTTTCTTGGTTTTGCTGAACACAAATGAAAGTGAGGACTTTGAAAAGCCAGGCATTGTGTTGTCCTCTGGACCATATGCAGGGAAAAGACACATCTGATTTGCAGGATTAAGCTACAAAGATATCCAGTAAAGGATAAGGGACAGATCCCAACTACACAAGACTTTTCAATAGAAGGGGGGCAGTTCCTAAATGAACATGGGCCAGATCAGAACGTCTTCCCACTACAGCCATGCAGGCCATTCCTGCCAGAGCTGACAGGAGAAAAAGCATAGATTTTAACGTATCCTCTTTTTGAACTTGAGCAAGCTCCTCCTTCACTGTATCTGAGTGCAGACATGTTCTATTTATAGATGAATGTTCCCCGAATAGTATATAAAAATAAATTTTGTGGGAGGTTGATGCAGGAAAATCATAAGGTCAAGACCAATCTGGGTTACATAGCAAGACTCCATCTCAAAAGGGGGGGAGGGAGAGAGGGGCATTGCCTTTCTTTGTATTACTAGAGATTTATGACACTTCAGATCCAGAGGAGGTCCTTAGAGGTCATCAAGGTTACAAGACATCAGGGTTCGAACCATTAAAGTTCTTTCCCATTATCATTTACATGCTTATGGGTGCACAGGGCCTAAATGGCACTGACTGCTGGGGGTGTCACTTTACTGAGCAATCATAGCCTTGTATTTCTGTAATATAGCCACTGGTGTTTCATAAGCTTTTAAAAATATATTAAATTTCAAAAACAGATTCACTTAGTTTTGTACATGTGTGAAATACCCACCCTATGTAATATGAGGAAGGATGTGAAGGCACTTTATGAGTAGCAGTGGTCTTTTTGTCCACTGGTGCTCTTGAGTGATGGCTGTGCCTGAAGCATGAGCCTCCTCCTCACTTTAGGCTGCAGGGATTTCCCTCTGTTAGTCTCAATTCCCTTTGCAAGCATTTTGGTGATTTTTGCCTAGCACATGATCTACACGAACATAATATTTTAATGTAAAAAAATGCAAGTGCATACACATACTCCTTCTATATTGATATTAAAGTTATACAATGCTTCCTTCTCCATGGCCAAGATCATGAGATGTCATGTAAGGGAACAGGGAAAATCCTATATCAACAAAACGGTTTTCTCCCAAGCTTTTCTCCATGTAGAATGGCTCCAAGTTTTAGCATATACTTGCCTCCTCATGCTTCCAGGGAAGCATACTGCAATGACTGAACTGGAGGATGTATGGAAGTCCAACCTGGATGAACATTCCCTTGTGGTTTGCTTATAAGCGTCTGTTTTCCAATTTGGGTCTAGTCTGGGACCCTGCTGCACAAGAGGAGGGACTGATTTTTTTAAAGCCAGATTTAGGAGCATTTTTCCTGTAATTACAGCATTTGGCAATCTGAAGAAGGAGAATTGTAAATCCTAGGCCAGCCTGGGATGCATAGAAAGACTTTATGTCAAAGACAAACAAGCAGGGGTCTGTGGTTAAAAGCACTGACTGAGTTCAATTCCCAGCAGTCACATGGTGGCTCACAACCATCTGTAATGGGATCAGATGCCCTTTTCTGGTGCATCTGAAGACAGCAACAGTGTACTCATATACATTAAATAAATAAATAAATAAATAAATAAATAAATACATCTTAAAAAACTAAGAACGGTTTTATATAAAAACTAACACCAAACAAACAAACAAATAAACAAAAATCATACTATTGTCCCAGCCTTGTTCAACTCAAGGCAATGAAAAGAAAGACTTGAAGCCTAATTCTGAAGCTACCACCCCCTTCTCAGCAGCCCAAAGTGATGACAACAAGAAGGAAGCATTCTTTGGTCAGCAGCGTCTATTTAAGAAGGGGCTAATGGAGAGTCAGAGGAACACAGAGAAGAGGTACTTCATATTGGATCCAAATACTAGGCAAAGAGCCAGGCCTGTCCACCCCATCCCTAGTCTCAACCATGTACTCAGAGAGCATGTCCATGGGTCTGAGGTCACATGTCTGTCTGTCATAGAGTAGAAAGGCTACTGGCACACATACATGCACACACGCTGTGTCACTCATGAGGTAGATAATGAATGTATCACTTGGTTATTAGCACTATGCTGACTTTCCAAACTGATATAACACGCCATGGCTCCATTTGGGTATATATTTAGATTAATTTTTTTTTATTGCTGGTCTTTAATTTTTTGTTCAAAAGGTGGTAAGAGTTATTTATATAAAGTCAAAACTCAACTCTAGTAATTTCTTAGAATTCTAAAATAAGTGTTTGGTGCAGTACATTTATAAAATTAAACATTTGGCACTTACTATGGATCTTGTAATGATCTGAGCCGTTAAACACATAAGGGCTCTCCAGCTTGGTGCTATTATGAGACAGCAGAACTTTAAGAGGCGGGAGGTCAGGAGTGGGAGGTCTTGGTCATTGGCGACATGTTGTGTCTAGCTGTTTCTGTTTCCCTTCCAAATTACAAAAAGAGCAAGTTTCCCTTTGTTCTGTGTTCCCACCATGGTATGCTGGGTAACCATAGGCCTAAAATCAGTGGAGCTAATCAATTTTGAAATGGAATTACTGAAAACATAAGTCAAAATAGGTCTTTTCTCTTTACCTTTTGACTATCTCTTATATTTATATAGTTGAAGAAATCCTGCAATCACACATTCAGAAAGCAATTCACAGAAGAGGAATGCTAACAGAGTCCCTCTATAATTTCAGTCACAATGAAAGAATAACAACTGTTTTAGAGAAACTTTTGGTCCTCTTCATATGGAGGGACCCAGAGCTTTGTGGTCCTCAGCAGCTATGTTGTAAAACATCTTGTTTCTTTTGGCCAAACATCTTCATCCTTGTGTTCCTAGAACATCTTGCTGGATTATGCATAAAAGTGAGAAAGTGGCATAAAGATACTGTGAGCCACCTGGTTTGGGGTGTGGCTGACTAGAAGATCACTTTGTTTGAGTTCAAATTTCTGAGCAAGGCAGATTTACAGACCAGAGTCTCCTCTCTTCAGCACCCTTACTGCTTATATTTATATAACCCTGGTGATGGAAGGACTTTGTGAATTTTCAGTGACTTACTGAGACTCCTGAGTTGTTTATTTCCTGAGTCTTAAAGAGCTTTCTCTAGAAACTTCTTAAGTCTTAAGAAGTCTCTCCCCCAAACCCCAGGGTGAAATGTTTCAACTATGAAGAAATTGTTCCACCCCCTCTCTCTGTCTTTCTCTGTCTCTATCTTTTTCTCTGTGTGTTTTTCTGTCCCTCTCCCTCTTCCCCTCCTCTCTTTCCCTCTCTATCCCTCCTTTCTTGTGTGTATACTTGTGTATAAATGCATGTGTGTACAGATGCACATGTATGCATATGTGAACATAAGTGGAATGCATATGGAAGGCACAGGCCAACTTTGAGTGTCAGTTCTCTATTACTGTTTACTGTTTTGGTTTTGTTTTTGATTTGAGGTAGGGTCTCTTACTGGCCTGTAGTCCACTAAGTAGGCAAGGCTGGCTTGTAAGCCTCAGACATCTGCCTGTCTGACTTTGCAGTGCTGGGAT